>NW_022145749.1:346469-645120 GCF_002938485.1 Sitophilus oryzae
TCCGGATGCATCAATCTTGTGACCAAGAGCTTCTAAGACATGTTCCGCAAAGGTACATTTATCTCGGTTTAGCTTGAGCCCATGTTGCCTAAATCGGTCTAAGATTAAGTTCAATGCTTGAATCAGTTTATCAAAATTGTCGGCATATACAATAATGTCATCGAAAAAACTTACGACATTTTCAAGTCCTTGTAGCACTGTCTCCATTCGTCTTTGCCAGATAGCAGGAATGTTGGCTGCGCCATACACTGCTCGTTTTGGCCGGATGAGACCATGAGTTGGAGTATTGAGCGTTAGTGCATGACTGAACTCTTCATCGACCTCGAGATGGGCGTAGGCGTCTGTAACATCCAAGTGGCAGAAAAGAGAAGCGCCCCGCATTCGGTGGAACAGGTGTTCGAACTTCGGAATCGGATGTTCATCGATGATGATCCTTGGGTTGAGTGTTGGCTTGTAGTTACCAGTGATTCTCAGTTTCCCATTCTTCTTGACGACAACGTGTGTTGTTGATGCCCACTCTGAATAATCGACTCTTTTGTAGAAGCCTGAAGAAATTTTGGACTCGATTTCCTTGGCGTACTCATCACGGAGAGCAACTGGGATATCTCGAGCACGGGCGAAGATAGGAGTAGCACCATTTTTCAAATGCATTTTCGCTGGTGGTCCTGAGATTTTTCCAGGGACGTTGCTGAATACGTCTTGGTACAGGTTGAGGATGTGGTCAAGTTGTCTTTGATGCTCTAAGGACAGGGGTTGTTTGACTGACAGATTATGAATTAGATCAGGTTTTGCAAAGAGGCGTTCAAAGTTGATCTCTTGGGCAAACTCAGAGATCCATTCTCGTCCAAGTAGCGTCTCACACTCTCCTTCAACTACGTAGAGGTATAGGTTGCTAGTGGTGGTACCAATGGTGGCGTTGACGGACGTCTTTCCAATGCAGTTGATGCGGTGACCCGTGTAACTAGCGAAGTGACGATCTGTCTTCTGTAACTGAAACTCTGGTTTGATTGTAGCTACTTTTGATTTGGCTATGATAGAGCATGGAGCGCCGGTGTCAAGTTCCATTTTGACAGTGGTTCCCTCTATGTTGACATCAATCAGCTTCTTTGGTGATGACTGGACTGTTCCAGTTACCTCTAGTTTACTGAGATGCTGCACGACATCAATGTTTTCTGCTGGTTTATCTTCAGTGATAAGATTTGTATCCCTTGTTGTCTTCGATCGACATACCTTGCTGATGTGTCCCTTCTTTCCACACTTGAGACAGTTGGCGTTGAGGAATCTGCACTGACTTCGAGGGTGATTTTCACCACAACCTGAGCATACTGGCTGATTGTCTTTGGATGTCTGATTTGATGGGTGATACCTTGCTTGATTTGGTGATTTCTGGTATCGGCGTGTTGATGAACTGTTTGGTCGCTGATTACCATTCTTTCGAAATGGAGGTTTTTCGTATCCAATCTTGTTCGTTGTATCTGGTTTGACGACAGCGGTCTTTACTTCGTCAGCAGTGTTTCGAGTGGCTTCGAGTGCGTAGGCAATTTCGTATGCAGCGGTGAAGTTCTCTGGCTTCTTGGCGATGATTTCGTCACACATTTCTCTTGACTCTAGACCTGCGAGCATTTGTTCAATCAACATTCTGTCGAGGAATGCTTCATATTCACAATAGGTTGCAGCTTGTCGCAGTCTTAAGGTAAAACTAACAATGGATTCTTCTGGTTTTTGCATGATGCTTCGAAATTTGATACTTTCAGCAAACTTATTGCGTGTTGCGTCGAAATGAACAGTAAGTTTCGTTTGAATTTGAGTATATGTTAAATATTCTGGATCTTCAGGACTGACAAGGATCTTTAAGGCATCGTTGAGCTCAGAACCCATATAGACACATGCATAATGAGAATGCTGTTCTTCAGGGATTTTACTCAGATTGAGCGCCCAGGTGAACCGTGTAGTCCGTGATTGAAGTTCCGTCGGCAGCGCGATACGCTTGCATGGAGAATTGGGGTGGTCGAGGCTGTGCTGATGACGTTTGTTCTGTTGGACCAGGTATTTGAGACTGTCGTATGGCATTGGCAATTAATCCCGATAGTTGTTGGAGTAATTCTGGTGTTACTTGAGCCATGTTGAACAACGTTTATAAACAGGAGACTTACCAAAGTGGCGATGTCTGTATTTGAGCACGAAGTTTGACGAGGCTGCGATGGCGTTCGTAGATTTCGTTTCTATGTTGCACTTTCACGAGTTTATATATCTATCACACTTCTGACACCACTTTTATGTTTCTTTGGGGGTTTATAGATATATAAAGTGTACTAAACTCTATTTTTATTTAAAATACCATTTCAAAATTACAAATCATTGACAACTAAACTTATGACATGAGCTTCACTATTTTTCAGGTATTCACAGGTGGAGGTGTACTCCGATAAATATATAACATATACAATGTATTTTATTAATAGTCTTCTGAAATAACTTAACCATGAACGTATTTATTAAGATTCTTGGCGCCAATAAAATTTTTCTATTTGCCTTGTTCATCTTCTCTAACTTTTCAGAGTTTAGAGTCAGATAGTAAACGTAGTTTCAGTCAGATAGTAGACGTACTTTTCATGGTCAGATTGTAATAATTTATTAAATACTATTAATCTAGTTACCAGGAATTACATTTTTTTTCAAATTAATTTTCCCCATCTTCTTCCACATGTAAAAAACAGGCCATTAATGGTTTAACAAATGAAACAGAAATAGGTATAAACTTACTTTGAAATGCTTTGAAATCACGTTCATAGCTTAAGAGAAGTTTTCTGAAAAAACAGCATTTATGATTTTCCATCTTTTTCGGCGTGTACAAAAACATTTTATCCAACACTAGAACAATTAATTTATTAACATTATTGAAAATAGTTTAAATGTAAATTTAATTTAAAATCAAAATAAACAATTGTAAACAATGTCAATTCACCAAGTTTACTTCGAGACGAAAACCAACAAATCATATTGGCGAAGGCTACATACGTCATCGCAGCGCGCGTAAGTGTGAAATTCAAACTTTTACCTCATTTTTTGGCCTAATATTAAGTTGTATATAAAAAGGCTAAGTAACAAGCACTAATTAGGTTGAAATCTGCATAATTACGTGGAAATTGAAAAACATGAAACATGCCTATTCATTTGATCGCCTATTAAGAATAACTTCACTAAGTGAAAATAATTTTTTCTACGACTAGCCTAGAAAATACAGTTTGATACACGGAAAACTTGATCTGAAATTGGCGTTTTGCAGATTGTTGTGTGCTAAGGATTTAGCGCACGACATGTGTCATTTTGCACACGACATGTGCCAATTTTATCATTTTTAACCTCCAATGTTTAGCTGAAATGCCAAACGCAACGCAGCCGTCAGAAAAGTGTCATAATTACATTGCAAATTATTTCACAAAACTGGCAAAAACTGAGTGAGTCTGCTGCTAATTTGTAGTCGTAGAAAAAATAGCGTAAAAAACTCGTTCGAAAATTTCTTTGTACACTCGTTCGACTTGTGGCTCTTGCCTGCGGCTCGGCGAGCCAACAAACTGTCGAACTCGTGTGCAAAACGTCGTTTTCGAAATTCGTTGTTTAACATACTATTAAGATTTTAGTTTAATAGTTATCGGGGTTTTCATATTAACTTTCAGTTTAGAAAAAGTTTTTAATTAATAAATGCAAAATTAATGTTAAAATTAGGATACAAACTTTTCGACTGCGGATTATTGTTTATTCATGTATCCCAACACTCCATGAATTTTCTTATTCCTTAATATTAATAGTTAGTATGGTTAAATATTTTTTTAAGTTGTTGTTTTGCAATGCGCGCGGGAGCCAAACTACCCGTTTTTAGCTCTGCTTTCAGGGCTCTGTAAAAATTATAAATATTTAATTTTTTTTCAAATATCAAAAATCTTCAATATTTTTCGAGATATTAAAAAAAACACACTTTTTTTCACTTAATTGTTAATAACTTTAGTAATTTTTTCAGCTCCTTTTTGGACTTTTTCGTAAACTTTTTAGGTGACAATACGAATCGAATGACACCACATTCGTAATTTCGGAGAATATTGAAAAATTTTACTAAAAATGGTACATGTGAACCAGACTATACCGGGTGCGTCTCAAAAGTGGCTCACCCCCTATAACTTTTTTATTTTTTCAGATAAAAAACGAGATTTGGTATGTTAGTATTTGACATAAATTAGGATTGATTGACGTATTCATTTGTTTTTGGTCACATCCTGTTTCACCGGAAATGACTATAACTTTTGATTTTTAAATGGCACCCTCGGTATATTTTTACTTTATTTGATAGAAAATGAATCACTCTGAATAGAATAACATATGATATATTAACTTTTGACATTGTTGCATATGGTTTATTTGAAATGATAACATGCGGTTCATAACGACAATTTGATTCGAAATTCTGTGTGTGGTATCAAACTCTTCGTAAAAAAATACTTTTTCCGAATATGCTAATAAGCCACCCTTGTTTCAACCATGTTAAATTGAGATATGATAAAAAAATACGATATCTTTTAACCGGCCAGGACAAGACGCGAAAAACATTAGACGATCAAATCTATTAATCCAAGACTCCTTGATTAAAAATTAGTGTTTTTAACACACCTCTAGATTTAAATTTAAAATACAATTTTTGTTTAAGCGAGAAAGTCAAAATTTGACATATGATATGTCATTCTCTTCAGAATGTCATTTTCTATCGAATAAAGTAAAAATATACCTAGGGTGCCATTTAAAAATCAAAAGTTGTAGTCATTCCCGGTGAAACAGGAAGTGACCAAAACAACTGAATACGGCAATCAATCCTAATTTATGTCGTATAGTAACATACCAAATATCGTTTTTTTATCTGAAAAAATAAAAAAGTTATAGGGGTGAGCCACTTTTGAGACGCACCCGGTATAATCTTATTCTATTACGAATAAATCAGGACTAAGGCAATAAAAACAGGTAGAACATATAACTTTTTATTTATTTCCTTATTTATGTGACTAAGTTTATTTCGAACTGACGGGATTCCAAGAAAAGGAATCAAATATAATAAACGACTTTTTCTTTCAAACAAAACTTACTCCTGAGATTCCCACAGCTGTTGCTTGGGGTCGGAAAAAATCAAAATTAAATCAAAAAGTTACATACAATAAATTGACCGTTCGCAGATTGCTTGACCTAGATATTTATTTGACATCCGTCGTCCCCTCTGTATGTCAGTGACGACCAGTCCTTGGAGACATTAGGGCAGGTAACATTAGAGAAAGAAATAAATACACTGATATATGTTCTTAGTAAACTTTAACCCTTGTTTATATATTCTTTTTAACTAAACATATATTACCAACTTCAAGTTTAATGATGTTTCGTTTAATTTAATTTTTCAAATTTTGTTACCTACTACTTTTTCTAACTTGTATTTGTGTTTCTTAATATTTTAAACTTTAGGTTTATGATTGATATACCCCCTACAAAGTCATGTATGCTAAATTGAATTGAAGATTTATTTATGATTTGAATTAATATACAGTGTGTCCGAATAATCCGTCGACATAGAACTATTACGTACTTTTGGAATCAAAATAAGTTCATTGGAAGCAATTTACCCCTATACAAGAACCGTTATTCCGATTTGAATTAGATTTCGGACGCCATGTTTTGCTAAGCACTTTAACACTTGACTTGAACGTCAACGGTTTCTTGTAGACGTATCTGTTTTAAAAAGTAAAGAGTTCTCGAATAGTTGAATTTAAATATTTTAAATAGTGTTTTTCTTTATTCTTTGTATTTTTTTGCTTCCGACGACGGAAAGAGATAACTTCCCGAAACGTTAAGCATTTTTTTTTGCTTTGTTAGGCAAATTTTATATTACCGTAAACATAACTTCTGACAAGCAGCGTCCGCTTAGGTTTAACGCAGAAGTGTTTACAAAAACAATTATTTTATTTTGTGGATTTTCTTGCAGTGCAGTGGCGAAATACCCATACAGGATTTTTTGGAAAAATTAAAAATTGTGTTTATTTTTTTTGTAAATTTGATGCCCTCTAACGGACAATCGAAGCACTTTTTGTCTTTTGTATAGAGGTAAATGATGACCAAATAAACTAGTTTTGATTTCAAAAATACGTAGTATTTCTATGTGCACAGAGTATTGGGACACCTTATTTAACATATCTAGTCTCACAAATTATACAAGGTGAGTCTTAAATAAGTGTAAATATTTTCAGGTATGGTAGATCTCGATAAAAGAAACATATTTTCTCTTTACCATTTTAATAGGTCCAAAATAACCGAGTTATTTAAGTTTGAAAATTAAAAAAAATTAAAAAAAAACAGCTCCGAAAAATTTAGAAAGCCACCGGATTTTTTCTGTATTTGCATCCCTTGTAGTGCCGTAACCATAGAGTGGCTGTAACTATGGTAATATCAGAGATTAAGAAATTATACCGTGGGAAAATTTGCGGTGAACAGGCAATTCTAAAAAGTTTTCGAAAAATATACAGGGAAATTTAAAAAGAAAATGCGCGATTTTCAATACCTTTTTTTGCGAAAAACCTCATAGATGTGTTCCTGGGGTCGAAATATACCACCCCTGAAAATATTTGCACTTATTTAAGACTCACCCTGTATAACTAATCAAAACGAATTAGGGACCACATAATCATTATTATAGCAGCATATCATCAGAACAATTTTTGTTTATTTTCATGCATAAATTGATACAAAAACGAAATACTTTTCCCTCATAAAAAATAAAAGACGCACTCGAAAACGTATAAATTCCATAAAATCAATTTCTTATTTAGTGTGATTTTACTTTCTTGATCGTCAAAGTTGGTGTTAAATATGGCAAATTTTAATATTTTGGAAGGCCAAACGGTGTTAGAAGACGTTTAAATACTGAAGAAGTCATCAGAGCCACAACTTTATTGCAGGAGGGTCGGTAGCAACGATATGTGTCGCAGCTTTTTCGTGTTACACAATCGGTCATTTCAGACTATGGAATCGATACAGAGAATATAGTTTTGTTGTCCGCAGACCCTATTCTCAACCAGTAAGGCGGACAACGAGGCGGGAAGATTGGTATCTTGTCCAAGCCGCTCTTCCTGGAAGAACACTTTCCACAAGAAACCTACAAAATCTTCTTACGATCTTACTCGAATTTCAACTTTGCATGAAGTTAAGATTCGATCAAGGTGAGCAGTTGTTGTGCGCATCTAACTGCTAATTATCGTAGGGCACGAAGGATATTTGCTCAAGAACATCTTCACTGGGGCGTTGATCAGTGGAGGCACGTTTTTATTACGGACGAGTCCCGTTTTCGACTAAGTCATAATGATGCCCGGCGGAGAGATTACAGAAAACCGAATGAAGGGTATCTGGACACAACAGTCAGAGAAGCGATTCATTTTGGTGGAGGGACCGTCATAGTATGGGGAGGTATAACTAATAGGCTTACGGACTTGCATGTGTTTCTAGACGGCATAATTAATCCTGTACGATACAGAGATAAGATTCTTGAACCATATGTTATTCCATTTGCTGCTCAGCATGGCCCAGAATTCATCTTATAACAGGATAATGCCAGGCCTCATACTGCAAGAGTAGTTACTCGATACCTTGAAGAGTCCAATCTCACAATTATGGATCAGCCTGCTTATAGCCCTGATGGACTGAGATATTGAGCACCTTTGGGACCTATTAAAGAGATACAAAGTCGTCCACAAGCACCAGATCTTCAAACTGGGAGAAAATATTCGTGAGGAGTGGAACGCCTTTCCTCAAGAGATTATTCAGAGCCTCATTCAGTCTATGACAAATCGGTGTACAGAAGTGCATGGAAACCGCGGATACACACATTATTAGGAAAAAAATATTTCCGTTGACAATTCAGATAAAAATTGTTTACCAGTGCAGTTGACGCGCTAAAATTCAAAATAAATTCTTAGTTATAAATCGTTTGTAAATAGTTCTATAAGTCTTTTATCGTTATTGTTTTTGTTAATTAGTGTTAAATAAATAGTGTTTAAATAAATTGTGACTTTCTATCCACACGGAACCGACGAAAAACGTAACAATATGTTTAAATAAATATATTTTCTTTGTTTAAACGAAATTTAGTCAAAGTGGTCCCTAATTCGTTTTGACTTGATAATTTGTAGTATCTTTTGCATGCGTTTTGGAACTCTGGCTTCTCTAAGAAAAATCATTACAATTCTATTCTCTAAGAAAGATAATTAAAAAGAGCAGAACTGTGCACTAGGTCATAGTTAGGAAAATATGGTCGCTTGTACAGTGTGTCTAAAAAATAGTGGGTAAGAGCAACACAACCTAATCTGATGATGCCATCGACTGGAGGTATTCGTCTCTTTAGTAGTGTTGATAATTGGAGAATAAAATTCTTTTGCCCTAGTTCTTAAAAAAATATCTTACATGCTATACAAACTAAGTATGAAAAAATGAGACAGTGATTGCTTTTGTTTTAAGAATACGGCGAGCTTTTCACATCTTTTTTGGCGCTTAAAAACAATATATATCTCGACCGTTTAACTTAAGAAATCTGTGCAAAGAAAGTTTATAGGGAAATTGGAACAACTTTCGTTGCACGTCATCAATGACACCATGCGTCGTCTTATGGAGTTTGCTGGTGGTCGTATTATGATGTGCAACGAAAGTTGTTTTAATTTGCCATTAATATTTAATGCTATTTTTCTCCAGTTGTATCTAGCTCTATGTAGAAAAAATGTATGGAGACAAAAATGATTCTGAATTGACTGTGGTATGATTTTTTTGATAATATTGGCATTTTGGTTCACCCTATAGGGCTAAACCGCTCTATGTACTTCAGCATACATCTGCTGGAACCTGGAATCTAAAAATATCATAATTTTTTTACTGATATTGTTGTGAATTTCTCTTCACCATTAAGAAAAAACATTGTCTGGCATTATTTGAAGTTATTAGGCTCTCCACCTTGTCCGATTAGTACTCCTAGGGGAGTCTCCAGTTAAGTAATATCGGATTTTAGACGTAAATAAGATAAATTCGGGGTTTGGTTATAGCTCCTTACTTTTGCTAAAGTTCGCCTCTCTTAGGAAAACGAGATGGAGAATTTGATAAACGTTCTCAAAGATACGGCGTTGTATTTCGGTTTAACATGGTTTCAAATTTCCTAGTTCTTGGCCTCAAAACTTTACAACCCGATATTTTGATGTTTAGAAATATTTCTCCTAGTAATTTTGATGGATAACAATGATAGATATGGTATGTAAGGTGCGATCAACAATGGTTGAAATAGTTGGCAACTGTGTTATTAATACTGATTTTAGGATTAGGTGTGTTTTAGGATTTCATCAAGTTTAAAGTGTTATATTTTTAGTTTAATTTATTAAAACTTTAGTATTTGGCTCTTTATACAGGGTGAATTAAAGGGTTATTTTCTACTTTAACTTTAAAACACCCTGTACAATAAATTCGTGAGTAACGTTTCTTAAAACATTATTTTTCGATCAGAACCATCTCTCCTGAGCATTTTGTTTTTTGACTCATGTCAACACCAGCCTTGGTCAATTTTTAAGAGCGAGATGAACTTTCCACCAACAATTTGCAACTTTTCCAACTCTCATTACTTTATTTTTGTGAAACTTGTGAAATTGAAACGATGTTATTTTTCAATATCAGGAGGTGTCTTTTTTTATTTTTCTTTCATAATTATGTTCGACAGTAATAACTTTTTTTAAATTTCCAAACATGACGTTATAGCGTTCAACAAAGCGCAACTTCGCTTTAATTTAGTCATCTATACAGGGCGAGTCTTAAATAAGTGCAAATATTTTAGGGATAGTATATTTCGACTCCAGAAACACATCTTTGTTTTAGAAACATATCGTTTTTTTTTGCGAAAAAAAAACTTGAAAATTTAGAACTTTTTGAAAAAAAAATTGGATTTTTTTAAATTTTTAGTTAAAAAAACATAATATCGCATCATAGGTGGTATATTAAATTTCCTATTCTTATAGTACCATCTTCTAATCAATGTTTTTTTAACCAAGAGTGCTTGCGTCTTCCAAGTCCTCTTCTGGCTTCTACTTTTCCTTCGATGACTAACTTTATAAGCTTTGCTCTAATATTTCGCATGACATGGCCCAGGTATGCTGTCTTTCGTTTTTTTATATTTATCAGTAATTGCCTTTCCTTGTTAAGCCTCCAAGAACCTCTTCGTTTAATTTTCAATTCAATATTAAATTTACAAGGAAATAAAATAAACCCAGAAAAGATCCAGTGGTTCTCAAAATTTAAGCTAAAAATAATTTTTTTTAAATTTTTAAAGAAAAATATCTCGGTTATATTTTGGACTTATTTGAAAAACGGTAAAAAGAAAATTTGCTTATTTTATCGAGATCTACCAGCTCTGAAAATATTTGCACCTATTTAAGCCTCACCTTGTATATTTCTTACGTACAAGATCCCGGTACTATGCATTTTCGTATACGACACCATGTATACAATGCTATTTTAAAACGCCACTATACTCGAACTTAAAAACTTTCAAAATCAAACTTTTCTAAAGCTTCCAAACTTATCGTATTTTCTTAGCAACGTATAAGTAAACTATTTTAGACTAAGCAAATATTTCAACTTCAAAGCTCTCGCAAACTCTGTATGTAACGTTATATGTTTGCCCCCGAGGTTAAATACATTATAGAATGTGCTTTAATGCTTTTTAAAGGCCCGTTCAATAGATCTGTTTGATACGGTTTAGCTCGGTTTTAACTTAGAATACGTGCACAGAATAAAAAGAAACATGATAAGGTCAGGTTTACAAAATTAATTTCAAATTTACGTGTTGTTCGCTTTTTTTCATATATCTCTATACTTTTAAATTTTCTTGTTGCTAAAACAAAGAACTTAAAATGCGTTAAAAAGGAAAAACTACTTAGACTAGATACAAAAGAGTCTAATTATCCAGTGGTTCTTTTCCTGAAAGGAAATTTTTAATCTAAAAAGAAAATTGGGTCAGTGTTTCAAAGGATGCTTACTTAGGAATCTAACTAACTAAAAACTTATACTATTTCTTTGATACTAATTGCTAGATGAATTTAGAATTAAAAAAACATGGAAAATATTTTTGTAAATTGAGAATTAGAGCCGAGAATGGAGATTTGACTTTGCGTTAACAATAGTTCCCAATACATGCATAGATTATTGAACGAATTTGTATGTGTTGTAATATAAAGATTGTGACCAATATTAACATAGATAATGTCTGCCTTTGTGTGTTTGGTTTGGCGTAAAATGCCACTGCGTGTGTCCAAACAGAAACAAGCTGTTTGCGGTTCGCACATTTTGAACATTATACAGCATAAATAAAATCTTTTAGCAAGAAAAAATATAGATTAGATTTTTTAGGTATCTATTAGCCAGTTCTACTGCGATATTTTCACATCTGTTTCGATCTTTTTCTGATTGCTAAGTTACATTCTTCGGATCACGATCCAACAATGTTAAAAAAGGTAATGGGCAATATTATCAGATAGGACTTGAACATACAAATTGAGGTTAAGACTGTGCATAAACTGACCGATAGAACTGGTTTAATTGAGTTACACATTTCACAGGACAAAAAAGAAGTGATGAAGACTAAATACAAATTAAAATATAAGAAAATCAAACGAATATTTATAGACCAAGGGCAAAAGATATATGCAGCAACAAATAAGATTGAGAGTCAAGGAAGAAAGAAACAAGGGTGGAGTTATGAAGGTGGGCTTTAGTAAAATTTCAATAAACGGCGAAGAATGGAAGTGGGACAACTCTGTTAACAAACTACTGAAAATACAATCTTCTGCTGCTGCTGGCTTGTGTTGTAGGATGCGGCTATGAAACTGGACATAGAAAATACAAGACAAAAGAAAACAGAGGAAAATAGCAATTTGGAATGTTAGAGGGCTAAACGGTAAAGAGGACAATATTTGAATTTCAAAAGGGAAAACTAAACCTAGTAGCAGTTACAGAAAGTAAAAAGAAAGGGTGCAGATGTGAAGAATAAACGGAGGTCACGATTGTACTTAGTGGAGTCGTATTATGGAATGTATTATTAGGAAAGAAGAGAGGAAATATGTACGAAAATGGGAATTCATATCAGAAAGGATACTTAAGATTGTTTTTGAGCTAAGTGAGAATGAGTTACTAGATGCTCTATGGTCCAAACAAAGATAGCAAGGTAGAGAGCCACAATAGGCCCTTGCAACTGCAATAGCAAAATAAAAAATAGTAAATAGTCAACATCTGACCTAGATTTAAACTACGGATTTAAACAGAACCACCGGAAAACAGTACCACCAGTTTAGGGCCACTAACGAAACCTTGGAAGCAGCAGATACAATCACGTATTTGGGCTGCAGCCTGAACAAGGAATGGGATCACTCACGTGAGATCAGATGCCGCATAGAAAAAGCCAGAACCGTTTTTAACCGTCTTAGAAAGCAATAGGCACTGCAATGTGCACCTGAATATTGCTATAAGAACACAGATCCAAAGGTACTACGTATTCTCCACGCTCCTATATTGAGTGGAAGCTTGGACCTTGACAGATGCTACATCTAAACGATTGGAAGCCTTTGAAATGTGGTCCTATCGCCGCATGCTCAGGATTTCATACACTTACTATGTCACAAACAACACTGTGATCTAACGAAGGCAAAAGGAACTAGAAATTCGACATAGTGAAAGTGAGAAAAATGGCATACCTTGGGCATGTGATGAGTAATGATAAATATACCAACTTATCCAACTAATACTGCAGGGCAAAATAGATAGTAGAAGAGATCAGAGACACCGACGAACATCATGGCTGAAAAATATTAGACAGTGGATGGGAATGACGACCGTACACTTATTCAGGGCGGCTGTCAATAGGATTATATGGACCAACATAATTGCCAACATCCATAGAGGATACGCACTGAAAGAAGAAGAAGAAGATTTAAACAGATCAGCTGGTTTAATTTCAGGTTAGGTAACAATTCATTTGAGATTTTTTTTTCAAAACAGTAAACTATTTTGGTGTTTATTCACAAAAACAAGAGTTTGATATAGAAAAACATAGGAGTTTAAATTCTCATAATCCTAAATAATTCAAATGGTATAAGAATAATGAATATATTCTGTGCCAAATACACGTGGGTTTTACTTAAAGTGATAAAACGACGCTCTAAGCTAATTACATCGATCTGCTATCTATCGGAAGTATATAAGTTAAATAACTCAGCAGATTTACCACGCAGATAAAAATTAAAAATTCGTGCACTTATTTCTGGCCCGATAAATAAATATTAAACGTTAAAAATTTATTATATTAATCACGTATAAATAAAGAGGTATACATATTAAAAGAAAATGAGAGATGTATGAGCAATCTCAGGAATCAAAGTAATTAAGCAAAATGAATATTTTGTTTAGAGAGGGCGCCGCTCGCAACGGAATTGGATGTCTCGGCACGTTCGACATATTTTACGGAAAGGTGGCATCTGTTTAAATGCAAAAATTATGTGTTTTCCGTGACTTTTAGGTATCCTGATAGCGGTGCCGGTTTTCGATATCGACTCGCAAAATTTATTTTAATAAAGAAGAATAAATTTTAATCGTGTCTTATAAGATTTTAACATGGGAAATTCGGAGTAATTTGATAAAATGTAATTGAGTATACTGTTAGTACTGGGTACATGATTTTCTCATTTAATATTATTTTTAGGGTTCCGTACTGTAGTATAACATACTCAGAGTCCCGTTCAACAAATTTGAAGAGGTAATATATATAAACAAAAAATAACATCAGTGCGTTTCGAGCGGTAGTCTAAAAGCTATTATCCAACACCTATCATCTCTGTTCATTGTTTGATTTCCCTCTCCTTAGTTTTTTAACTAAAAATTTACCTCTAAATAGTTAATTAAAAAAAAATATCATTATGATGCAAACTTTATCTGTGACAGTGTATAAAAGAATTGTTAATCATATATTATTAGATTGTGCAACGCACTGTTTTAAAGTAACACATAGGCAAAAAAATATAATTTACCTACAATAATTAGTCAAATTTTTATACACATTTTTGCACTTTAATAGCTTATTTATAGATCCGAAAATTTCTGATTTAGTTAATAAAACTAATAGAAACTATCAATATAATATATACATAACAAATACCGTTAAATTCTTTACGGTTTTGCAGATATTAGCGGTTTTATATTTCAGATGGTTATGTTCTACAGTAAATTTTGATCAAATGATATTTCTCCCGTATTTTACCATCGAGAGAGCTGTATGAAATAATTCTGTCTATATCTGCTAAACCATTAAAAATTTTGAAATACTTTAAATACAAAAAATGTTCATTTTTTAATTCTTCATCTATTAAAATAATAACGACTGCCAATGACTTCGAATAAGACTGCCTATGACTGCCATGTAATTATTATAGGCGACTGCCGTAAAACTGCCAATGGCTGCCAACGATTGCCAAGAAATTGTACATGTAATTCCAATAGTGAGACACCCCTCGGTCGGACGCTGTATGTGTAATATATTCATGAATTTTTATTCGAAAATCCATCCATTATTTTAAAGTGGTAAAGGATAACTCTTTCCCAGTTGAAGCCGACAATATATTTATGAAAACGGACCGAACTTTCAACGTGGCACCGATAAAGAATCATAATTTCCGCGCGTCAGTATAATGGATGTTGCTGTTTAGTTCATACGAAACACCGGGCACGTAGTTGATGGTCTACAAGAAAGTTCATTTAACCAGAAGAAGTTGTGGACCCGGCAAAAATGAACAACTTCTAATTTAATTTTCTTTCGCTGTTTTGCCCCGCTACATATCAGCGGAGACGGATCGCAGCTTTTTATCGTTGAATTATTTAGTGTCGTCATATTTTGTCGCGTTCTCTCGGCCAGGATATAATAAACTGTATTCAAAAGAAAAAGATACAAAAAGTTTTTTAATTTAACCATAACGTAGCAAAAATAACGAAACAAAAACAAACTAATTGAAAATTCTTATAATAAAATACACTTGTATATGTAAGCACTCGATTGCTATAGGCTTGGTGCATTTCAGTGGCTTTTAAAAAGTTCAACCGCAGAAATGCATAGTTTTAGAGTTACAGGATAATAAAACTTTATAAAATTAGTTTTTTTATAATTATCATAAATACCATTATTTTTTTATTTCAAATTGCTGTACGTTGGACTAATAGTAATAATAACTAATTGTAATAACATTTAATAATAAATTAGGTAAAACATATCATTTATTAATTTTATTTATTTTTAATTTTATTAATTCTGATTAATAAAATTGCGTTTATCTCATCAAGGAGGCCGAATTCGACAAAATATCAAGAGATAACTTTTAATTGACATTCATCAGCCTACACAATTTTGTTATTAAAAGAAAAAAAAAAATCAGTGGCGCACATGTTTTTTTTGAAAAATATTCCAGTGATATCCCATATGCACGTGCCTGATGAATTTATTGACACTTTTTTAGCATTAAAATATGTAGAACTTATGGTAACTTTTACTCTCAAAATTTCATTCGTATCACTAAAAATACTTGGAAGAAAATTATAATAAATCGAAAGATTATTTAGATTTTAGCACCCTGTAGCTACGAAACAAAGCAGAATCGGACCTATGTTGATATGAAAAATAAATCTTATTTTTACGGGAGGAATCCCCACGAGAGATGGCACATGTTTTTTGAAACACCCTGTAGGTATATGTTACGGTTAAAGTCCGATGTCCGGTTAATGTCGACATTAACATGTTAATGTTTGGGTTTGATTATGTTTTTAGTTGTTTTGTTGTGTATTTTTTTGTGAGATTAACCGGATTATGTCGACATTAACCGGACATCGGACCTTAACCGTAACATGCTAAGGGCCGGTAAAGGTTAGTCTTGGGTCGAGATTTTTGTATGTAAGAAGAGTACAATGCGTTTATAATGTACTGAATAAAGAGAGAACAGTAAGCACGTTGCCAAACGCACGAAATAAACCGAGAAACTGCGCACATTGCTAAGAGACGTGGAAGGGGATATTGAAAATTTTTAAGTGCAAGTTAGAAACACTTGCATTTTTGCTAAAAATAAGTGGAATTGAGTTGGTATTCGACAGTGATCGCGCTATTAGAACTCTTAATTCAAAATGAATCGATATCTCAAAATATATTAAAAATAATTGATTACACTAACGATATCCTTATAATTCCATTTCAGATGCTCAGAAACATATCTAATGATTTTATCTAGTTATATTATCGAAAAAAAAGTCGTTTAAAAATAAGCGGTTTGGATCGCGATTTTACTTCACCTGTTAGGGAAAGGCGTACCGGCAACGCCGCAACAGCACACCGTCGCCTTTCTCTCACTCCGTCTTAATAAGATCCCTATGCGATTCACTTCCACACATGTAAGTTTCGACCCAAAAGCAACAGTTGCCAGCACGGTATACACCAACGTGATTGCCAACATCAATAGAGGTTTGGCACTGAAAGAAGAAGAAGAATAAATCTGTGTTTCGGATCTATTTCTGAAAAAAAACTCACTGAAATAAAACTCAAAATATGAATGACAGACTTTAGCTTCCACTTTAGAAGAAATAAGAAGAAGATTTAGCTTGCTACAAGGTTTTGAAATCATACACGTTGCCTTACAAGACAAAGAGAATTATAGTCTATAGAGAATTATTTCGATTTCAATACTGTAAATATTTTATCTTGTTTCTTAAATGTACCACCGCATATGGCAAACACTTAGTTATTGAGTACATTATCATATTAACATGTCCCATTCTGGAAGAACCAATAACCTTCTGGATAAAAATGCAATCCACACGCGACTGACGCGTTAATTAAATTTTCCGCCCCGGAGTGTTATAAACATCGCAAACTAATTAACTGGATATGCATACATAATACATAACCTTATCTATTGGGCGGGTGTATCTCCGAAAGATAATAAAATCGAGCCTCATAAATGCGCCAGCGATATTCCGCGCCAAACATAAACTTGGCACTTCACCTGAGTTTGAATTAATCCTGCAAGTCCGGGTCGATGCGATCGGACGAATTTATAATTTTCATGGGCCAGGAAGTTGCTTCTTGCAGTTTTCGTTTGAAGAATATCAAGTACGCGTTGGATAAATTGTTTCATCACATTTAAAATTGGTACTGCCTAGAAATTTGTCACTCTTTCTTTTAAAAGATGTCTTAAATAAGTAAAGTATTTTCATATTGAAATTGTATTATGAAACATGAAATGTATAATTTGACTCCAGAAACAAGCCTAATATTATTTTTTTTCATTGGCATTATCCAGGAAATTAAAAAATATTGAAATACATTACCCCTATCATTCTTGTTATTTTGCCTATCCCACTAGATTCTTTATCTAAAAATGTTATTCTGACATGTAATGCTTTACATTTTATTTTTTAATTTCAAATCGGTGAGTTTTATCAAAAAAACTCAAGAGAGTTATATAAAAAAGTTTCTAAACAAACTAAACTATCCAAATTTTTTTGCATGTGTTTGATAAAATTTTTCTTTAAATTTCGTTAACAAAAATGATTGGGGTAGTTTATTTCAACCCCTTCCACTCATTTTAAAAGTGAAAAAATTACCAGAAAGTGTGTTTTCATAACAGCAATGCTTCCATAAAATTTCATTGGTCTATCTCTTTTCGTTTTTGAGATAAAAAATAAAAACATTATTTTTCTGCCATTTTTGTACCGCGATATCTCTCTAATTGTTAACTTTTGACCCAACGTTTATGAAGCAGACTACCCTTTATCTGAAGTTTTTCGCATTTGTTTTGAAACACCCTGTAGATAGAAAAATATACAGGATGGACCGAACTGTTATTCCGGAAACTTCAGCAGGATATTCTGCAGATAAAAATAAATAGAAAAGTTCGTATAAATATATATCCTAAAATCAGGCCTAAAATGCTTAGTTTCGGAGATACAGGGTGTAGAAGTTTCATTTTTATTTCGATTTTTTCGAGATAGTTTCTGAAGTAACATCAATATTTAGATGAAAATTGGTGTCTGGGAGTTTTTTGACATGAGAAATTTGATTTTGATGTCAATATGACTTCTGTTTGTAGGGGGCGCCACCTACATTTGTTTTAATCTTTGAATAAGAAGACTAAGGAAGGAGCATATCAAAAATCTTAGGTACACCGCGATGGGCCTCAAATATGGCCGACTTAAATTCCGATTTATCAGTGTCGTTCTAATTTTATTTAAAAAATGTAAAACTATGATGTAGGGTAGACGTGGGGTAGACTCAATAATTTGTTGTTTTATTTTATTGATTACTTTATTTTAGCTATGTTGTGATATCGTATTTTTCTTTCTGGTTTCTTACTTTACCACTCTCATAAACAAAGTAAGTGGCGCCCTTTTCACTGTCTTTGACCATACCTATTTGAATTCTTAACATCAATATTAAAGTCTCTGCAGCCTACATATTATCATTTTTTTTACCTACGAACCCAGCTTTCCTCTAACCCTGAGCAACGGATTCTTTTTTCATTCTATTTGGGTAACGACAGAAATGTCGTCACAAGCTAAAATGCAAGAAAAATATATAATTTAGTTAATTTAAGTGAATTTCATAAATGATCGATTTATTACACGTATGTATATTATATAGTCACTTACTAGCGAAAAGTTGTTCCATTATTTCACTCAATTTTTGCCGAGATCTACCGCACGCTACACAACCAACTATTTTAGAGTCTTCTCCGATAAATCGCGATAGTGTCACTGTTAATTTAAGTTCTGTCACAATTTCCATCTAGATTTACTACCTTTATACAACTATCAGTAGTAGAATAAATAATAAATAACATAATTCTAGCTCCGTAAAGACTGACAAATCTACAAAATTTCAAATTCAAATGTGTCAAACGAATCGTCAAACAGAACTGTCAAGGATGCCCACCCTAGAGTGCTTTTTCCGCCCACCATGCATGAATACATGGATAGCATTATGCTCCTTCCGTTAGTCTTAGTCTTGGCTCCTTAGTCTTCTTATTCAAAGGTTTTAATTGTTTTGAAGAGTAATACATTTTTGTCCGTATCTGTATAAAACTACTGGGTAAAAAAATAGACATTTCTGTAATTTTTTACGTAAAAAATGCCTCGTGGTGAAAATCGCTACGAGCTCAAGATATTTAGAACGGAAATAGTCAATACATTGAATGTGGTAGACAATGGTTCAGTATTAAAACTAAAAGAGTTTCGGACTTCCATTGTCTTTATTTATTTTGCTTACACAATGTTTTGGTTAGAAGTATCACTGACCGTTATCAAATGTGAAATAAAATAACTTTATTGTTATTACGTTGTGTAAGTAAAATAAATAAAGACAATGGAAGTCCGAAACTCTTTTTCTTTTAATCAATACATATCATTATTAACAAAAAATAAATATGTTGAGTAGATAGTTATTTGACTGTAATGATAAATTTGGGAACTTTTTATTTTTTCAAATAAATCATAAATTTTTCTTCGAAAAAATGACGATAAAACAGTTTCTGTTGAACTTATGGCACAAAAACATTTCAAATTTATGTTTTCAGTCTAATAACTATTCAGTCGACATGTTTAATTTATGTCAATGACGACAGGTATTGATAATTTCGGTTTCAAATATCTCAAGAACCATTACTCGTAGAGATTTTTACCAAGAGACTTTTTTTAAGTAAAAAACGTCGTAAATTTCTTACTCAGTAGTTTTATATGTCATTTTTTACTCAGTAGTTTTATACAGTACGAAAGAAAAGTTATTACTCTTCAAACCAGTTAAAAAATTGTAGCTGGCGCCCTCTATAAGTAGGAGTCATATTGACATCAAAATCAAATTTCTAATGTCAAAAAACTCCCAAACACCAATTTTCATACAAATATTGACGTTACTTCATAAAATATTTGGAAAAATCGAAATAAAAATGAAACATCTACACCCTGAATCTCCGAAACTAAGCATTTTAGGACATAATTTATAATAACTTTTTTACTCATTTTTATCTGCAGAATATGCTGCCGAAGTTTCCGGAATACAATTCAGACCATCCTGTATATACCGGGTGCCAGAGGCGTGCGGTGAAATTTTAAGTTAGGGAAGCAATTTTTAGAAACTTTCCTATTTGAAATGCAGTTCGATTCTTTAATCACTTTTTGCAAATTCGTCAATTATGTCATCATAAAAACGTGAATGCTTCGACATGTTTTGGGGAAGTTTATTTTCGATGGACAACAGCGATACTTGCGAAAGTTTCTCCTGACCAGTTGAATTTCTCAGAATGAACTTGTGGTAGGTATTGTCAATACTAACATACACAATTTCGACATTTGGGTGTAGGCATCTTCTAGCTCCTTGTCTTTTAAAAATTGCATTACTTCTCTAGCGTTATTATTTGCACTGTCATCAGTTTCGTAAACCACTTTTAGTTCAGGTCGCAGTAACACTCGGTCTAAGAACTGGCCATAATGCAGAAGAAAATATTTAAACGCATCTTCTGGAAAAGTTATTCCTTTATGGTGCGTTTAGACTTGAGCACGCACGAGCTGAGCGTGTGCGCACGGAATTCGTTTGCGCTCTCGGCTCCGTTCAAATTAAAAACTTATTTTTCGACGAATGAAGTGATCCATTTATGCGCGCACAGCAGAGATGTGTTGGCGAAAATAATGGACGACCAAAAAATAGTCGAGGCTGCAGTCATTGTTATGCACAGCTTAATTATTAAAAAGGAGAAAAATCGAAAACATCGTCGCTGGTGGCGAACCCAAATTTTTAGAAATCGATATAATTTACTGCAACAACTTAGTGTCTGAGGAGGGCTATGATCAGTTCAAAAACTTTACAAGAATGACCAGACCCGACTTTGAATATTTATAAAATTTAATAACACCAAAAATTACGAACAGAAGATACCCATTTTAGAATAGCAATTTCATTAATATCGACAGATTCAATATTAATTTTATTGATCTTGCCATGCGTTTTTTTTTTGATTTTTTAATAATACAAAGAATGTTTAACATCCCATAATATAGGCAACTTTTCATGTTCTTCAATTAATATTAACAAAGATTCATTGATCTACTCCATAATTTTAATAAAGAAAACGAAAAAAAAATCACACACGCACGCACGAACGCAGACAAAACAAATTGCCGGTGCAAACTGAGCGTTCGCGGCGCACCCATGAAATCCCATTGAGCACGGACCAAAAACCGACACCAGACGGCTCACGTTCGCGGCTGCTCGCGCACAGACAGATTCAGAGTGAGCGTGCGCGCACAGCCGTTTACACTTGAGCATTTGTGGAGGATCAGTGCGTGCGTGCTCAAGTCTAAACGCACCATTATATGCATCAAAATTGCAGAGCTAGAGAAATTTAAAATCATTTAAACCGTTAAATCTACAGTTTATTTGTTGCTGAATATCTGTCCAACAAACGACATCGAGAAGTCTTTTTAATATTTGCCCATTTTTATCGACTAGTTCATTGTGTTCGCGGTGACTAATTTCCAACTGCTTATTAAGGGCGTTTTCAATTCTGGTTTTGCCAAAGACTTTTTCTTTTATGACGGCCTGCAAATGTACTTTGGTCATAATGGGTCTATTTACAGCTTTATGGAAATTGTTTTACTGGTGGGTGCGTCTGCCGGGTGCGTCTCAAAAGTGGCTCACCACTATAACTTTTTTATTTTTTCAGATAAAAAACGAGATATGGTGTGTTAGCATATGATGTAAATTAGGATTAATTGACGTATTCAATTATTTTCAGTCACTTCCTGTTTTACCGGAAATAACAACAACTTCTGATTTTTAAGTACCATTTTCGGTATTTCTTTACATTATTCGATAAAAAATAATACTCTGGATATCATATGTCAACTTTTGACATTTTCGCATATGGTTTATTTCAAACTGTAACATGCGGTTCATAACGACAATTTGACTCAAAATACCAAGTGTGTGGTACCAAATTATTTGTAAAAAAATGCTTTTTCAAAATATGCTAATGAGTCACCCTCGATCCATTTAAAAAAATTAAGTTACAATTAAAAATACGATTTGGGTATCTTTTAACCGACCAGAACAAGACACTAAAAATATTAGACGATCAAATCTATTTTTCCAAGGCTCCTTTAATTAAAAATTAGTCATAGCTGTTAGCCATGGCACTCTAGATTGAATTTTATTCATTTTTTTTCTAAGTGGATATATAAAAAATTGACATGTGATATCTCATTCTGTTCAGAGTGTCATTTTCCATCGAATAAAGTAAAAAAAATACTGAGGGTGTCATTTAAAAATCAGAAGTTGTAGGAGAGATGCAGGAATGCATCTCTTTTATTCAACATATTCATGGCAGCGCTCAGCCCTACGCATTATAGTGGACACCAAACTGCAGGAAAGAGGAATACGACGGTGAATGCGGTCTGTTCAACATAAAAAGACTCAGGGCAACTACACGTACAAAATTCATCACAGAACTTCGATACGCTGATGACTGCGCTCTAATTGCAAAAACGTTACAGCAATAATAAGAAATGCTGACCACATATACCTGGGCATACGAGGCTTAGGGCCTTAAGTTGAACATCGATAAAAAATCAAGTGCACTCCCAACCAAATCTGCACTCCTTACCAAAATTTCTGTTCTTGTACCTAAATTTTATTTTTGCGATATTAATAACAAATAAAATTTAAAAAAAAACGTTTTACTGATTCTTTAGTTTCAGAACACTATTATTCCGATTGCTCTATCACAGCATTTACAAAATTCATATCTTTAATCGAGGCAATTACTAAACCGACTCTTCCGCTAATATTTCATATCGCGGCCCTTAGAATAGGCGACATAATTCCATTAATAACAAATTAACTTAATATAGCATTAAATAATCAGGACTACAAACCCAATTAATCTGGAGCTTTAAATTATCCAGACAGCCAAACCCGAAACAACTGCTATTAGGATAATTTTCCAGATGTCACAAAGTAGAATTATGTATTATTTCGGTCCGGAAGGTCTGTGCAGGTATTTAGAGACAATAATTGGTCGGTTGGCCTTGAACTGGATAAAACAAAGATAACATAACACGTTATTACAATATAATACAGAGTTATTAACGGCCTTTGTAAGTTAGATGTTTATGGATAATTGGTGATAGGATTTTTTGAAAATCTGAATTTTTGCCTAAATGTACTCTGTCTACCTAAATTATTATCAGCGTTACAATCTTCATTTGGAACATAGTAACATCTTCGTTATATTAAATGATACATCCGGTATATTATTATATTTTTGGAAACTACTTTTATACATTTAAATTTTCTTTCCTATCCTCCTTATCTCTATTATGTTTCGAGATAAATAAAAAAAATGTGTATGCACTATGTGCGCGTATTTGAAGTGAAATTTCTTACTAACAGCTATTAAATTGAAGAATTTGAAGGATATATATATATATATATATTTTTTATGAATGCTTTTTATAAACTTCAAAAAAATTAGAGTTAATATAAAACCGTATACTATTCTAGCTTTGTAATTTTATAATGTTTTTTTAATTTTTACTATAGTGATTTTCTTAGCCGCGTATGGCACAGATTGTGTTAGTGTGTCTATTATTATGTTAGCACAAAGTGTTAGTTGTGTGTAATCCCCTCCCATACATTCTGCATTCTACATCCAGATTTATTTTCTATCGAATCTTCTTCTTACAGTGCCATAATCTATATAAAGCGTCGGCTACCTCTCGCATGTACTTGTGAACTGTGTCATCAGTGTTTCACAAGTGCACGGGACCTACAGTTCATTGCCGAATCCGAACGGCACTATTTGAGAGGCTGTACAAGGCAAATATACTCAAGGTGGTTTGCCTTGCCAAGTATATATTTGGTATATTGGTATCTATCGAATAAAATAAAAAAATTACCAGGGTGCCATTTTAAAATCAAAAGTTGTAGTCATTTCCGGCGAAACTGGAAATGACCGAAAACAAGTGAATACGTCAATCAATCCTGATTTTCAGTTATATATTAACATACCAAATTTTTATCTTAAAAAACAAAAAAATTTAATAGGGGTAAGTCATTTTTGAGAAAACCCCAGTATAGGCTTCGTGCATTTCAGTGAATTTAGCGGTTTCAATGAATTTTCACGGTAGCAAAACCGGTGATTAAAACTATGCTCTCTACCGTAGTTAAACTCATCTAAAACGTTTTTTTAACAGGAAAAATAAATTATAATACAAGTTAGATCTTCTGAAGATATCAACATATTTACTTTTTTATTTTAATTTTTAGAATTTTTACTAATTATATTTCCTAACACTTTTAGAATATATAAATAATTAATTTTTCGTATACTCGCTATTTAAACCCGTGTATTTGTACGTATTAGTTGTTTAAGATATTCTCCGATGGTAGCAGCACCGGCGGATAATGCACCAAGCCTATACGGAGAACAAAGAAGGAACATAAAGTTTTACATTTTGTACTATATTAAATTACAAATAAATAAATATGCTCATTCACTAAAATCACCCACTTAATTTCAACTATGAATTCTTAATAACCCAGATATAAACTTTTATAGTAGCACTAAATCTATTATGATGCTAATATCGGAATCTAACATTACATCACTATACACCATTTAATCGAAAGTATTCACTTAGTCTTCGTTTAAAACTGAATGCCTTCAATTAAACCTTGTTTTATATAAAGATATAAACTATTATATAAAGATATAAACTTTATAGTAGCACTAAATCTATTATGATGTTAATATCGGAATCTAACATTACATCACTATACACCATTTAATCGAAGGTATTCACTTAGTCTTCGTTTAAAACTGAACGCCTTCAATTAAACCTTGTTTTATGTTCTAACTTCCTTAATTTTACTACTTGCCCTAACGATTTTCTCCTCTTGCTTTAAACAGTTTTCCTTTACTTCAGAACTTACGTCGTAACGTTATTCGCCATTTGATTCGTTGCAATAGCGATTTTACGATACACAAACTTTAGCACATTTTAATTAAAAAATTTAAAAGTTAGAGTGTAGTTCAAATTTAAAAAATTGACTATGAAATTGTTTATTACTAAATTGTCGATATTTCAAATAGTTTTCATTTTTTGCTTCCGGTGATGGTGAAAATACCCCAAACCTAGTGGCATTTTACAAAAAATAGATACTTCTATTTTTTAGTTTCCTATACTAGTGGCAGTGGCACTATACCCAGCTTTTCCAAAAATCAAACGATCAACAACTGAGAGTTTATTTATATTGCACTGAAATGAGTAGACAGCACAACATATTTAGTGCAAATTAAAATTAAGGTAAACTTTTGACGTCATTATTTTCAAATAAAGCAAGCAGCCGATACGTTAAACAAGCTCTACAGCTCTACTCCGAAGCAGGTCAAGGTCGGTTTCGTCGCGCAACTTTCTCGCATTTCGGTTTATTTCCAGTTGTCTTGACCTACTTCGATTTGTCTGGTTAGGTTAGGATTTGTTTGGGCCTACATTCGGTTTTTAAAAACGCCTGAAAATTACTCGTGAGGAGGGCGTGGGGGATTGTTTTTAGCATTTACTGTTACCTCGTTCAATTTCGTTTGGAGTTATTTTCAAAACGTGGCGGTATCTGTACCCGAGGCAAAGGACTTTTTTCATAAATCTCAGTGAAATAAGTAAACCTAGACGTTTCTAAAATAGCTGTTGTTACGATGATATTTTGTTAATTACATCTCGTTTTATGTTGATATATTATATTCCACAAAATTAATATTTAAACACGCGTTTGTAACACGTAGAGTAGACATTTAAGAACAAAACTTTTAACTTAATCTGCAGGAATATAATTACAATATTTGTATTATTTGATTTTATTATAATGTATTAGTAAGTATATAAAATTGTATATGTTATGTTTGTTTACGCGGCTTTAATTGATTAATATAACAGTAGTAATGCCTGATGGGTAATACTGGCAACATCAACAATATATCGAGCTGATTTGGAAAATTATTGATTGACCCGATGTCAACGAAAAAAAAGATACTTTTATATATTATAATAACATGATTTGATATAAATCCATTCAGAAATTAGAAATAATTAGACGAATTTTTAAACAGTTTAACACCGTGGATTCGATTACAATCTATAAAAGGCGGACCGCCGGTTATAGATAACAGCAGGGCAATAAACAGTTAGTCACTGCGTATTGCCCTGCAGTTTTACGATTTTATGTTTTGGAAATATATTTTTTTTACTATATTGTAGCGTTTTTTATAAAACATTACCACTGCGAATGGCAGCTTTTCATCGGATAGCAGTCGTGGATAAGGTATTTCACTAGAGCGAAAACTAATCAATAACAATAAACAAAAAAATATAGATATTGGGCGCCAGGCATGTACAGAGAAAGAAAACACAGTTGTATATTACTTAAAACTAATGACTATATTTCATGATGTTCTTTGCTGGTACATGACATTGTAGAATTCTAATAAATATATAGTGGTTATATGTCAAAAAAATGGTGTTAAGAGTTGTACTAAATATCTATGAAAGTAATACCATTACAAGACGTAATGTAATGAAACCTAAGATCTAAATCATATTTTAAATATTAAATCGACATGAATGTTCTTAACAACCTAACCACTAAACATAGTCTGTACGATATTACTTAAGATGTACGTTACTGTTTAAGACTGAAAATGTTTTAAATGTTAAATGTAAAACAAGAACTTAAATCTACATTTAGCTGTTATTTATGTAATCTTGCTTCAAACAGTAACAGCGTGAGGTGGGCTCGCATCTCTGTACTGTCTGTCGGCGATCCTGTTGGCCAAAACAACAAAAGGGGCCAGAATGAGGACACCATGAATCAATACAGCCGTAGCTACTGACTAGGCTTAGATATGGGAGCGAAGCAGCATGGGGCTTACGCTGTATCCATACTGTGGCAATATGGGGACACTACCCGTACCTTGGAACACTTGGAATTGGAAAGGACCTTGGATAATGTCCGTAACTTGGACCATAACCTTGGACACAGTCCGTCCATAAGATAACGGTACAGGGGAACACTACCCGTACCTTGGACACAGTCTGTCCATAAGATAACGGTATAGGGGAACACTACCCGTACCTTGGACACAGTCCGTCCATAAGACCCTAAAAATACGAATTTCTTGTTTAAAAAACCAAACAAGGTCTAATAAACAAAATAAACCTACCTCGAATTACTTCCGAGGACTCAATAATAAACAAAGAAACTGTCCTTTCTTCCATGTAACATTCTGGAGGACAAAAGAAAAGGGACGCCAACGTGCCAGCAAAATACAAATACAAGTTAAGTTGGGACATCCAAAACTCTACCCTAAAAATATGCAGTAATAATATCGAATCTAAAAGGATAATATTTCATCTGTACCTGTTGCTTTGAAATAGCAACTGATTCAGATTATACAGCAAGATTTAAATAATCACCATTTCTAAAAGCCGGGATGGTTAGGTTAGGCTACAGAGCGCTGAAAGCCAAAGTGAGTCCACAGCACAGAGAGTTGACAGAAGCGATGTTGACAGCGCTTCCACAGAGCGATAACAGGGTTGTGTCAAACGATAACAGGGTTGTGGACTAGAGAACGAAAAAATTACGCCAAGCGCGTCAAATAAATTATCCGGCCTGAACGATACGGAATCCGATACGCCAGACATCATATAAATCATATATAAAAAATACATGTAACGAACTAAAAACGTTACAATATTGTAATTAATAATGTTAGACAATGATTAAAACTAAATATTCTTCTGTAACCTTAGAGGAATAGCCACTTTAATCTACCATCGAAGTGTTCGCTCCTCTTCGAGCTAGATCATTTGCTTTCTCATTGCCTTCTATCCCTTGGTGAGCAGGCACCCCGAGGAGGAGGACTTTATTTTTTTTGCCTAATTTGTTGAGCTTCTCTAGGCATTCTTTGACCAACTTCGAATTGATGGTTACTGAGTTGATCGCGTTTAGTGCTGCTTGGCTATCGGATAGGATGACAATTTCCTGTTTTCGACAGTTCCTATCTAAGATAAATTGTACGCATCTCTCGATAGCGTAAATTTATGTCTGAAGGATACTGGGGTAGGTGCCCGTTGGTTCGGAGTATTTAGTCTTCGGCCCAAATACTCTTATCCCTGCTTTAGTTTTGGAAACATTAGTACGAGGATGGTCTGAAAAGTTTCCGACCTCAACGTGAAGATGGCAGCACACGTAGATAAAAGCTAGTGAATTTTCATTGTTCATCTGTTGACAGTTATTCACCAAAATTTCAGCCATTTTGGATGCGTAGTTGTTATGTAACAGCCGTTTGAGTGAGTTGATGTGAGTGTTTTTGCGAAAATGGACAAAATCGAGTATCGAGCTGTCATTAAATATCTGGTTTTGAAAGGCAATACGCCTACACAAATTAAACATGAGTTGGATTCTGTGTATGGGGTCTCTGCACCATCATTTTCCACAGTGAAATTTTGGGCAGCTGAATTTAAACGTGGCCATAAGAGCTTGGGAGACGATGAACGTTCGGGACGTCCAAAAACTGCAACTACCGACGATAATATCGCCAAAGTTCACCAAATGGTGCTAGACGACCGCCGAATTAAAGTGAGAGAGATAGAAGAGATTATGAACATATCAAAAGAACGTGTTTGTCACATATTAAATCAAGATTTAGGCATGAGAAAGCTGTCCGCGCGTTGGGTGCCGCGTTTGCTCACGTTAGACCAAAAGCGTGTTCGAATGAACATTTCTAACGCTATGTTGGCGCAGTTTAGGCGCAATAAATCCGAGTTTTGGCGTCGATTAATTACTGTAGATAAAACTTGGATACACCACTACACACCAGAAACAAAAATATAGTCCAAACAGTGGACGGCAAAGGGAGAACCGGCTACAAAAAAAGCAAAAACTGTTATTTCGGCTGGGAAAGTGATGGCGACGTTTTTTTGGGATAGTCATGGAGTTATTATAATTGATTATCTTCAAAAAATCACCGTCTCACACCTCAGCGGTTGCCATGACGAAAATCCACGAATTACGGTTTGAACTGCTTGACCATCCGCCTTACTCACCAGATCTAGCCCCTAGCGACTTCTTTTTGTTCCCTCATTTAAAAATTGCGCTCGGAGGACAGATTTTCGTCAAATGAAGAGGCAATCACCTTCGTGAACCACTATTTTGCAGAGAAAAAACGCCGAGTACTATTTGTACGGGATACAGAGATGGAAGCATCGCTGGGAAAAGTGTGTAGAGTTACAACGGGACTATGTTGAAAAATAAAAACAAATATTCAGAAAAAATGTCTTGTATCATTGTTAGGTCGGAAACTTTTCAGACCACCCTCGTATACCACGTTATGGTATGGTCTTTTACATGCCGAGTAAGCGTTTCTTCCTTCCAATCCTTTTTATTACTCAATACTACAGTTCTCAAAGTTGTAAATTCTTGGTATGTCATGCACTGGAAGTTGGAGAAGTAGAATTTTCTTTTTGAGGGTGTTCCAAGCCCCTGACCTGAAAATTCTCCCAGTACTGTTTCCGTCAATGGCCATTCTAATCATTGTCGTACGGCATAACTACCGACGACAATATGCAGTGGTGTTAGGTCTAGAATGACCTCCATTGCTGCTGTTGGACATGTTTTCATGGCACCTGTGATGCAGATCCATGGCAGTCCCTGTACTTTGCACAGGTTTTGCCTTGCTGTACGTTGCTCTAGTTTTGTATACCAAGCAACTGCTCTATAGATAATCATGGGTCTTACTATCATGGTAGGTATACATCCAGCGCAAAATGTTAGGGGAGCAGCCCCACCTATTTCCGGCCAGTCTTCTGCACATCATGAGAGCCTTTGTGGCTTTGCTCGTAATGTTCTTAATATGCCTGTTCCAGAGAAGTTTACTATCCAGGGTTATTCCCAGATATTTCACTTCCTGTGATGATTATGAATTTTAAAAATTGATATACAGCTATAACAGAACAAACATAAAATTAACTTCTAATTGAACACAATTACATCCTTTGCAATATAAAAATGCGATAAAATCTTGAAAACCAAAGTAAAAACTCCAAAAATTACAAGCGTCATATGCATTGAAAATAAAATTATGGGTTTTATGACTTTTTTAGTAGTATATGGATGGGATATTGAATAAAAAGCACACGTGATAAAATAAAAAGCATAAATGATATTTAACTGGTGCTTTTTCAAACATATAAAATTGTACCGTATGATAAAAAAAAACGGCGTCAGCGATGGCGATGAAATGAAGATCGTTGTTATTTTATATGTAAAATTATATGGGAGACTGTCATCGATCGTCATTTCCAAGCCAACTGGACGTCGTTTTTTTTTCGAACGAACATACGGTACTTCTTGTATAGGACAATTAAAACAATGATAATTAATCTTTAATTATTGACTGAGACTAATACAACGATATCTTTTGCTAACCATTTATTAAGCATTCAAATGAAAAAATAAAATAAAATTGCTAAAATGTATTTAAGTTTTAAATTATCTAGTAACCTTCTTTTCAATTTATTCTAGCTAAAATAACAATTACTTTATTACCACAAAAAATCCGAAATCACTAGTAAACAACATTTAATTAACCTTAAAGAAGCAAACCACGTGTTTTAACGTCAAAATATTTACTAAATTATTAAATTTGATTAGTTTGTTTTTATACCATGCTGGAAAGTAATTGAAAGTAAATAAATAAAAATAATATTTTTCGTTACCAGCAAATTGCAGGAGAAAATGCTAAAATAATAATATTAAATAACAAATTATAACATGTTTTAGTTTATTTCTTTTTTTCATGAAATGTTAATGTAAAAGTATAAAATTTAATAAGGCAATTGCTATTTATTAAAAAGTAAAAAAAAATCATTTTTTCACCATAAGGCTATGCGCTGAGAGGCAATTTTCAGTTGGCCGACTATTTAGTTTATTAGTTTGTAACCAGTGTATTCTTTTGGAGCCGCACTCATATGCAATAAAATAGTCGTCCGATCGGCTCCATAGTCTCGACCCAAACATATCGCTTCCCGAATCTAGTATAATAGACACTGGGATGACACTTCTTATGGGAGAACTAGCAATGGCTCAAAACTTGGTTACAAGCGATTTTCTAGGAATCTTCCTTACCGATAAATTATTGACAAGAATGACAGATAAAACCTTGACGATCTTTCAGTAATTGAGTTCACCTGTTTTTCCTTCTAAAGCGTGCGTTGAAAGGAGACACACAATTTTTGGTGACCCATAATTTGTCATTCGAACACCATTTTTCTTCTTGTCGGGTCGTTGACATTTTATTTCTTTTGTTTACACGCTGCACTTTGCTTTGCAAATTTAATACATAAATTATTTAGGCAAATATAGGTTTTTGATAAAACTCCTCGGCCTAATGTGTAGTAAGTACAGATAAATAATGTGTACTATTTTTTTTCATCTTCACATGCTCATTGTCATTCTCCTGATTTAGGTAACAGAAAAGGATCACCAAATCAAACTGAATTTTATGTTTTTTCATCCCAGGACCGATAGTAAAATATGGATACCTTCATAAATATGAACGAGATGAGCCATCGGAAGGAACGGACCATAGTACAAAACAGAAAGGTTTTCTGTCCACTTAGGATATTGAAATTATATACTGTATGTTTGAAATAATCGTCCAGTTGGCTTAAAAATGATCATCGATGACATTTCCCATACCCTGCTGGCAAGCGAAACCTTGGATCGGCGTTTACATGTACAGGAGTGAATCGCTATAGCAATCTAGTAAGTGGGAGAGAGCAAAAATACGAAGTATTTATTACATAACCACTTATCTGATGCTAGATTTCATTTCATGTGCTTGGGAAAATACTTGCCTTCTGTTTTTATTCAGTACATCTCATTTTGCTAAGCGTATTGACCGTACTCTTCGAACACACGAAAATCGGCACCTTAGACCAGAAATGCCAGCCCTAGTATAATTTTGCTTTCAAAATTATGATATATATCTTCATAGAAGAATATATACCGGGTGCGTCTCAAAGGTGGCTCACCCCTATAACTTTTTTATTTTTTCAGATAAAACAACGAGATTTGGTATGTTGGTATGTATGACATAAATTGCGATTGGGATATATGACATAAATTGGGATTGATTGACGTATTCAATTGTTTTTGATCATTTCCTTTGGAAATTACTACAACTTTTGATTTTTAAATGGCACCCTCGGTATTTTTTTTTAATTTATTTGATAAAAAATGACACTCTGAATCGAATGACATATCATTCAATTTTTGACATAATCACTCAAAATTAAATTGTATTTTACACTTCAATCTAGAGTGCCATGGCTGTGTTAAAAACAATAATTTTTAACCAAGGAGCCTTGGAAAAATAGATTTGAACGCCTAATGTTTTTAGTGTCATGTCCTGGCCGGTTAAAAGATGACCAAATCGTATTTTTAATCATATCTCAATTTTTTCAAAGGGAACAAGAGTGGCTCATTAGCATATTTGAAAAAAAAACATTTTTTTACGAATAATTTGATACCACACACTTGGTATTTTGAGTCAAATTGTCATTATGAACCGCATGCTACAATTTCAAATAAACCATATGCAAAAATGTCAAAAGTTGACGTATAATATGTCATTCGATTTTTTCTATCGAATATAGTAAAAAAATACCGAGGGTGCTATTTAAAAATCAAAAGTTGTAGTCATTTCCGGTGAAACCGGATGTGACCGAAAACAATTGAATACATCAATCAATCCCAATTTATGTCATATACTAACATACCAAATATCGTTCTTTTATCTGAAAAAAATAAAGTTATAGGGGTGAGCCACTTTGAGACGCACCCGGTATAATAATACATTTTTGTGGAGAAATTATATTTCATGTATATCTCCTAATATTTAATAGGCGTTTTTGCCCTTCTTCTTATACATGTGTTTTGTGATAATAGACGTGTCTCCTAAAAAAACTAAAGTGTTCTTGATTCATGTAATTTTTTTCTTCGTTTTTTGAGTAATTTTGCTTCTGACAGCGGTACAACATGCCTCCTGAACTGAGTATTAATTTTTTTTCGGTTAGGCAAATCTGGTTGATTAGTAAGTGTAAAATACCACTGACAAATTCGTCTTAGTTGATCCAACGCAGTGGTCTTTACCTAAATATTTAATTTTATTTTGTAGATTTTCTTCCATTCAAACCTAAAATTCTTTTCAAATAAAAAACCACCACAATAAAGGTCTAATTATTATTATTATCTATAAATATTTTTTTTTTGTAATGCAGTCTTGAAAAGCAGTTATAATAAATTAGAATAAATCACTTGTTCTATAAAATCTGAGATAAAAATTAAATAATATTTATTTTTGGTTATGTAAGAACTCTATTTTTATTTACAGACTTTTTAAGGGGCCATTTTACGATAAACGCTTAAAAAACCCGTAGCGACGGAATTTAGAACATAAACAAAAACAGTGACGAATCATACCGGCCTATTCAAAAAGGTTCAAATAAGAAACAATGTATTGGAAAACGTTGGGAAGAGAAGCAGTGCGCGTTTATTAAATCACAACTCATAAAGTCTCTGAGATTTAATTACGGTTTTGTGGTGGTTCTGAGTTCCATTGCTGTTCCGAGAACAAAGCTTGACTAAGGTGAGTTTATTTTATCTCACTGGACAACTATAGCTGGTTACCATTTATTGTTTTTATTGCGATTTATTATGTTTCTAGATCTCAGGCAAATTACAAGATAATTTGATTGAATAATAAGTAAATATATGGCAGATGATAGTAAATTAAATTATTTCTTTATAGTTTTATTAGTATTTGTTTATATGACTATAATGGAAGATAAAATATATTTATCTATTAATACCATTAGATCGATCTTGCCGATTTTTGATGGCCAATAAACTTTAATACACAAATAATATTTAATTTTTTATTAAATAATTCAGTAATTGCGGAAATTTTTATTTAGTTTTAGAAAAGCAACTGGATAATATTTCCTTTTAATTAATTCAATTTTTGATATACAAGGTATTCAAATTTAAGAATGAATTTTTAATGTGTAACTTTAAATAGATTTTTAAGTTTTTATTCGTTTCGTGCTTATATGACATTAAATTTAATATTATTAGAAATCTGATTAATTTTAAATAACTATTTTTAAACTAAATTACGAAGATGTGCCAATGTGCCTATGTTGTATGAACGCTCAGTCAACAACTTTTATCAATAATATCATGCACCTGCTAATAATTTTCTCGGATCGAACTATCATCTGTAAGAAACTTACTCTGTTAAAAAAAATAGATCGGCATCCTGAAGCTCTAAAACTTATGATACATTGAATTATTGTAATTATTGTATTATTTTATTATTGTAATATTTATTTGTTACTTATCTCATCAAGAAGTTTGAGGACAATTATTGTTAGTTTTTTCTTGCGCATTAAAGTTCTGTAAATAACTTACACATAACAAACACATAACGCACCCATTATTATAATATTTTTATCACAGAATATTACATATATTGCTAAATATTATACAGCACTTAAAACTATGACTAAAACTAAATGGTTGTGAGTGAACAACTGTTTATATCTAGTGTGTTGTATAATAGTAGTAGTAATGGCGTAGTTATCCTGTGTGGTGGTAGTAGCCTGTGTGGCACTTTCTCTGTGTGACTAGCCTGTGTGTCGTATTCTCTGTGTAGGAACAGTCTGTGTGACTAGCCTGAGTGGCATATTATTATTGTTTTTAAACTTGTATTTTTATGTCGGAATATTAATATATTATTTAAGTACCTGTTTAATTTTAAATCCACTTTGTTTTAATAATAAGCGGTAATATTGTTGCTCACAGTTATTCTTACTTTGTTTGCAGGCAGGTCATCTTGGTAAGATGCGATGCGGGTCTTAATATCTTACCGCTACTTTACAAGTCGTATTTATATACTCTGCGTTGTGCTCGTCGTTTTGTGGAAATATCCAAGCTCACCTGATGATGGGGTAGGGCCCCGAAACCAGTAGTGAGAGCAGGTTGATCCACATTATGACGAACACAGCGTGGAATTAATTTCTATATTAGCAGTTCAAGGTAAAAAACTCTTATATAATTTTGTTATATTTTATTATACAACATTCACGACCGCGTTATATTAGTTTTATAGTATTATAGTATTTATTTTTATTTTTGACTTGACTGCTTGAAAAAAAAAACAATTATGTCCCTTACAGTTATTTGTAATAAAACATGCTGTATTTTATATATGATACAGAGAACTAAATACCTCCAGGAAAGATTAAAAAAGATTTATTAAATGAAAGTTATTTTTAAATAAATGACAATTTATTTTTATTTATTAATGTTCATCAAACTTAGCTTAAAACCTACATTTTTCTTCTATAACTTTCAATTTAATTCAAAGAAAATTACGTATTTAAAAGGGAATATTTAAAGACGGCTATTTTTATTCCTTTTCTCAATGTTCTTTTGAAATGATAAGTAATTATCTTTTTTAGTATTTTAAAGAAAAAAAACTGAGGAAAAGAAGTATCCTTGAACAGTTTACTTTGTTTTTTGAGGAGAGTTATTATCTTTGGAGTCTTCCGGTTTGTCAAAGGCGTGATGCGAAATCAAGTTGTTTGTTTAGTTGGACACTTTCTCTTTAATTAAATGCCGAGTTTTTAAATTTTTACGATTTCCTTAAGGTATTTACTTTCCGACAATTTTAGATTTCTTAATCCATTTTTGTATTAATTCTGTGTTTATACAGGGTGTTTCAAAAAATATGTTCTCTGTATCTCTCGTAGGGAGATTCCTCACATAAAAATAAGATATAATTTTCATATCAACATAGGTCCGATTCTGCTCTGTTTCGTAGCTATAGGGTGTTAAAGTCTTAATATTTTTTTCGATTTATTATAAATTTCTTCCAAGTACTTGTAACGTTTCGTATAAAATTTTGAGGGTAAAAGTTACTATCAATGCGACATATTTAAAAGCTAAAAAAGTGTCGACATATTTACCAGGGACGTACATATTGGTTATCACTGGAATATTTTTCTAAAAAAGGCATGTACGCCACTGACTTTTTTTTCTTTTGTTAGCGAAATAGTATAAGCAGTTTAATGCCGATTAAAAGTTGTCTCTTGATATCCTGTCGATTTCGGCCTCCTTCATGAGATAAATGTCATTTTATTAATTTGCCTTGATCCCCCAGTCTATAACAGCAACATTTAAAAAAATAATATCATTAACTTGTGAAAGTTTTAAATAAGTACTCGTTGATTCCTCATCAAAAAATATGAAAAAAAAAATCCTATAATAATGGGTATGAAAATGCATAGTTTTAGAGTTACAGGATGTTAAAACTTTTTAAAATGAGGTTTTTTGTAATTAATATACCATTGTAATTTGTAATTGAAATACCATTATTTCCTTTATTTGAAATTGCTGTAGGTTGGTACTAATAGTAATAATAAGTGATAGTAATTATATTTAATAATAAATTACGTAAAATATATAATTTATTATTTTTATTTTTATTTTAATTTTATTAATTGTGATTAATAAAATAGCGTTTATTTCATCCAGGAGGCCGAATTCGACAAAATATCAAGAAATAACTTTTAATTGGAATTAAACGTCAGTAAATTGTCAGTGGCGCACATATTTTTTTAAAATATTCTATTGAAAACCTTCGCACGTTCCTAGTAAATTTATCGACGCTCTTTTACCATTAAAATATGTAGCACTTATAATAACTATTACCCTCAAAAGTTCATTCGAATTACTAAAAGTACTTGAAAGAAAATTATAATAAATCGAACGATTATTAAGACTTTACCACCCTTTAGCTACGAAACAAAGTAGAATAGGACCTATGTTGGTATAAAAAATAAATCTTATTTTTATATTAGGAATCTCCCCACGAGAGATGGCACACGTTTTTTGAAACACCCTGTATACATATAAAGATCTAAATTGTTAATTGAATTTACTAATTAGTTACTACCTTATTTAAATTTTTATTTTCTTCTATCTTTTTATATTTATAAAGTATGGAAATATGGTAACGTATGATCAAAAAAAGGGCGTCAAAAGGGAGGTCAATCTTTAGACGTCATTTTCAAAAAATTGACATACAACTTTAACGATAATTATAGACATATTAAAAAAGGATAGAACGTTTCCACACACACAAATCTATTTCAAAAAAAATCTCGAATTTTTTACTGCACCATTTATACAGGGTGCTACAAATTTGAGGTACGAGCATTGGTATCTCGGAAACCGTAATAGATACGAAGATGGTTAAATTGGGGCAAACTTGCTCCTTGGTTCACTAAGATGCCATCAAAAGAGTTTTAAAAATTTCAACGATTGCTGAGTTTTTTGGAAAAAACGGATCTTTTTGGAAATTTATTTTATTTTTTCCTGTCGCTACTTTTTAGAAAATCAAAAAACTAATTGCAGATTCTCATAGCCACTTTATTAGGGCTATCTGATAATATTTTTAGATTTTTAAATTAGCTGATAATTTGTGAGATATAGTGGCCAACTTAATTTTGTTAAATACGGACCTGCATTTTTTATTTCACGTTTTGAAAGAACTTGGTCTCCTGAGTATAATGATATGCTACACTTGATACTTTTTTTTTGTTTTGGGTACCTTAACAATAACTATTTAATTATTATTTAAAATAATTTTAATTCCGACTCTGGTTTTTTAATTTATTTAATCTGATTATATTCATCGCAATAATATTGATCAGCGCTAATTAACTTTGAATAAGGAAAATCAAGCCAAATGAAAGATTCAAATAAATAATATCCAGCTCAGCAATTTAAATTTTATTAATCGGAGTTATAATAAATAAATCAACTTCTACAAATTAGTTTTTAATGCTCTACACGTTCAAAAGGGTTACTACCCTTCATAATGCACAAATTTATTTTTCCTTCAATCTTATTTACAGATTTTTGAACATGCCTTCTTCTTATACTTGCGAATGCATTTTGTACTCATTAATGTAAATATTGAAATGTATTGATTTCACTTTTACAAATGACGACAAGTAATACCCCCCCCCACCCCTTGGCGACAAGTCCAGGAACCTCGCTGGCCATTACACTGCTCTACCATTTCCAATCCATCTTCCGGGGAAATGGTTTGATTGTTTATGTTATATTATATTATTTATGTTAATTATTATTTATTTTAATTTTTTTTATTATTTTATTGCATTTGATTTTCCGTATTCAATGTTTTACCCAACGTCATTGTTAAGTTTGAATGCTTATCTCAATATTGTAACCATGAATAGATTAAAATAAATATTAAAAAATAAAAAAAAAACAGAACCGCACTTGAAATTTGTTTAAATAAATTATATTCAAATGTCCGAAACAAAAAAAATACTAAGTGTGGCATATCATTGTACTCAGAAGACCGTGTTCCTTCAAAACCTAAAATTAAAAATGCAGGTCTGTATTTAAAAAAATTAAGTTGCCTCTGTATCTCATAAATTATCTGCTAATTTGAAAATCTAAAAATACCGTCAGATAGCCCTAATGAAGTGGCTATGCGACTGTGCAATTAGTGCCGTTCGGATTCGGCGATAAACTGTAGGTCCCGTGTACTTGTAAAACGCTGATGACACACATCACAAGTACATGTGAGAGGTAGCCGACGCTCTATATTGAGTATGGCACTATAAGAAGAAATGCATATTACGAGGTATATTTTATTGTTAAGTAGGTACTTACCTTGGGCACTAAATATAAAAACTTTAAAATACTTCATATAAAATAGATCAACACCAAAAATTTTTGATCGTGTAAAAAGCGCGAAGGCGGCTCATTTTCAATGCAAATGGAATAAAAATGATGCAATCAGCTTCCCGGCCGTCGCGTCACCACGTGTGTCTAATCCACATCCACCGTTGCCGGATGTCCAACAAAATACCTGTTTAATACCAGTTTAATACCAAATAAAACCAGTTTATTACCAAATAATACCAGTTTATTAACAAATAATACCAAATTAGTACCAAAAATACCAAATTAGTATCAAAAGTACCAAAAAATACCAGTATTACCAAGTGCTTGTACAATAAATACCACCAGCCAGCGGTTTGCCTCTCGTTTAAAACCATGTTTTAGAAATTTTCTTTATAACTATAATTAATTTATTTATCTTTCAATAAATTGCGATGGAACATTTTTAATTAATTTTTACCGAATAAATAAATAAATATTTACTTCTTCATATTTACATATGTATTGCAATTAATAAATATGGCAGAATTAAAAATAATTACTGTACGTCAAATCACAATTTATTAATATTTATTTATTGTCTTAAACAATATAAATTAAATAAAATAACTTTGTCGCAGTTTGTATTAAAATCGTAATGATTTACGTATTATTAGTTCTGTTGATTAAATCTATTAAAACTTATATAATTCATATTTCGTGTAAATTGCTAAATATAACTAAATGGATTTTGCTCCGGCTGTTAATATATAATTTTAATTTATAAATCATGTAGCATGAGAAGTATTTTGTTTATTTTTAAAAATAAATTGTTTATTAAAATATATGAAAATTCTTCATTTATTTCACAGTTGATTGCAATGGCATATTAATTAATATACACGGTAGACCGAACTGTATTCCGGAAACTTCGGCAGCATATTCTGCAGATAAAAATAAGTAAAAAAATTCGTATACATGCATAGAGTGCTAGACGCTCTACGCCATCTAGCGGTAGCTGTGACAATCACAGATCGTACCGCCAAAATTAAAACCAGCGGCCTACTAGACAAACATGTCTGCTTCATCCACGTTACCGTAGATGGAGCTAAGAAGGCTTAGGTAGGGTATATATAATAAATAAACAAAAATACGAGTAGCGGCAAAAAGGGGCCAAAAAACCCTACATATATGCTTATTCTCTGCATTAAGTTCATCAGACCGAAGGGAACAGCCATTCGACGACCGGTTTCGGAGATTTTTCTCCATCGTCAGGCCGACTTTGCTGTAACCCTCGATCTGACCAACGAAAAGCAGAGAATAGCATTTACAAAACGTACTACTATGGCGAGAGTCTAGACGCTCTACGCCATCTAGCGGTAGCTGTGACAATCACAGATCGTACCGCCAAAATTTTTTTGGCCCCTTTTTTCCGCTACTCGTATTTTTGTTTATTTATTATATATACCCTACCTAAGCCTTCTTAGCTCCATCTACAGTAACGTGGATAAAGCAAGCATGTTTGTCCAGTAGGCCGCTGGTTTTAATTTTGGCGGTACGATCTGTGATTGTCACAGCTACCGCTAGATGGCGTAGAGCGTATAACACTCTAGGTTCAGCGTATAACACTTCAGTTCAGATCGAACAGTCATTCGAGACGGTCGTGCTTTCGTTTCGTTTGTGGACCGCCGGTATTGAACGTTTGTTTTGTTTTGTTTTGTTTGGATTTGTCGTGTGTTGTTATTCGGTCTTGACCCGACCCGGTTCAGTTCGCTAGTTTTCGCTGAACGTGCGTTTCTGCTTTATTTTATATAATTATTTTTATATAGATATTTTTTAAACGTGACCTAACTTCGTTGACATTGACACTGTTTTTATTATTGAACTATACTGTCTTGTTTAATTTAATATTTTCCGATTTTGCTGTTCCTTTACACTTCCAAATGGCAGATTTTAAGTGTGATTCGTGCCAAAAACCATCTCGAAAGGACAAATATAGACTTCGTTGTAGTGGGGAGTGCCGCCGCAACTTTTGTATGACCTGTACTGGGCTGGACAAGACAACCACAAAAGTGATCCACCAGCAAAAGTTCAAAAATATTAGGTTTTTCTGCAATGTTTGTGATTCTCCCACGATGAAGTATCTCCATGACAAAGTTTCACAGCTTCAGAAATCACAGATCCCTCTAGAAACTGTTGAAGGTCTGGGAACCTGTTTAAAAAGGAACAACGACCTGCTTCCAGTCATAACTGAAATCTATGACATATTGAGTTATCATGACTCCAAATGGAAGTCTTTATACAAAAAAATGGATGATATTCACTGCCACCACTCCAAAATTTCGGAAAATGGTCAACAATCTTTATTTCATTCGATCAGTGAAATAAAACAAGAAATACTCAACCTATCATCCATTTTTATGGACTTTCAGGATGAGTCTGTTAGGGTCCAGGTTCATGACTCTTCAAAGGTAGATCTTTTGAAGGAAGTCAGTGAGCTGCGTAGGAGCGTAAATCAGATGGCAACCACAATAGAAAAGTTTGCTGCCCAAGGCAAGCAAAATAATAGGAGTAGCCCACCAGCAATAAAAAAGTCAACTTCGACTCAGACAGATTGCCAAGCCTCAGTGGGTGTCACTTCTTCTAAAGTCAGTACTCCCCCACCTCACAAACCCTCCATTAGAAAAGCCTGGCATTATGTCGTTGTGTCCAATATCCCATCTCCCTTTACGGCAAACCAACTGGCTCACTATATCAAGGATAAACTTGGAACTTCGGACTTTATTCGTTGCTTTCCTATGCTTAATAGTGAGGACAGTTCACTCTCAAAATTCAAAGTTGGAGTGCAGAATATAAGGCACCTAGAGCGGCTGCTTGATATAAGTATGTGGCCCCCAGGAATTGAAGTAGTCAATAGCAATGTCCAACCATCTTTGACTCCCTCGGAGGTATCGCCGCAAAAATCAAGATCTTCTGCCATGGGATTTCAACAGCCTAAGATTTCCACTTTGGAGAAACGAAGCCTTCCACAATCTTCCAATTTACCTACAGATCTAGCCAAGGAGGTCAAATACGTTAAAATTGGTTCAGACAGGGAGGCTATAGCTGCGAGTAAGTCCTTTGGGCAGCAGGAGGCGAAAAATATTATCAATAAGCATCCAAGGGAAGGTGAGGTGCTGAGTTTGGACCCAATGACTCCACCTATTGTGCGGTTATCGCGTGAATCGGACACGGCCAATGGACGTTATTTGTTGGCGAGACTAAGGGACCCTTCGATATTGAAAGCTGTCAGGCTATTCCTTGCGTACCTCCATGACCAACCCCCCAGTGCGTGTTTTGAGGGACACACCAACACCAGCATCAAGTTGGCGCTAGCATCGGAAGGTCTCCCATGCGACATGGACTCCCTGCGCAAGTTGTTTTATCGCTTCCACGACGCGTATGGCATTGGCGTGGCTGAGGTTGAGGCAGATCTCTCCGCCTTCAGGACCTTTTTCTCATCAGAGAAGCTATTTCACCTTCAGAAGTCTAGGGAAAGCCACAGCAAGTATTTTTCCAGTGGCTCTCCATCTAAAAATAAAAATTTTTAATTCATTTGACGCGAACAGAGGATCAAGCACCCTCTGATAAATCGGACGATAGCAAGCTAGGTATTTTTCTTATCAATGTTCAGTCCTTAAGACACAAAACAGATGAATTATTTCTTTTATTGGAACAGCTCAAATTTCCTGAAATCATTGCCATAACGGAACATTGGTTAAATACCGATGAGCCCGTGTTTGTGAAAAATTACACAACAATAGCTAGATTTAATAGAAGTAATTTATCTCATGGAGGTACTATGATAATGTCTACCAACAAAAACCTTACGGCAATAACAAAATTTGATCACTTATTAGCCGAGAAAATGTTTGAATTTTCTATCATCTACCACATTGCTTATGACCTCTATATTGTTTGTATTTATAGAACACCTGACGCAGATATGCATATGTTCTTTCAGAAATTACTGAGTTTGCTAGAGTCCCTGCCTGTGAATAGCAGGTTGATCTTGTGTGGTGACCTTAATATTGACTTCTCCAGTGTGTGTGATGCTCGGGAATCTCTCCAGTCTATCTTCGAGACTTTTGGTGTAGTAATGCATGTTAATGCACCAACAAGAATCACTAGAACTTGTTCTAGTACTATAGACTATGTCGTGTCATCCTTTGATCCAGAATTGGTTGACTGTACTGTGTTGAACTCAGGCTTCTCTGATCATGAAGGAGTATTAACAAGATTTTCCATAAAATCCGAGAGTAGAAACACTTTTCATAAATTAGGACGTATTTTTTCGGAAAAAAACTTTATAAATTTTAAGCAGCTTTGTCTAACAACAGATTGGCATGTCATCTCTGGTGATGTAGATACTGAATTTTCAGATTTACACAAACATTATCTGGTCTGGCATCCAAAGCCTTTCTCTCAGGCCTGTCAAAATTAAACATCATAAACCCTGGACTACTAAGGGCCTACGTACATCTGCAAAAACATGCGCTCTTTATCTCACCTAAAAAATTCTCGGATAGTGTCTTCTTTCACGAGTACGTGAAACTTTACAGGAAAAATTTACCATAAGACTATAAAAGCCGCCAAGGACATCTATTACAATAGGAGGTTGACTGAGTCCGGTAATATTGCCAAAGAAACATGGTCGATTGTGAATGACTTGAGGAGTAAGGTTTCTTCGTCCAACATAACCTCAACTTCTCCTGAGGACCTAAACCAATTACTTTGTAAATGTGGCGAAGAATATAAGTGAATACTATCTCACCCTCCCTTGATCCTCTATCATTTCTCTCTGACTATAATGTTAATTTGCACAGTTTCTTCCTTACGCCTGTGAGGTTGGCAGAGCTTCGCAATACATTAAATGATATTAAAAATAAATCTTCAGCAGGGACTGACGGACTTACTCTTAAAATGTTCTCTAGTATGCCGGAATGTACATTAAACCATCTTTCAGCCTTAATTAATATGTCATTTGAAGATGGTGCTTTTCCAAATTGCCTTAAGTCGGCGATAATTATTCCTTTGCATAAAGGAGGTGATAAAGAGCAAACTTCCAACTATCGTCCAATTGCACTCCTTCCCACGTTATCGAAGATCATGGAGAGACTGGTTAAAAAGAGGCTTGTATCATTTCTTCTAAAATACAAAATACTCACCCCCTTTCAGTTTGGGTTCTTGAGTAACAAATGTACAAATGACGCTATGTTTTTCGCTGTTTAATAATGTATACTCCAGTCTGAACAACCGTCTCGTTACAGCAACAATTTTCTGTGATTTCTCAAAGCTTTCGATTGTGTTAATCATAACATCCTAACTAACAAATTGCAGTACTATGGTATCAGGGGAACGCCTCTTGAATGGTTTAAGTCCTACCTTAACAACAGAAACCAGCGTGTGAGGGTTGATAAGACTGTGTCTTCTTGCAAGCCAATAGAATGCGGAGTACCTCAGGTCTCAGTGCTAGGTCCTATTTTGTTTCTGTTGTTTATCAACGATATTGCTAGTCTGGACATCAGTGGTAAAATCTGTCTCTTCGCGGATGATACTTGTTTCACATGGAGCAGCCCGGACACCACGGCACTTCATAGAACCATTTCCAGTGACTTAATCAACATAAAAACATGGTGCGATTCTAATTATCTGTGTCTCAACGTCTCTAAAACTAAAGTCTTATCATATAAAAGTACGTTGCTACCTTTTCAACTTGATAATACCACCATTGACGTCGTTGATTCTGTGAAATTTTTAGGCCTGGTTGTGGACAACTATTTAAAATGGGATTTGCATATCGATGCTTTAGCTAAAAAATTAAGTTCTGCCTGTTTCGCACTTAGATCAGTTGCTAATGTGCTTAATTTGTCAACATCTAGGACAGTCTATTATGCCCTTTTTTTGAGTCGCATCTCCGATACGCACTTCCATTCTGGGGTGCGTGTTGTGCGACTCCAATTTGAGGCAGCGTATCTTCAAATTACAAAAGAGAGCTGTGCGATATTCGCTGAGGCTAACCAGTCGTGCTCACTGCCGGGACTTGTTTAAAAGATATAAAATATTAACTCTTCCTTCCCTATTCATACTCGAATCCGTCTGCCTAGTTCGCAAGCACGTATCGAGTATTTCTCTAGGGCCAGTTACTCTGAGTTAGTAAAGAGTTCCATATTGTACAATGCAAAAAAAATGCACAATCATCTGCCATCTGAAATTAATTCCATTTCATCCTTTCCTGCATTTCGCAGAGCCTTGAGATCATACTTACTGGAGAAAGCCTTTTACGCGGTTAACGATTTTTTTATTAATATCTAGGGTTCTAAATTTAACACACATTCACTAAATTTAAGAAATGATTTTGTTTTCTATCCATTTTAAATTTAGTATTGACATTATATACAGTTGTTTATTTACATGTATGTTTATATTTTATTTATATTTAATTAAATAAATTTTTGACAATGTACAATTTCTATAATTGTATAAAGTATTGTTTAGTTTTGTATGTTTGCTGTTAGTTTTATATGTTTTTTCTATTGTTAAGTGAAGTTTTTGTATGTTTTTATATTCTTTTTTTTAAGCTTTGTCAACAAAATTGTAAATTTTTTATGACAATAAAGCAATTTCTTTCTTTCTTTCTTTCTAGGAAAAGTTATATGTTTGAGGTTATTATATTTAATTAGTCCTTGTTTTTGTTTTTAATTAGGTATACTTTTCCACATAGATTTTATGGGATTCTGCCCACACACACCTGCACGAAAAACGGTTACCTTAAAAGTTTCATGTATTTTAAAGCTTAATATATTTTGTTCTAGTGGGCCGATTTTGATGATTTTTAAGCAATTTGTAGCTAAATTAGTTTACTTTTTAGTTTGGTTTGGTTTAGTTTCCATCTGTCAATTATAGTAGAGAATGTTGATATTTTGGAAAATATTTGAAACACAACTAACACAAAACATTTGTTAACAATAGATAACACTTGTTAACAAAGCAAGAAACTTTTTTTTTTTTATTTATCGTCTAGATACGTCTTTTCTGGAGAGTTTGTTTGTTTTCATTCATTCAAAGCGAATATCTCCCAAAAAATAATGCTATTGAGATGAATCAAAAAACAAAATATCGAGAAAAGATAGATCTGAATTAGGGAAAGCAATGCGGGATCCGCATTTGCGGGATCCCTGTGAGATTCGGCGGAATCAAAGTTGCGACATTTACCGTGCGGGATCTGCGGGATCGACACGTTCCTACTGGGTAACCGAATCAAGATCAAACCGCTTCGTTCCGGGCCGATGCGTCGACGCTCGGAACCCGGGGGATTCCCTTTACGGCGTGGCCATTAAAAATGTGTCAATAAGTGAAACAAACAAGTTAGTTGTTAGATTTCTTTCTCTTTCTGGCGTATGTGCGTAAGTGAAGAAAAGCGGTTAACTAGTACTTGTGGGCAATTTCGTCAAATAAACTGCCGGACATAATTATCGGGACAAGCAAAATTTTAAGGTAAATTTAAAGTTGAATATCTTTTGAACTAAAAAAGATTTTGGGATGCGGTTTGGACCAGGTTTTAGATGCCTCTATTGTGATTAAGATGCTATGTGGTTTTTGAAAATATATTTATTGAATTCTCGTATACAGGGTGTTTTTATAAGAGTGTGAAAATTTGGCCATGAATCCTTTTTACCGCAAATTTACAATTTTTAAAAAATCGAAATTTTTACCATGTACGACTAATCTGTATTGAAATTACAAAACACAATTTGATCGGTTTTTTAATTTTTTTTTGTTTTAAGGAAAATTACCATATTTTTTCGAAAAATATGCATTTTTAGTCATACGTATTGTCCTAAATGGTACAAATAGCTTTGTACATTCTGCATATGCCAAAAAATTATTGTAATAGAGTGTATCCAAAAGCAGATAACTAACACAAGTTAAAATAAAACTTCAACATCAGAATAATATTTTTATTTATAAAATAAGTACAGACATCGCAAATCTACATTTCAAGGGGGGTTTGCTTGCAGGAATTCCTGCGACTAGATTCCTAGGAATTATTATTGATAGAAATCTGCGATTTGAAGACCATATTCTGGCCTTAAGTGGCAAGTTGTCTTCTGGATGCTTTGCTGTTAGGGCAATTAGGGAAAAACTGGGTTGAGTTGTTTGAGTCTCTGAAAAACTTGTTTGAGTCTCATCTACGGTATGGAATACCATTCTGGGGTGTGGCTAATCAGGGTCTACTAAACATTCGTTTTATTTTACAAAAAAAGGCCGTACGATTTATTGTAAATGTACCACTTAACGAATCCTGTAGACAACACTTCAAAGCTCAAAAAAAAATTCTTACACTACCACGTCTTTTTTTCTGGAAACGTCATCCCTTATTTTTAAAAATCGTATCAGACTACAGGGTCCTATACCCAATATTGTAATCCGCCAAACCCTGAATCTGCCCTTACCACTTCCAAATAGCACATTGGTCAAAAGATCTATAATATATGAGAGCCGAAAGATCTTTAATCATCTGCCGGTTGCTTTAAGATTGGTTAATTCCATAAAAACCTTCCGGAGACTACTGAAAAGGGAACTTTTAAATAGGGCATTTTACAGCGTTGACGAATTCTACCGGGGCTCCCTTGATATTAGTGTTTAGAGTCTAGAATTGCTTGTTAGTCTGACTTATTACCCTATTTTTCTGAATACTATTTTTTGTTTGTTTTCTGAATACTATTTTGTTGAAATACATCCATTTAGGATGTATTTGTATCTTATATTTACACAATTTTTTTATTTTAGGTTTAGATTTAGGAATATTTATGCTTTGTTAACAAATATTTGTATATTTTTTAAACGATAAAGTACTTTTGAAATTGAAATTGAAAAAGTAGATAAATTATAATAAAATTTAAGTTTATTTAATATTAAATATATTTTTTGAACACTCTGTACGCATCGATCTGTCCAAATTTCTGTAAAGCTAGTTAGAGATACACGCTATATCAATATACACGCTAGATCAATATATTGTGGGCCTATGCAAAATGTACAATGCCTTTTGTACCATTTAGGACCAAATGTATGACTATTGTTTACAGATCCGCGGGATTGATTGCTTTAATCCCGCGGGTTTGCGGGATTGTGATTTAGGTGCGGGATTGCATTCCCTAATCTAGATGAAAAACGATTTTTAAATTCCTTACTTTGTTAACCTACGCCACAATGTGTTTCAAACTTTCACCGAAATATCAACATTTTATTTTCCCTCGTATAAATGACATATGGCCACTTTCAATTTTATTTTAGAAAGAAACACTAAAAAGTAAAATAATTTAGCTACAAATTGCTTAAAAAATCATCAAATTCGGTCCACTAGAACACTATATATAAATATTTAAAATACATGAAAATTTCAAGGTGCCCGTTTTTCGTGCCGATGAGTATGTGAGAACTATAGTTGGCCAATAAACCCGTCAAGTGTAACCACACTGATCGTAAAAATATAATTTTGAAGTAAATAAAAGACCACATTACAGTTGAATATTATTGAAGCTAGACACATTGTCGCGTATAAGTGAAACTTTTAACGACAAAAGCCATCAACGCAAAACACACATGCTTTGGCAACGAATGCGCTCTTAACAGAAAATCGCCTACTAAATAGCTAGTCTCGAAGCGCATCTTTGTTGTTTAAACGGCCATATTTACGGCAAACTGTGTCCATTTAATATTGGCGAGCGACCGTCTAGAAACATTGTGGGAGAATATTTCATTGCAGACGTAAATACGAATAATCCGTGCGGCATCGTTCCGCAAGATACAAAGCGTACTCGACATAAGCATGAAACGAGTTTATAACGTGGCATCATCGAGGGTATAAACTTTAAGTACCCAGCATTAGACAGGAATAAACCAGATTTAAGAGAAATAATCCGAGCAGCATGTGATAATATATTAACTATTTGGTTTTGGTTTTGATATATCTTGTTGAAGTGGCATTATCTTTAATTTTGAAAATTTACACAACGTCTTGTGTTGAGTATGAATTGATACTCTTAAGAGTCCATTTCACTAGTCCGAAAAAGTAGCAAAATAAGCGTTCGACATTTAACGTTTTATGTAAAACTGGCTAGGTGTTTTTATACAAATGAAGAAGGAAATTAAAGATAAAGGGTTATACTCTATCCTTATTGTAGCACATTTTTTAGACATCTTCTTTATTTTTTAGATTTTGAAGGTCAATAACATCAACAAAATATTCCTTATGTTTGTGAAGTTTTGTGATTACAGTAATATATAATTTATATGCTTTTCTAACAAATTGCTCGCTATTTTATGGCAAATGTTGAAGCTCTGCAAACCTTAATCAAGTCTTAATCAAAGCACGTGTGTTTGAAATTTTTGGTGTGACTAAATACGACAGGATCGGTCTAAGTCTTAGACAGATTTCCGAAATATAATATATTATATTTCCTTCGGCTACACACCCGCTTTACCCGACCGCTGAGAGCGACCCGAACAGTACAGCGTAATAGACTCTTAATCATCAAGCATTTTGGATAATACTAAACCTAAAATTATTAACCTATCTTTTTATACTTAGTGGACTGTATAAAGATTATGCACTTTTTACTTATTATTTATTATTTACAACTGTAAAATACATAAACAAACTGGGCTACGACGCGACGTGAATGCTTCGAGAGGCATTGGAAGAGAGAAAACAATATATTCCTTTTCTTCACTGTCACACTACATTTTTAAATTTTGAGTTTCATCGCGGGTTTTATCAACAATACCAAATCTCGTTTTTTTAACTGAAAAAATAAAAAAGTTGTAGGGGTGAGCCACTTTTGAGATGCACCCGGTATAATGATGCCTCTAGTTTATACAGGGTGAGTTTCCTACGATGTTCTCTATGGGTATCTCGGAAACTGCTGAAGATAGAGAGTCGGTTAAATGGGGAAAGAATTGCAGTTTTGTGGGGTTATAAATATAAGCCTTTCAGATTTTTGAAAAAGTTCATGGCTTACTAGATATTTCGAAAAAAACAAATTTCGGCTATTTTAAAAATTGTCCCTAACTCCATTATAAACTATTTTAGACAAAAAGTTTTCAGATAAAAGTTGTAGATAATCACATCCTTAATGAGACTGTGTCCTCCGTTTTTTTCTAAAACCTGTCATTTTTGACATATAACACAAACATAGGTTTTTTTTAAATGGAAACCATAGTTGGCCATGACTTCATAAAAAGCGCCATTTTTAAGCTTTTTATTGATATAAGCTATAATATCTTTTCTTCGAAAAATTACTGAGTTATAGCCAATTCTTATCATTTTTAAACAAATTCACTTAGTTAGCCATGGAAACAAGTTCAATCGCCGTTGCTCTCACAAATGTGAAGCTGTCACATCCAAACTTTGTAAATTAAAATAAACAAAAATTGTAAATATGAATTTTTCAAATGAAGAAAAGCGTGTAGATACTCGCGCATCAATAGAGTTGTTCCAACATGACTTTCATTATGACACACCACCCCCCACCCCCATAACGAGAGAAATGTTAAAAATTATTTATATCATAATTATACAAACGCAGGGATAGGAAGAGGTGGACTAATTGCGTGGGCCTCCCCGATCACCTGACCTATCCATTTTAGAATTTTTTATGCCGTATAGTTAACAATAAGGTTTACAAAAGAACTTATGAATTAAAAGAGGCGCTAGAAGTGGCGGTACGAGAAAAGTTTAATTAAGTCGACCGGTCCTTCTATGAGAATAGGTAGTAATTCATTTTTAAAAAGATGCGACTCAAAACAATGGCGGATTTTTTGAACATTTTCTAAAATAACTTAAAGTGTATGTAGTGATATTATTTTTTTAAGTTTTAGTTTGTGTAATGTAAATTGTAAAGAACCGTTTAGTAATATATTCTGACTTTTTATAAGTTATAAATCATAACAGAATAAGAATACCATGCAATCTAAGTGAAATTAGTCAAGAAAGATAAAAATTGGCTATAACTAAATTTAACTTTTCTAACATGTCTTAAAAACCGTTCTCTAAAAAACGTAACATTCACCGGTCAACGTATCCTCGAAAATGTATGGTCAAGAAAGGTTGAACCAATAATCCTACACGCTTTTCATCATTTAGGGTAACGGCCCAGCTACGTCAAAACACCGGTCCCCATTAGAACACCGAAGTTAAGCGACGTAAGGCGAAACTAGTGGATGGACGGGTCACCAGTTCGAAACTCTGTATCGTGCTGTTGTCAAATAAAGGCAAAGGTGTAAAATCTATTGACACACATTGTTCATTCACGCCGGTTCGAGGCCGGATGAGATCGGATATCTCGTGAGTAAGTAAGAGTCGATTTAGACATTTGCCAAGTCGGTAGGCCATTGACCGTGATATGGCCGAGGACCGCGGTTCGGATTCCGCTAAACAAAGTAGGCCCCGTCCAGATTAGCAATGGCAGCAAAAAGGAGACGTTAACTTCAAATATTTTCTTTACTTTAAATTCAAAAAAAAAATAATATTAACAATTTTTGTTTATTTTAATTTACAAAATTTGGATGTAACAGCTTCACATTTATGAGACCAAAGACGATTAAACTTGTTTCCATGGTTAACTAACTGAAATTGTTTAAAAATGATAAGAATTGGCTATAACTCAGTAATTTTTCGAAGAAAACATATTATATCTTATAAGTCATGGCCTACTATGGTTTCCATTTAAAAAAAAACATGTTGTTTTTTCATATGTCAAAAATGACAGGCTTTAGAAAAAAAAGCAGGACGCAGTCTCATTAAAGATGTGATTATCCACAACTTTTATCTGAAAACTTTTTGTCTAAAATACCTTATAATGGAATTAGGGACAATTTTTAAAATAGCCGAAATTTGTTTTTTTTTCGAAATATCTAGTAAGCCATGAACTTTTTCAGCAATCTGAAAGACGCATATTTATGACCCCACAAAACTGCAGTTCTTTCCCCATTTAACCGACTCTCTATCTCTAGTAGTTTCCCATAGAGAACATCGTAGGAAACTCACCCTGTATAGAGTATTTTATAAATGAAAACTTACAAAATAGATCCAAAACGAAGTAAAACAAGGCTGACCATTAGATTTGATTAGATTATGCGCCAGAGCAACGATCTGGGACGCAGAATTTTCGAAACCATCACAAGAAGTCTAGAAAATATTGACTATGCGGGTGATATACAGTGTGCAGCAATAGTGCATCGGGCATCTGTAGCTCCTATAATAAAAAAACCTTAGGAATTGTGTATAACTGCATGTACTAGGATGTATTTTATGAAAATATTTTAACGTTTTACGGGGTGGCTCAAAAAATGTGAGTGAATCGGGATGATTTTTATTAGATTTAGAAGCATTATTGCATTTTTGGCTTTTGTTCTGATCACTTTACGTAGTCCTAAAATATTACGAAATATGTTTTGACCGTTTCAAAAATTTAAAAATACAAGAAATGTTCTGAAATCACAACTATACTAGATATATTTACTATACTTTCCTATAAATTTCGTTGTCTTAACCCAAACAGGGTGTTCAAAATTATATGCCAAACTTTCTAAAATATGAAATAGTTTTACTTCATATTTTAATATTATAAAACTAATTTTGTTTTTTTGGACTTAATCGCGTGACAATTTTGTTTTCTAAATTTCTGCACCCTAAAACTAATAGCCCAACCAGAACGTTTGGCCTACGAATTTGGCCTGCGGACTTGGCCTGCGGATAAAAACTTTGCTTTATGGGGCGGACCAAGTTCGGCTATGCTTTTGGCTATAAACAAGCCTACCACAGGCCAAATCCGCAGACTTGATCTGTCAAATTATATTGGTCTATAAAAGAAAGAATAAAGTCAGCGGGCTTGTAACGCTCCGTCTTTCTGAGAACAGTTTTTATTCCGATAAACATTTACCTATACAGGGTGATTCACGGCCATGGCACGTTAAACGTTTATTGAGAAATGGTTCTACTGAAGACGTGCTACGAGGATTTTACATATAGGCACCTGGCTAGATCCGTTTAAATTATTTTCAGCATTACAGTGTTACCGCTCCATACTGATGGTGGAGGCATCTTGTTATTTTAAGTAAAACACCCGATATGTTATATTTTTCGAAACTACTTCCATATCTCAAAATTTTTCTATTATACTAACCTATACCATTCTCTAATAGTTTTCTAGATAAAAAATAAGATATGTGTAAAATTGACAAAAACATTTTTGTCAAAAATCCAAATTTTCAAAAAAAATTATTATCGGTTCTTCGTAAACGCCTAACGTGCCATCGCCATGAATCACCCTATATAGAAACTGCTATAAAATGTCGAATTTTGTCCCATAGAAGAATATTTAATCGGTAGGCCAAGTCCGTAAGCCCGGTCCGCTGTCTAAAATACGACAGGCTTTTAGTCGCACATTCCATCGATCTTCTGGTGTATGGGGGCCTATTGGACCACACGTCGCCACTAAACTTATCTCAGTAGCTCTTTACTAATTCATAAACTGTATTCACCAACAAAAAGCAATTCTTTGTAGGTTGCGGTTTTAGTGGGTAAAATTAATTGTTGAAAATGAAAAAAAAAATAAAACTATAATGTTCAGAATATTTATTTACAAATCAATACACATTTAACAATAAAATTAGATATATGTACAGTTCAAATTTTGATATTGCACTCTCGGGTTCTTTTTTTGAAAAAATTACAATGGCGCAAACGGATCGTGGCTATCTTGATCGGTTTCGAAGCTACAGGGGGATTCTCAAATTTTGTACTTTTTGAAGATGTTTGATAGTTTGGTTATTTTAGCAACTACGGAAAAATTAACTATACATTCTAAAGGCACTTTTCTGTGTAGAATGCGGTGGCGTAGTCAGACTTTTTTCGAAAAAAATATTTTTTGAGATATTAACTATACTTATATTTTTTTAAATAGAACCCCCTGTATATTTTTAATTTTTCTTATTCAGCTTGGCATGGGATTCTCGAAAATATATAACACTCCATATTTATTTTCACTATTAACCTCAACATTTCATTTTTTTCTTAAATTATCCACTTAGTAGATAGTAGGCCGCGCCGAGTAACAAAGTAAACGGTTGTCATGGTGATCGGAACATACCTTTGATGGATGCGGGACATTTCATTTCAACAAATTGATGTATGTGTAATTTAAATAATAAAAAACTTAGTAAATTTGAAAACTTTGAGAAATATAATGTGTTAGAATGTTATATTGAATCTAACAAACATAAGCAAATGGCAGCTGATTTATATTTTGAGCGGTATTTTACGGCAAATTTACTAATTTTTTTATTATTTAAATTACATACACTTCAATCTGTTGAAATGAAATGTCCCGCATCCATCAAAGGTATGTTCCGATCACCATGACAACCGTTTACTTTGTTGCTCGGCGCGGCCTACTATCTACTAAGTGGGTAATTTAAGAAAAATTTGAAATGTTGAGGTTAATAGTGAAAATAAATATGGAGTGGTATATATTTTCGAGAATCCCATGCCAAGCTGAATAAGAAAAATTAAAAATATACAGGGGGTTCTATTTAAAAAAAATATATAAGTAATAAGTTAATATCTCAAAAAATATTTTTTCGAAAAATGTCTGACTACGCCACTGCATTTTACACAGAAAAGTGCCTTTATAATGTATAGTTAATTTTTCTATGGTTGCTGAAATAACCAAACTAACAAACATCTTCAGAAAGTACAAAATTTGAGAATCCCCCTGTAGCTTCGAAACCGATCAAGATAGCCACGATCCGTTTGCGCCATTGTAATTTATCAAAAAAAAGAACCCGAGACTGCAATATCAAAATTTGAATATTTCTCATGGTTTTTTAGATACTCTATAGAAACAACCAATATGGTCCACCCTGTACTTATATTACATTGATATAAACAAACGTATTATGGTGTGCTTGGTTTTATCAGACCGTTATCGTTTTCCATAACCGTAAAACTAGCGATAAACACGTTAAGAATAGTGATCAGAAAAACGCACATAAACACGTAGTTGTTGACTTTTTTTGCGTTGACAGATTTCGATTCGCCCTTAACGTCGAACCGGCCCTTATAAATGAGGAATAGGCCGACGGCCACTTGAAGCAGCAGAGATAAAGATATGAGGGTGATGGACAGGCGATAGGTGAAACTTTTTTTGCTGAACTCCAGCACGTAGCGAAGTTGATTGGCGTTGGCCGTAATCAGAGCGATGTCCATCATTCCTGCAAATGAGACATATCTTTATTTTTTTTGTAATTCAAGAAGGTTTGAAGAAAAATCTTAGTTAGAAGCGAGTGATTGAATAAAAATTATAGAAACGTCAAAATTCGGAGCAATCAACATTGACTGAAATCGTTGACTATTGATTTTGCTCGTTTGGTTGGCAATAAATTTAAGAAATTCGAATATTCACCGACTGTTCACCATTTGTGGCTTAGCAAAACAAACCAAATGTCAAAAAGATTAATTTGATGAGGATATTTAAAATCATTTTCATTAACAATGTGAGACTAATCCAATCGAGACGAGAAATAAATGGATTTAATCTGAAGTTTTTCTAAAATAGACTAGGTTATTTGCTCCTAATAAATTTTGATTATAAAATGCGTATTAACGTATCATAATACTAGTTTTACTCTAAAAATTGATTTGTAAATGTAGCCAATATACACTCACCGGCACTAAAAACGAGCACCTTAAAATTTTGATTTATTTTAAAGTTTTATGTATAGTGTTCTAGTGGGCCAATTTTGATGATTTTTTAAGAAATTTGTAGCTAAATTATTTGACTTTTTAGTATCTCTTTCTAAATTAAAAATGACAGTTGTCATCTGTCAATTATACAAGGGGAAACAGAATGTTGAAATTTTGGTGACAGTTTGAAACACCCTGTGGAGTATGATTTAAAAAGCAAACTCTCGTGAAACAACGTACCTAGATGGTAAAATTATTTTCAAATTCTTTGCTCTGATAACATATTTTACAGGGTGTTTCAAACTTTTATCAAAATATAAACATTTTGTTTTCCCTTGTATAATTGACAGATAGATAACTTTCATTTTTAATTTAATTTTTAAAAAGTTCAATAATTTAGCTACAAATTGTAGTAGTAAGCTCCTATCAAAATCGGCCCACTAGAAGAAAATGAGAACTACTGGATCTTACCTGCTTTTTTTCTTGTAAATTTAAGCTACTACCTATGTGGCCATATTGTCAAGAAATTGCGTTTTTGAACTAAAAACTAAAAACAAAACCAAATTTTTTTCAAAAAATTCTAAACTTTCAAAAAAACTTTTCGCGAAAAAAAAACTCATAATCGTGTTTGGGGTTGAAATATATTACTCCTAAAAATATTTGCACTTATTTAAGACTTACCTTGAAGAGCTTATACATCATAATAACACATAGGGCTAAAATTTATAAAGATATTGTGTGATAATATTATAGTATATACAGGGTCCGGCAATAGTGCGTCGGGCATCTGTAGCTCCTAGAATAAAAAACTTGAGAATTTTGATTAAGTGCAAACCTAAAGTATGTACCAGGATGTATTCCAGGAAATTATTTTAACTTCTATAGGGTGGCCCAAAAAAGTGTGAGTGGACCTGGATGATTTTTTTTAAATGGAACACCCTGTATATTATTGCATTTTTGGCTTTCTTTCAGATCACGTTACATAGCCCTAAGATATGAATAAATATATTTGGATAGTTTCAGAGATATTAAAAAATAAATCAAAAATATATATTTTTCAGCCCTTCTTAAAAAAATTATTAAAAATACAAGAACTTTTCTGAAATCAAAACTACATTAGGTATTCACATTAGATGGTCTGTTCTTACTTTGCTATAAATATGAAAATCGTAAATTATACAGGATGTTCAAAATTCTACGCCAAACTTACTAAAATATAAAATAATTTTTCTTGGTTTTTTTAAATGGAACACCCTGTATATTATTTTTTCAATAGACGGAGAATTAAAAAATTAACATTTTTTTTGTATTTAGAGTATTTCAAAACTTTGAACGGTTTCGCAGATATTTGCGGTTTTATATTTCATATGGCATTTTCCACAGTAAATTTTTATCAAAGCCAACCAATGATTTTTCTCTCATATTTTACCATTGAAAGCGCCATATGAAATAATAACTGCGTGTATTTGCGAAATCGTTAAGAATTTTGAAATACCGTAAAATGGGGTTACTTGGGACGTCGGGGTTACTTGGGACGCAACTTCGGTTTTTCTATTAATTTAAATGGCGGGAACAACGCAAATATAAACATAATCTTAATTTAATGTTTTGGTTCGTTAAAGAACAATGTGTTGATGATTTAATTAAACGAACTCTATATAAAGTGATAGTATTTTATTTATATAAAAAAAATAAGTGGGTGGTGGGAAGCAAGCTAAAAATAAGTGGTCGAAAACTTTATCTGTAAGAGGCAGTCAAAAAGTAAACAGGTAAGTCCAATTACATTTCTTAGTTAGTTTTTTATGTTTCATAAATAATACCAATGTCATTGCCCGCGTTTAGATCATTTTTTAGATTGTAAAATATATTTTTTAAAAAAAGTCATGGTTTGGTTTGGGTTGTAACTTGGGTCAACTATTGTCCTAACTTAGCCCTTGGCCCAAGTTACCCCATGTTATTTAATCGATTTTGTTTTCAGGGCTCCACATACCAAGAAATTATATTCGCATTCGCAAAGTAGGCTCTAAAAATATCATGACTTTGAAGAAAAAAATATGGAAAGTGCCATAGAAGACGTACCTACAATCTGGAATGTCCTATAAAACAGAGGCTGACAAATGGAAGGTAACCAAATCAACTTTACAGAGAAGATGTAAAAATCAGAATTTAGAAAGATATGGAAGACATACAGTTCTGAAAAAAGAGGAAGAAGACGAAATTATCAGAGGGTTTTATGAGAAAATCTACGAAAAACAATAAACATTTTGTGTACCCAGATTTAGCTGATGAGTATGATATCACAGAGGATAAAATTGTGAGAGTGCTAAAGCAGAGGACGTGAGCATTACTAGAGGTCGCCATACATTTAATGGATTAGAAAATACTGATTGGCTACAATAAGAAGAATGCATCTATTTTTTTTTGTGTTTACAAAATGTTTTTAGTTCCTTCTTGTCCTTACGATTCAAATCGTAAGACTTTGTTCCTATTATGTTTATTGAAGAATTGTTACATTTTCTAATGAATAAATAATTATTTTTAATAAGTTTACGTTAAATCGAATTTTCCTTTCCTCTAAATAATTATCTGAGAAAAAAAATTCAACTTAAGATATGTGTTAGTGTATTTTTTTTTATTTTTCTGCTGTCCCAAGTAACCCGTGAGTAGTTTAACATGCATTTTCGGTATAAAACCGTTACAGTCCCATTTAACCCCAGTGCGGGGAAACTTGGGACAGTAAATATGTTAGTTTTTTTATAATTATTCTTACATTAGGAACCATATATGATGCTTTACAGGTTAAATACATATGAAGGACATTTTCTACACATAAACTGTTGTTTTGTCTTCACAAAAACTTTTATAAATTATAACATGGCTAAAAAAATTATAGTGAATTTGTCCCAAGTAACCCCATTTTACGGTACTCTAAATACAAAAAATGTTCATTTTTTTACTCTCCATCTAATAAAACAATAATATACAGGGTGTTCCATTTAAAAAAAACAAAGAAAAAATATTTTATATTTTAGAAAGTTTGGCGTAGAATATTGAACATCCTGTATGATTTACGATTATCATATTTATAGCAAAGTGAGAACAGACCATCTAATGCAAATACCTAATATAGTTTTGATTTCAGGACAGTTTTTGTATTTTTAATAATTTCTTTAAGAAGGGCTGAAAAATATATATTTTTGATTTATTTTTTAATATCTCTGAAACTAATCGAAATATATTTATTCATATCTTAGGGTTATGTAAAGTGATCTGAAAGGGAGCCAAAAATGCAATAATTTACATGGTGATCCATTAAAAAAAAACCATCCAGGTCCACGCACACTTTTTTGAGCCACCCTATAGAAGTTAAAATATTTTCCCGAAGTACATCCTGGTACATACTTTAGGTCTGCACTTAAACAAAATTCTCAAGTTTTTTATTCTAGGAGCTACAGATGCCCGACGCACTATTGCCGGACCCTGTATAATACAAATAATGTTGAAAAACAACACACGGTTCTGTTAAACTCTGTCAAACAACTATTTTTATTCATCGACTGTCAATTACAAGTAGACACATGTAATAGGTACTTTCAAATATTGTCTTGGTTCTATAACAACTATTTCATGTAGAACAATATGTAGAACTTCTTACTACTGATTTCAAGTGTATTTTATTATATATTAGAATTTCTTAAATTTATTACCAACTAGTGATGGGAATACCGGTTCCACATGAGTCGCGTTACAATAGCGACCGTTCCAGAAAAAAACCGCGACAAAATACCGCGATTTTGTAACCGAAGTTCCGACATCCAAACTGTTGCGGTCCTCGCTAAAAATATATCTAACTTATCTATATTTGTAGATTAATGTTTTATCCGCCACTCATTTTCCAAATATCGAGTTTATAATTGTGTATAGCCAATCTATCTCATTTTTAGAAAAAAACGATGATTCCTTGTTATTTTTTTTTCTTTATCAATTTTCGTTTAAATAAAATGAACGGCTCATATTTATGTGTATTGCAATATAATATATTTAATGTTAAAATCAAGAACAAAGTCCAAACCACTGTCAAAAAAATTGTTTATTAGTCTAACCTAACCTTAAAAATAGGTATAAACAATAAAACTTATATAAATGTATAAAAGCAAATAAAATATTTTTATTTTATTTTGTTTGCTTTTGCGTTTAATCTTTCAAACAACACTGTTTTATACCATGCGACAGGGAGCTAGAACTCTAGGAGCGCGACGGCTGGAGCGAAGTAGGTCGCCGCCGAGGTCGAGCGTCGATGCCCAGTTACAGCAGTTACTTCTGTTCGCGACAGGGAACTACAACTCTAGGAGCGCGACCGCTGGAGCGAACCCGTCCCGATCGAGATCGCGCGGCACTACGGACATACCAGTTCCCGATACTACTGTTGGCGACCGACGAAATCGCGACGGCTGGAGCTAAACACGTCGCTATGCGGTTACTACGGTTCGAGCTAACTTCAAGTGCAATTATAAATAATTTATTTGCGAATTATAAATAATTTATAATTTTGTCGTCATTATGATCGTCGTTCTTCAGTAACAAGTTCCTGATTCGTTGTGGAGCGCGACACGACGTTACAAAAAAATACCGCTCCAAAATCGCGTTACTCAAATACCGACACAGCACTATTACCAACCAAACGAACAAAATCAGAAAGCCAACTATTTCAATCATTGTTGCTTGCTCCGCAGAATATCATTTGTAGATTTAAGAAATATGTTTATTAGGCGTTCTAGGCAAACCAATTTATTAATTGATTAATCATATGTTTTAAATTTCTAAAAAATATTTCCAATATTTTTTGTTAACAAGATACTAACCAAATATTAAACAAAAAAAAATTGAAGCATACTAGGTGTATTTTTAAACTTGAAAACAATTAATTTATACCTAATAACTTGTATACCTTGTGCAATAGTCTTTTTCCCAGCAAATCCAAACAACATCATTTTCCGTGGTTCCTTTTCGAAAAGATTTCCATCAGATTGACCGTTACTTTCTTCTGAAGGTTCAAGTGGGATTTCAATGATTTCTCCTTCATGACCATCATTAGCATCTACCCCATTTGTCACATCTGAAATAACACATCTTTTCTTAATATACTGAGATAGATAACTTAGGGTCAAAGTGGTGTAAAAACGAGAAAACTATATTTAGCTAAAACAGAGATATTCAAATAAAACTACTCAAAACTTATATTCTGTCAGTTTTCTTGTCAGAAACATTTAAAAATAATTGGCAACAGTTCATGCTCATGATTTATTTAATCTTTGTGAGAATATTTAGTTCGTTAATTGGTATATTTGTATTTATTTGTTCCACTCTTTAAGTGACACAATTTATATTTTAATGTCGCTTATTCACTAGATATTTTTCTTCATTTTTAATTTAATACAATAATTGTTTTACACTTATAAATGTTTAGCGAAGGTATAATTTTATTGTATATTCATTTGAATTATACAGGGTCCGGCAATAGTGTGTCGGGCATCTGTAGCCCATAGAATCCTTGAGAATTTTGTTTAAGTGTAAATCTAAAATGTATAGGAGGATGTATTTCAGGAAAATATTTTAACTTCTTTGGGGTGTCTCAAAAAAGTGTCAGCGGATCGGGATATTTTTTTAAATGGAACACCTTGTATATTACTGCATTTTACAAAACATATACAGAAACTGTTCATTTTTTAATTCTCCATCTATTAAAAAAATAATGTACAGGGTGTTCTATTTAAAATGGAAGAAAATATATATATTATATTTTCGAAAGTTTGGCGTAGAATTTTGAACACCCTATATGATTTAAGATTACGATATTTATAGCAAAGTAAGTATAGACCACCTAAAGCAATTACCCTAATATTTTTTATTCAGTCATTTTATACCTAATATTTTGATTTCAGGACAGTTCTTCTATTTTCAATAATTTTTTTTAAGAAAGGCTGGCAAATATATATTTTTTATTTATTTAGTAATATCTCTGAAACTATCGAACCATATTAACTCAAATTTTAGGATTATGTAAAATGATCTGAAAGGAAGCCAAAAATGCAATAATATACAAGGGGAGTCCCATTAAAAAAATCATCCCAATCCACTCACACTTTTTTGAGCCACCTTATAGAGTGAAAATATTTTTTGGAGAGAAAATGATATTGTCAAGAATCAAAACTAAGACCGTATTAAATAATTAATATTTTAGCTAAATTGGAATAGCATATCTTGTATCAAAGCAGACTAAATCAATACTTGATTATTTGACTCGTTGTTTACTTTCTAGTAGGTAAATTTTATTTAGGTGTTTAGTACTCGTATATCAGAATCTATTTGTGATTTTTTTAAATTACAAATCTAATAAATTTTAAAATTACGGAAAAGCGTTTAGACGGCCGGCGTTAGGGAATCTTTTCGAAAAGTTTGGAATTAGAAACAACGAGATAAATCGATCTAAACCCGCCAGTTCGAAGATTTGTACCGGTAATTGAAGGTTTCTAGTGGAAAGAAAAATAATAAACAACTTGTTTTCCTTGGAATTTCCTTTTAAAAGTTTGGCTATCGTTTCTGAGAATTTTTCTTTTAACAAGTTTTAACAGGTATTTCGTTTCAGTGCGGTTAATATTGTTTTAGTTATATATAATATACGAAATATACTTGTATTTGGAAGTAAAAATTAGTTTTAGAAGTGCACAGGGTGTCCGAAATTCGAAGGTGAAGGTTGAAATCTCGGCAATTGTAAAATAGATATAAATAAAGTTAAATTAAGGTAGTTTCGGCATTTTACGTGCAACAAAATGACAATTTAAAAATTAAAATATTCCGAATAATTTCGAAAATTTGTAAAAAAATAATAATATAAAACCGACTTTGCTTTGTCCTGAGTTTTATTTTTGCAATTCATTAGTGGTGCACAGTGCAATACATTGAAATATAAATACAACACTAACTTGTTATTATTTACAATATTATTTTTAAAAATATAATTTACCTCTGTTTTCTTCAGCTTCGTTTTCGGTCTGCCATAGTCTGTTCTCATTAAAAGTAATAGTCACATTTTCGGTGGTATATTCTTCAGTTTCGTTGATACTTCTTTGTCGATCGTGGTTCTGATCTGTCACATTTGACAGCAGGGATATACGTGACTCATTCATTAAAATGTTGTTTTTCACACTTCTTTATTCATTCGATTTGTTGTATAATCTAAAAAAAAGATACTGAAGAATAATCGATATACAGGGTAAGTCTTAAATAAGTGCAAATATTTTCAGTGCTGATAGATCTCGATAAAAGAAACATATTTTCTCTTTACCGTTTTTCAAATAAGTCCAAAATAACTGAAATATTTTACTTTGACAATTTCTAAAAAAAAATGTTTGCTTAAATTTTGATAACCACTGGATCTTTTCTAGGCTTTCTTTCTTGTAAATTTAATCTATCTATATTATCAAGGAATTATGTTATTTATATGATCATTAAAAAAAAATCCAAATTTTTTTTAAAAAATTTTAAAATTTCATTTATTTTATCGAAAAATACCTAATAGACGTGTTTCTGGGGTCGAAATATACTGCCACTAAAATTTGTAAATATTTAAGAATTACCCTGTATAGTTAAATTGAAAAATAGTCATTTTTATATTGAAGAAAATTCCGAGTTAATAAATGACAACGTCAAAACCTGGAAATTTACAAGAAGAAAAAAAATCCTCAAAAAATTGACGTCAGTGAATTGACATACTTTGCTGAACTTTTTCAGCAACTATTTCAGTCATTTTGGATCGCTTCGTTCTTATATTTTAATTAAGAACTAATTAATTTAATAAAAGCATTTTTAACGATAAATAAGGCAAATGTATTCAAATTAATAAAATCTATCAGACAAATGGCGTGTCCCCAAATAGCACGTTGCTAAATGAAACAGATCCGTAATAAAGTTTCCCAAAGGAATTTCCTGGAGTGGATTTGCGATCGATGTGACAACCCCGGGTGAAATCGTGAGAGAAAATGGTAATATTTTGATTGGAAAGCGCTTATCTTCCGAGACAAAAGCAGACTATTTTCTCTGTAAGCTGAAAGCACTTGTCTGTTCGCTGAGTACATTAGCTTACGTGTTTGTAAATGTTATATTTTTTATTTTCCAAATATAAAAGTTCATGTTGAAAGTTTATTTACATTATTTCTTATAACAACCTTAATTAAAATATATTAAGTTAAGAACTATGAAAATGTGCATATAAACTTATATGAGATACCTAACCAACAAATGGATAGAATGGTGGCAAAATTAACCGGGACAGTTAACAGACCACGCAAAACAGTTCATAGTAGAACATGTTTCAAAATTTAATGGAAATCTGGTAAAAAAGATACACGAAAACTGGGAAAAGTGTGGTGGATCTATCAACAGGGCTATCCAAGCTATAGTTAATAAAAAGTATACTTTGTGTATATTATGTTAAGGTTAAAATGGATATTTGGCTAGTTTTCAAACTAGCCAGCTACTTTGCAGATAAAGAGCACAACCACCACCGCAAACTAACACCTAACCAACAAAATAACAGCGCTTTTTGCAAAACAGCTGGCTAGTTTAAAAACTAGCCAAGTATCCATTTTAGCCGTAACATATGCAACACAAAAGCCTGGTTCAGAACCTCAAAATTAGTGGAACAATTAACAGTTAATAATTAGCGTAGCAGTTTTAATTAGCGTAGCAGTTTGTTCCTCTAATTTCAATGTAAACATTCAGAACGTCAAAATTGTTAGAAGTTAACAAACTTTTAATTTTTCTACTAATTATACTTCAAAATTTGCGAGGAATGTCACTGGCCTTTGATTATCATCCGTCTAGAGAAATTGTGGTTAGACATAAGCGTTTTATAAGCCAATAGTCCGGTCGAGCTACCAAAATCCTTGTGTTTTTAGAAGGGAGCCTTTTTTATGATTCTAAATAATTTTTAAGGTGTTAACGTTGAAATTAAGCGTGGAAATCACTTCGAAAATTTTGGCATTTGGCCGGTAAATTAAATTATACCAGAAGAAAAAAAAGAAAGGTGTAAATAAAAATAAGATGTTTCCTCTCGGTAAACGGTAAAGTAGCTAAACGACTAGGGAAACCTAACCAAACCTAAACCGCACCAAAATCTCAATCCCACAAACCCGCGGGATTAAAGCAATCAATTCCGCGGATCGGCAAAATTGTGGGACTGTAAACAATAGTCATACATTTGGTCTTAAACCGCACAAAAGGCATTGTACATTTTGCATAGGCCCACGATATATTGATATAGCGTGTATCTTAAACTAGCTGTAAAGAAATTTGGACCGATTTATACAGGGTGTTCAAAAAATATATTTAATATTAAATAAATTTAAATTTTATTATAATTTATCTACTTATTTTATAAATAAAAATATTATTCTGACGTTGAAGTATTTTTTAACTTGCATTAGTTATCTGCTTTTAGATACACTCTATATCAATAATTTTTTGGCATATGCAGAATGTACAAAGCTTTTTGTACCACTTAGGACCATACGTATGACTAAAAATGCATATTTTTCGAAAAATAGTTTTCAATTTTCCTTAAAACAAGAAAAATTAAAAACCAATCAAATTGTTTTTTCTAGTTTCAATACAGATTACTCGTACTTGGTAGAATTTTCGATTTTTTAAAACTCGTAAATTTGCGGTAAAAAAGATTCTTGACCAAATTTTCACTCTCTTATAAAACACCCTGTATACGAGAATTCGCTAAATATATTTTCGAAAACCACATAGCATCTTAATAACAATAGATCCATCTAAAACCTGGGCCAAACCGCATCCCAAAATCTTTTTTAGTTCAAGAGATATTCAACTTTAAATTTACCCTAAAATTTTGCTTGTCCCGATAATTATGTCCGGCAGTTTATTTGACGAAATTATCCACAAGTACTATGTGTCAATCCCGCGGATCCCACACGATAAATCCCGCAACTTCGATCCCGCGGAATCTCAGAGGGATCCCGCATTTGCGGGATTGCATTCCCTATAAACGACCAATGAGGCCTCTACCGATAGAGCTAGTAGGACTCTATATTCGCGCCATTTAAGCTGTGTTTTGGAAATGCATAGTTTCCGGGATATTTACATTGAAAGATTTCGATAGGAGATTTTATTCCAAAATAATTTTTCAAGGCCAAATTCGAGCTTTTTTCACTTATTCCGCTTTGATATCGATCTTATAAATAGATACTCATAACTTTATATCGTAGGAAAGGGTTAAACGCCATCATTTTTTAAGTCCATAGCCAACTATTATTTCCATTTAAAAAATTATATTTTTCATTATTTCTGACAACTCGAGCAAGCATAGAAAAAAACTGACTGCGCCACTGGATTGTGCTTAAAAAAATGCCTTAAGAACGTTTTTACAGAATTTTATTATTCCGCGAAATAAAAAATGGGTAAAGTTCAAAATATGAGCAAAATGGGTACTTATGGGTAATTTTCAAAATGGTAAAAATTTCAAAAAGACCCCGTATCTCAGTTGGCAGTGAAAATATCAACAGGCGGTTTACGCCATTAAACGTGTCTCAGAAATCGAGCCCATGACATCTACGTCGGTTTTGCTCTATCTAGTCAGGAAATAGGTTTTCTCTGTTAAAACAGACCAATTTCGACCACTCTGTACAGTAAAAACGGTTAATTAATAATAGATACAGGATGTTTCATTTCAAATAGTGGAAAATATATTGAGTCATCTCGTCCTGTATACAAGTACTAGACTTTTTATTTATTTTGTATTGTAATATGCTAACAGTTTGTACGTTAGTTAGTTTAATAATGTACGTTCTATAAGTAGTCTTATTTATCAAATTAGTCGCCATAATAATATCAGTTTTATTTGTTAATACTGTCTAATATTAGATAAATTTTGTGGTCACAGTTTTATATTTCTTTAAATAATTTAGGTTATTAAGCAGATTGTGTGTGTTTGTTTTCAACCTCAAACTACAACAGTATATGAAAAATATATTGTTTATCGAAATTTTTATTCTTTTATTAAGATACACATAATAATACATTTACTGGATTATACATAAAAAGAACTAAGGCAAACTAAATGTTATTACAAAATACAGTTATCTCTAAGAATCTAATAATAATTCTATCCCTAGTCTATCCCTCTAGTAACTATTTCAAGAGCAGAAAATTATTCCTTTTCTAAAAAGAAACAATTGTGATATAGGGCTTATTGGCTTATATTCCTTTTGTTGTCGACGAGGAAGTAATTCTGATATATAGGTATTTTATTTTTCAATTTCAGTTTCAACAAAAGACGTAATAAGGACAATTCGACAAGTTTAGTCTGTTATTTGGAGATTTATTAGTTTCATTGGCTCGCAAGAGTCTTATAAGGTCAATATAGTTTATCGTATTAAGTAAAACTTATTTAATTCCTTAATATTGCTTTTATATGGCAAACTTAGTTTAATAAACTTAGTTAAAGTTTACTGACATAATTTTGTATACTGGGTGCGTCTCAAAAGTGGCTCACCCCTATAACTTTTTATTTTTTCAGATAATTTTTTATACTTTTTTAAAATAAGGGGACTCTCATATATTTTTTTTAATTAGCGTTACTAAATAAAGCTATTTCTTGTACAGGGTGAACGAAAGTCATAATGTCATTAACTTTTTCCAAATACGGTTTATACTAAAAACTATAACATTTTTTGTGAGAATGTCATAAGTTTGAATATGTGAATATGTTATTTTACCAGTATTTTCCATTAAATTACTATTATGTAAGGTCAAGTATGTTATTGGTTTGTAATGAACATCAATTATTACAAATATGTAAGGAGATCCAAAAACCTAATTTTTTACAAAATTCCAGAATTTTTCGATATTTTAATAAGTTATTCTGCTATTACGGGCGGAGGAAAATCCGACAAATTAGAGAAAAAAAAAAGAATTATTGGTTTTTCGCAACTGGCAGAAAATCTACAAGATCAAAAATACACAAACAGCACTACGTCAACACCGAGGACTGTCTCACTTGGGTAAAAAATGTACATATACTGCTAAAATATCATTTTACTGCCAAGCGACTGCCAATGACTGCGAAGAAGAGTGGCTAGTCTGCCATATCATTATAGTCGACTACAGCTAACGACTGCCAGCGACAGCTAAGAAAATGTACAATTTGTGTAATTCCAACAAATCCCTCGGTTGAAACCAAACTAAACCAAACGAAAACAGCTAGCCAGTGTTTTTTTTTAAGAACTGAAACCGCCACAAAAGTTGTCCAAAGTGGCTTAACCCGATAACATTTTTTTATTTTTTCAGATAAAAAAAACAATATTTGGTATGTTGGGTATGGGACTGTTGGTATATGACATAATTTAGGATTGATTGACATATTCAGTTGTTTTTAGTCGCTTCCTGTGTCATCGGAAATGACTACAACTTTTGATTTTCAAATGAAACCCTCGGTATTTTTTTACTTTATTCGATAGAAAATGACTCCCTGAATAGAATGACATACGGTATGTCAACTGTTGACATTTTTGCTTTAAAAAAAACGTATTTTAAATGTACATCTACATTGCCATGGCTCTGTAGATGTAAATTATATATGTTAAAGCACTAATTTTTAATCAAGGAGTCTTGGAAAAATAGATTTGATCGTCTAATATTTTTCGTGTCTTTTCCTGACCGGTTAAAATATGCCCAAATGGTGTTTTTAGTCATAGATATCTGATTTTTTCAAATGGAACCAGGGCTCATTTGCATGCAGGCTCATTTGCATATTTGGAAAAAGCATTTTTTACGAATAATTTGGTACCTTACACTTGGTTTTTCGAGTCGATTATCATTATGAACCGCATGTTACAATCTCAAATAAACTATATGAGGAAATGTTAAAAGTTGACATATGATATGTCATTCTATCCAGAGTGTCATTCTCTATCAAATAAAGTAAAAACATATCGAGGACGCCATTTAAAATTCTAAAGTTTTAGTCATTTCCGGGGAAAAAGGAAGTGACTAAAAACAATTGAATACGTGAATTAATCTTAATTTATGTCATATACTAACATACCAAATCTCGTTTTTTATGTGAAAAAAATAAAAAAAGTTATAGGGGTGAGCCATTTTTGAGACGCACCCGGTATATAACCTTTTTGTTTTATACATACCTATATGGTGAATGTCATCATTATCGAATCGTACTTCCAAGCCAGCATCACGACGTTTTTTTTCAGATCATACGGTATTTAATTACACTCTTTACCTGGTAAATATGTCTATGCAAATTGTAGTTGCGAAATATATTGTGATTTTGTTTCACCTTGTATAATCAAATAATTTTGTATTAGGAAAACGTCCAACTGAAATGTTTTATATGAAAAATTCTTGTTATTTTCTCAAAAAGCGTTCACCTTGAGAATTTTTTCTCATATATTACTGTATACCCTGTATACACGTTAAATTTTTTATTGGAACGTTGGTATCTTTATTCTTTATTTCCCTCTCACCTCAATCTTCTTGATTTAAATCTATCCAAACTTCTACTCGTTTCCGAACTAGCACACACTTATTTCTCTTTCAGACACTTTCCTCGAAGACGATTCTCCGTAAATTGTCACGAGCTGTCAATTCTGCATTCTCCGTCACTAATAATAAACAATAACGACGGCGATAAGCACGGAACGTCTACCGCTGTCCGAGAAACTTCTGCTCGTTCCAGGTTTTGTGGTCGGCAACTTGCGACTCGCGTTCGACTTTCCAAATCAAATTGTTTTCGTCTAGTGTTATTGCTGTTGCTTATCTAGAGAGATATATTGTTATTGTTTATTTCTTATTTTCGAATAGAGGTTGGTAGTAAGTAAAAATAACTGGTGTACAATAAAGGTTGTACGAAAAACGAGAATATATGCATAATTGCACATATTGTTCCTTGATTGCTATTTGTCGATTATATTTGAAACATGGGTTCAAAATATAGTTTATCAAAACTCAATAGAGATCTAATATACTTTTCAGTTTAGGCGTAAGTTAGTCCAGATTAAAAACTTGTTAGAAGTGTACAGGAATCCTTCGTTTTACTTGACGTATTAATAGCGGATTCTCTTATAGGAGTTTGCATCTTTGACACCAATGATTTATATGTGGTTTTATTATTGTTATATTAGATAATAAAAAATTTTATGTATGTAACACAATACGAGAATAAATCAACGAGTTGTTGAGTTGTAGTATACTATGAGACAAAGAAACATAGATTATTGGCCTAATATGGTCTGCAATTGTATCAGGCGCAGGTGCTTGGCATCACAGATCAAATTAAAGAAATTGCTGATTTAAGAAAGTGGTTGCCTGTAAAGGAGTTAAATAATTTGCATCAGGAAGGTCATAAAAATGAACTAGAAATCATTAAAATCATTCCACTAGTTCTTAGTTAATATATGGTTGAACTAATAATAATAAGTAGACTCTTTTAAAAAGAATTCTGGGATTTTCGAAGAAAATCCCAGAATTCTTGGAAGAATTTTTGGAAGAAAATCTACAAAATATTTTTTTTTGTAAACACCTCTGCACTGAAATCGAACTAAACGGAAACCAATTTGTCAGTTTTGTTTTACTATTAAACCAAACTTGCCTGAATTATTTTTAAGAACTGAAGCCACAAAGGTATAAACATAATTTATAACTCGACTTTGCTTTATATATTTATTTATTATGATAAATGTCATTGATCGTTACTTCCAAGCCAACTTAACGCGTGTTTCTTCGATCATATGGTATGTTAAACCGACCAAATCTTACATTTAAAAGGTTAAAAAGTCTTTTGTTAAAAATAAAGATAGTTGATTACACGAAAATATCAATGGATATTTTTCCATGCACGCCAACCACAAAAATTACATAAAAGTTAGTTAAATATCTACGAGGCAGCTCGCTAAAATAATAGTTAAAAAAATGGTATGCGAAGACACTCTTTGCCTGGTAAATGTGTCAATTTGTAGTTGCAATTTCTAGTTGGAAAATATGTTGTGATTTTGTTTTACCTTACATACTCAAATAATTTCGTATTAAGGCCGGGACACACCTATCATGCACGATCATACAGTCGGACGACCGTATGAGAGGGAAATCGTACGTTATTTTAACCAGCGTAGTTTACACCTTTCCGATACGTGATTCATCCCCGCTCCTACTCGACTCCGTTCCTGCATCCGTTCGTGTTCCGATTGTCAGTCTATTCGTCGATGCCGGCTGTGGGACGAGTGTCGTTTTGAACTATTTTGTTTATTTTTGTTTTTGTTGTATTATTTTTAGTTTTTTACTAAAGTAATAAAAAATGTCAACAATAAAACCGGAGGAATTAATTGAAGAAGTGAGGAAATATCCAGTGCTGTATGGCCAGACCATAGAGCTACGTACCGAAACTGCGACTACATTTTCTCCAAAAAGGCCAAATAAAAAAGTTGGGGGCGGGGGGAGGGTATTTATTTATTACGATAAATTTATCAATACACCACAAAAAAATAACGTTTCCTTATAAATTACGATCCAGAAAAAAAATTATCCCCGTGTGAACGGGCTGCAAAAGTTTATTAGCATCTTACCTCAAAAAAACTGCTAAACGATGTCTAGGAGTGATTGTTTTAACATTGAAAATGTTTCTGTTATCCTATATAAGGGAGCCCAAATCGAATTAAAATGCTACATTTGCCACACCATGACGTCATATATACAAGGGTATAGGAAATCTCGGCGCAGCGGCGGCAGTCGGCCAGCGCGCGCAAAAACCATTACATCGCTAATTGTTTATTGATATATCTTTATTAGTTTAAAAGCAAAAAATATGGGGTTTGCTTTGATACCTTGTCAAGACATGAGCGAAACTTTTAAATTGTTTCTTTTTTTCATTTAGGCCTTCGTTTTTCGTTAAATGAAAGTTATATTAAAAAAAAATCTCTATTTTTAAACCAAATTTTCGCATGATTGAAATGATTATTCATGTTTAAAGTTTTTTTTTGGTCATAAGCGCTAATGGAAATGTTTTTTTGTAAATAATTATAAAAAATTACTCCCTACGAAGACTTTATTCTGTACTGGATCAAAAAATAAGTATTTGTTTTCTCTATACGGTGGTATTAATATATCGATTTTTGATGATAGTGCCTTTTTACCCTGTTTAATTTTGTACTACTTTCGGAATAAGGGTCCCCATATCATGTACTGTGATGTACTGTACTTCCATCCCTGAAAAATTCAGCTTGTGACACCGAAGTGAGAGGTAACGTCAAAATAAGCTTTAATCTACCTACATCATCATAGGTAGGTGTAGGTACTCTAGGTAAATTCTACCTAGACAGTAGCTGAACTAGCTGACAGTAGTAATTAATTTGTTATCCGATAAGTAGTTGTCATTATATAAGTTTAATCGTCTTATACCTCCTATAACGGTAGGTTTTGGATTTTTCCTGATTGGTTTGTTAAACAAAAATATACTGGGCATATAAATGTCTGTTACAGGTTAATTCGTTAAAGAAATATGTTACACACATATTATTTTAATAATAATAGTATAATAGTAATGGCTATATTATGTTATAACACATTATTGAATTAACAATTGAAAACAGTATTGAATGTACTTATTTTAACCAATGCATTGTTTTGTTTTTTTAATCTCACAAATAAGAAATATTTTATAGTTTTTATTATAAAAAACAGTGATTATACAATTTATTTACACCCCTTACACTGTTTTCTGTAAGGGGTGTAACCAGGAGTATATTTCGTAACCTTTTACGATATAAGAGGGCACAAAGTGTTTTATTACTTAATGCTTAAAATTTAATAATATATTTGTACATAAAATAAAATAGACTAGAAAGTCAATTAATTAATATTGACGTAATTACTAAATAAGTACAAGATTTTTTTTCTAATTATTTTAGTGTATTTTTAGTCACCGAATTATAAAGGAGAGATATCCAACCATTGCATTATTTTACTCACAAATAAATGTTTTATGGTTTTTATTATAAAACAACGATTAATTTATTATACACCCCTTAACCCAAACACTCCAAGGAGGATATTTCGTGACCCCGTATTTAAAGTGGACAAGGTTTATTAGTCAATGTTTTAATTACCCAGCGTCTTTAATAAAAATCTAATGTAATTTTTCATAGAAATGATCTGACATAAAAAGCAAATTTTATCAAAAAACTTTTTGATTATCTACAAGGAGTAAACCGCTGACAAATGTCTTTATACTAATGCCAAAGTAATGCCAAAATACAAATTAAATACCAAAATTTCTCATATAATGCCCCACTAATGCCAAGCTGATTCCAATATAATACCACTAATACCACGAATAATATGTAACACATTTGTTTCACGAATTAACCTGTAACAATACTGGTAGGTACGTGCACAGATTTTTTCCTAGGTAACTTAAAAGTCGTTAAAAAGTCTAATTATATTTAAAGAAGATATAATTCCAACAAATTACATTATAAGGCCAATAATGCACAAGTAATACCATTAAAATTTTAGCGTTTTTAACTTGTGTAACATATTTCTTTAACGAATTAACCTGTAACAATAGTGGTAGGTACGCGCACAGATTTTTTCGCTAGGTAACTTATTAAGTCGTTAAACAGGCCTATAAAAGCTATAACAACATAGGTAACTAATATTTATAATTTAATTCGAGTTTTAATCTCAAATAATAAATGTTTTTACTGGTGTATTTCTGAAGTGTTCATTATTAAAAGTAGATATTCTTCAAGTTATGCGAAGTAATAAGTAATGTTTCCGGTGAGACCGCGTATATGTCACCGGATTCTGGTTAGTATAAAGACTTTTTCTATAGAAAGAGTTTTTTCTATATTTTCCTTTCAAAATAAGACTAATTTCTTCTTATTCTTTTAAATATTACAGTGTTTCTTTTTCCTAAAATGTTATACTTAATTTTCGCTTAAAATTAAAAAATCACAAATGGAGGAAAATATACGTTATTGAATAAAGTTTATACAAATCACTTTACCATAACAAAAAAGTAAAAACATGTCATGGCGGAAGATATTCAGGTGGCATTTCACACATTTATCTATTAAAATCGAGATTAAAATAATAAACTTGCGTAACATGTTATACACGAGATAGAAAGTTTCAGAATCGATTAATACGCAATACGCTACGCAGTCAACTTATTCCTATGCGCGGATGAGCGTCTTCAAGACTCTTCCTTCGGCCAGGGTCACGACGCCGCCGAAGAGGAATCGGCCTACGTTTGGCTAAACAGGCTGGACACGGTGGAGTACGATATTGGCGAGTCTGAATATTTATAAAAATTTGCAAAGTAAAATATGTTGGAAAAATAATTAGTCCATACATATATAAAAGCTCAAAGGGTTTTTTTGTTGCATCCATCCCGCCGAAAGCGCTTTACCAATCTTGATGATTCTTTTTTTAAATGAAAGGTATATATGTGTAGATTTGTTATGAAGTATTTTTATAGTGCTTAATGGCTATTTCTTTGTGTAAAACGACTAAATACTAAAACATACCTGAAAACACCTACACACAATACCTCCAGAAATAAATTAGTTGTCATTGTCAGTGGTGTGTCAGTTAGATTATATATTACGTTTTTAGATATTTTAGAGTGAGTTGATGCCGCCAGCTTTAGATACATAAATATTAGCACAAAGGTTCGTTTAAACGACATTAGTGAATTAGCTACACAAAGCGATTTTAGGAAATTCATCCTCTTAGAGAGTAAAATTATCTCGGAACAGTTTGTTGTATGAAAATTCCTTACTATTTGGTCTAGAAGAATGAAATCCTACAAAAAGAATTAGAAGAAATTTTTGGAATTCATCAACCAAATGGGTAAAGTTAGTAAAAATTTATATAAAACTTGGTGACCTCTGGATTATACACATAAAAATTGGCACAAAGGTAAAGCGAATTTATGAAATTTATACCCTTAGGGAGTAGAATAGGGAATTAAAGTTTGCTGTACGAAAATGCAATACTGTAACATTATAAATCAGACAGTATTTTATACAAGGGTTTATTTAGTGACATCATAACGAAATATATCTTCCTCAATTATCCTTCAAAGAATAAAAAATAACCTATAAAGAGAGTATTAGTGCTCTTAATAAATAAAAAAAAGATGAACAATAAAAAACATCTATGCTCACTAGCTCTCTATAAAGAAGTAAAAAATCATTTAAATCAATGCATGAACGATTCGAGGTGTAACGCGAACGTAGTCGCGAGAAATAGCTAGTAATTTATTAAATTATTTTATTTAACTCATTAATTTTCATTGAAAAGGAATTTTTGTAATTCGCCACTATATTAGTTAAAAACTAAGAAACTCATATCAAATTTAAGTTATGCGATTTTGACTTATACTTTTTACAAAATCTGAACACATTTTAAAAGAAAAAAAGTTTTTGATAATATTTGTGAAGATTGACTACAAGTTGTATAACATAAATTTCTACGACCGGTCTATATACCTAGTGGTCTGCAGCATCGCCTTGTGGTGCAAACGTGGGCCTGTTAATCTGTGACGTGACGCCAAGAAAAACAGAAGTGTGGCTAAGAATTTAGTAATTTAAAAAAAAGTCTTTTAGATACAGTAGTAGGTATTAAAAAGTTTTGTGTTTAAATGGGCTTTGCCTTTAACAGTTAAAAAATTATATCGTAAAGTGTAACTTTCCGTAAGAATTCTTTATCGTCATTGATCATGATCTGTCATCATGTTAACCTGATGTTTTTTATATTATTTTGTTTTTTTCGAGGTTTTTTTTGCTTGCTTGTTTTACGGATAGGTGCGATCGCATAATTATTATTGATAATGTTATATTTAATGTTAACATTACTACTTTTTCAGTGAATCTTTAAATGTGTTGTTTTTTGTTAAGTTCGTTATTTAAACATATGTATGTAATACACTCATATTAACACTAATCATATTTTTACGTTTTTATTCATCATTTTCAATGCCCCCCCGGTTGCATCTTCGTAAAGGACTGTGAATTTTTCTAAAATATGTGTCTTGCTTAGACAACTTTTCTTGAAGTTTAAGTTCCAACTTGTTAAACGTTGCCATCGACATTCTAAAATATTCATAAAACTTTGTCTCGTCGTCCAAGAGATGAGGTAAAAGTGCGGAATACTCCCCTTCTGCAGATCTTTTCCAAGCAGAATGTACCCAAAATCTGCGTTTTTGGCTGTTCTCTATAAAAGCTTTCTCACTTTCCTCATCTTCTTCTTCCAAACAAAGTGCCACCATGGCTAAATCACTGTTGCTAAAATTATTAAACATTTTGCGCACACGACTTCATGCGATGATTGTTGAATCAAAACTGGCGATTGTTCCAGCCGAAGCCCGAGATCGTGAAGCGTTCACAGCGATCCGCGTCAGGGGCAAAATCGGACCGGAGCCGGATCGGAAACGTGCATGATAGGTGTGACCCGGCCTTTAAGATAACACCAAACTGAAATGTTTTATATGAAAAATTCTTGTTACTTTTCAAAAAGCATTCACCTTCCGAAGTTTTTCTCATATATTACTGTACACTCCTATACAGGGTGCTACAAATTCGAGGTACGAGCATTGGTATCTCGGTAACCATAATAGATACGAAGATGTTTAAATTGGAGCAAAGTTGCGCTTTGGGATGTTCACCAAGATGTCATCAAAAATTTAAAAAATTTCAAGGATTGCTGAGTTTTTTGAAAAAAAACGGATTTTTTTGAAAATCAATTTTATTTGTTTCTGTCGTTGCTTTTTAGAAAATCAAAAAACTAATTGCACATTCTCATTGCCACTTTATTAGAGCTATCTGATAGTATTTTTATATTTTCAAATTAACTGATAATTTGTGAGATACAGAGGCCAACTTAATTTTTTTAAATACGGACCTGCATATTTTATTTCAAGTTATGAAAGAACTCGGTCTCCTGAGTACAATGATATGTCACGCTTAATACTATTTTTTTTAATTTTGGACAACTTATTTAAACTAATTGCAAGTCCGGCTCTGTTTTTTTTTAGATATTTAATCTATTCATCGTTCCAATATTGATAAGCCTTCAAACATAACAATGACGTGGGAAAAACATTGAATACGGAAAATCAAATGCAATAAAATAATAAAAAATAATATAAAATAAATAATATGTGTGTGTGAAGTCAATACATCTCAGCATTTACAATAATTAGTACAAAATGCATTCGGAAGTATAAGAAGATTTGTTCCAAGAGCTATAAATAAAATTGAACGAAAAATAAATTTGTGCAATAGGGAGGGTTATAACCCTTTCGAACATGTAGAGCACTAGAAACTAGTTAGTAGAAGTTAATTAATTTATAATAACGACAATTAATATTATGTAAATTATTAGATCGTACACGGAGATTTCAAATTCACAGTAAAAAAAGTTAAAAATAATATCTTTAATTTGCTGACCCGGATATTATTTATTTGAATTTGTTAATTAATTATTGAATTGTTAATTAGCGCTGATCAATATTGTTGGGATGAATATAATATAAGCAGATTAAATAATTTAAAAACCCAGAGTTGGACTTGAAATTATTTTAAAATTTTAAATAATAATTAAATAGTTTTGTTGTTGTTAAGGTACCCAAAACAAAAAAAAACTATAAGTGTGGCATATCATTGTACTCAGGAAAGTGAGTTCTTTTAAAACTTGATATAAAAAATGCAGGTCCGTATTTAAAAAATATAAGTTGTCCACTGTATCTTAATTATTAATAAATTATCAGCTAATTTGAAAATCTAAAAATACTATCAGATAGCCCTAATAAAGTGGCTATGAGAATGTGGAATTAGTTTTTTGATTTCCTAAAAAGTAACGACAGGAAAAAATAAAATTGATTTTCAAAAAAATCCGTTTTTTCGAAAAAACTCAGCAATCCTTGAAATTTTAAGAACTTTTTTAATGGCATCTTGGTGAACATCTCAAGGCGCAACTTTGCCCCCATTTAATCATCTTCGTATCTATTACACTTCCTGAGATACACATGCTCGTACCTCGAATTTGTAGCACCCTGTATATATAAGTTATTTTATTGGAATTTTGCTATCTTTATTTCCCTCTCACCTCTATCTTCTTAATCTAAATCTATCCAAACTTCCACTCGTTTCCGAACTAGCACACACTTATTTCTCTTCAGGTCACTTTCCTCGAAGACGATTCTCCGTAAATTTTCACGAGCCGTCAGTTCTGCATTGTCCGGAGCGGCTCCTCCGTCACTAATAATAAACAATAACGACGGCGATAAGCACAGAACGTCCACCGCGGTCCGAGAAACTTCCGCTCGTTCCAGGTTTTGTGGCCAGCAGCGTGCGATGCCAAGTCGAATTGTTTTCGTCTAGTCTTATTGTTCTTGCTTATCTAGAGAGACGTATTGTTATTATTTATGTGTTCTTTTCGTGATTGTTACAGTAGATAACTAGTTTAAAATATTACAAACATTTTTATAGTGAAACTTTTGGCGGGGAGTGTCCCCCTGTTGGATTTACATGTACATTTTCTTGGCAGTCACTGGCAGTCGTTAGTATTAAGTCTTACGGAAGTCGACTAAAATTATATGGCTGACATAGGCAGTCTTCTTCGCAGTCATTGCCAGTGACTTGTCAGTAAAGAGATATTTTGGCAGAACATGCACACATTTTTTAACAAGTGAAACATCCCTCGACATTTGGTGTCGAGGGATGTCTCACTTGTCGAGGAATTTAAATTTGTAAAATGTAAGTACACAAACTTTTATTAATACATACCAATCCTTAATAAATATAATTATGAATTTATTAATAAAGTTAATAGTGCTCTCCGTGCTAAGTACCTTGTGTCACAATTTGGCTGTTCTTTCCGGATATTTTCGTTAATGTTGAAAATAAAGTATTTCCCGAATCTTTGCTAGCTTTTCGTGAAACTTACTATCCCGTCTTCAAAATTGTCATACTCTGTTTCGATTAGGACATATAGCAGTGAGATTCTGTAAGCTTCGTAGCAAAAACTTTTCTTGTCTAGCCTATGTTATTTGTATACGATTGATGAGTCACTAGACAGGAAATATGTTTACAGAATCACATATTAGAGAAGAATTATTTATTTTTCAGAATCATAATCTATTACATTTTGGTGTAACCCTGGCATTGGAAATGGGCTAAAAACTCCATATGTTACTTGAGGCTACCCGCGCAAAATCGGCCTAACCCTAAAAAGCTTGTTTTGAGAAAACTTGGAATATAGTTTAGTGACAATAACGCTACTGTTTTAATTTTCGAACAGTATTTTGATATTTTGCTGCAAGTATTTGCCTGAAGATCTAATGCACTAAAATTTAGACATAAATATATGTATAATAAATGTTGATTACTAGAAAAATGTGGATTAGGACGTTTTTCTTTATGAATTTATTTGCAAAGTTAGTAGGCTAATATTAATAATTGCATGAAAACTATTAATGGAGCAGATTTTGTAGCTTAAAACTTTTATTTCTATTTAGATACAAAATAAATTTAATAAAATAATAGTATGTTCTTTTATTAGGAGTAAAAATGATACTTTTTGAGGCGAGGCTGTACGTTTAACCAGGCTAGGCACAAAAAGTCATTTTTACTCCGAATAGAACATGCTATGTTTTTCAAACGCCCACAAATAATTTTTTAAACAATTTCAAACGTTCTATATATGCTTTTAAAGGTCTGCATATGGAATAAACATGCCAAATTTGAACAATTCTGGATAAGCCCTTTTTAACTGATTTAAGAAAAACTGCATCTATTTTTAAATTAAAACCGAAAGGATAACAATGCAAAACCAAATAAATATCAACAAACTTTAAGTCCTCGACTTAGGATTTTGTGAATCTGTTGTGCTATTTACGCTTCTACATTATAGTAGTACCTACAGTTAGTGGGCCCGAAAGGAATTTCCTGATTTAAAACTTCTTTGAAACAGGCAAAAGCCGTTTAGGAAATCAAATTTGACATTCACAAGATCGTAGGTTGACAACTTAAGGTATGTTAGTAATTTTCCTGGTTTTGCATTTTTATCTGTTAGTTTTAAATTTTACATTCCCCATCGTTTTGGACTTTTTTTTTGAATATCACATGAGTTCATATTAATGGGCGTAGATCGCAAAATTATAAACTGCGTCGATTCTCTACTTGCAGCTTGCAACAATAACAACAACGATCTGTTTATTTATTAATTAACTTTATATTTAAATTATTTTAATTTCTAGAATAATTAATTTTATTTATAGTAAAAGCTGGCTACATTAATTCAAATATACCTATTCAAAAAAAATTGTAATAATATTGTTATAAATTATTAATAACAATAATATTTTAGTGTAATATTTATCATTCTTTGATTGTAACTATCAATAAATTGAATTATATCGCCCGATATTTTAAAATCTAAGGTTTTGAAATTTATATCCAGCTTTAACCGTATAACTTAAACAAAGTTTGAGCAATATTATTAAACTTCGAGCAATAAAAATGATAAAGCATCTCCGTTAATTTCCTTTTTACTTCTGAACATTCCAAAATTATGGGATATATAAAAAATTAGTTTGAATTCAAACTTCATATTTATGACTTTGGAATTCTTGTAATTACCAAGATTACTGTAAACTTTTACTTCGTCTTGATTTTCTTTTGTTTTATATTATATTTGTTTTTAAATATAGATATTTTTTGCATCTTGAATTTATCACAGAAAAGTATTAAAGAATCTAAAATTTCAGTTAATACAAACTTTTTTTATATTATAATTACAGCTTTGTTTAATTAAGAAACTACATGAATGTTGTTGAAAACTTTTTGTCATAGAATAATATAAAAATGCCTTATCATTGTATAGAGACTTTTTACACGGATATAATATGGATATTCTGCAGTAGGCAGGGTCGGGGGGGACTGGTGCTGCATTTTGCGCCTAAAATGGTACTAGGCATCAAGTTTTAGCTTTTATTTCTATAACAAGATCTCCAAAATAGTTAAATATGCTTGATTTTAGTATAGCGAACGAAAATAGCGAACAAGTGTGATGGCAATTCTCATAATTTGCGTCAGAGAAAATCGGTATTACAAGACTAGCTATTTTTTTGATACAATTTGCTGTTACTAGGCACTATTATTGTAAACTGAGTTGGGAAAGAATAATAACTTAGCTAATACAACAATTGTCTGTCATATGTTTACAAAAAACTAAGTACACTCTGTGGTGCAATGTTGTAGTTCTTTTTATATGTTGTTTTTTCAGTGTAGAAATGAAACGGAAAAAAGTGACGGTAATATTCTGAGGTTATTCCCAGCACTTTTTTTTAGATTAACAATATTAACATTTGCTTTGCATTAGTTTTTTTGCATACTAGTTTCCTGATTTCAAACAGTAACAAGAAATGAATATAGGGAACAATTAACCAAAACGTAAGGCGAAAAAAAATCCACCCGGGCCAGTAGGTTCCCTGGTAGTAGGTCCCCGGATGGTCTTTATAAGAAGAAATCCTTTTTTATTATGGGCATTTTGAGAAAAATGCATTCCTAAAAAATTGCTAGTTCTAAAATGGTTAATCCAGTTTATCCTTTTCCAAATTACCATACCGTTTTAGAGAAAGTAAATAAACCTTGGAAAACACTAACTGAACCAGAACCGTTCTGCTTTCCAAGCGGAAACCAACTTAAAGCGAAACTGAAAAACCTGGAAGACTCCATCCGTAACGTAGAATGGGACTCCTCCAACGGTCTAAGACAATCGAAAAAAATTCTCAGAACTTTTACGATCGAGAAAAATCATATATGTTTTTTGATTTAAGTAAAAACAATCTTCAGATTGTGACGGGGTTTCCAACAGGACATTCATTGCCCCAACGAACATCTCAATATGTTGAAGCTGAAAAACAATGGCGAATGCAGATTTTGTGGGGAAAATGGGGAAACACCAGAAAACCTAATCACTGAATGTGCCGAGACGACAACCGTTCGTGCCATAAACTTTGATACGGCTGATATCAAAGATGGATAGCTGGCATCTGTGGGGCTGTCTCAGATACTGGCTTTTATCAAAACCGTGAGACTGTATGATGAGTTATAACTCGTTATCACTCAAAAAAGGGGAACACACAGTAGATCTGTAAGATCGCGGTGATTAACTCCCCTCCTAAACATTCTACATAGCGTCCAAATATAGTTGTTTTTTCAAAAAAGAGAAGAGACTTTTTTTTTCGGAAGAAAAGTTTAAAAAGTAAACAAAGAAATGATCCAAGCCTTGATAAACAAAGAACTGTGCTATTAGTATACAAAACATTGTTAAAATATTTAGTACAGAAAAAAGTTATTTTTCTTTATGAATGAACGCCTTTCAAATGAATAATGTAATAATCCCTAGAGATAGACCTGAATAATATATATACTTTCCTGTGTAGGAAAAAATGTATAAGAATCGCAAATTTTTCAGGACAAATACAAATACAGCTCCAATTTCTGACATAACTTTATACGACCCGAAGGAAACTGTAACATCAGTGCTCAAAAATGCTGTTATGACAATGCGCTCCCTTCCTATCTCGTTTCGTTTATGCTCAATCGGAAATTCCCCCTTAAATAAAAGCGCCTTTCACACGTTCGCTTATAAAACATCAGTTAGGGGGGTCAAAAAGCAAAAGTTAAAGAAGAGGCCAGTGTAGGTATTGGACGGGAGACAAGGGCTATCCCCGGGGCATCGTTATCCTTTGCTGCGTGGGGCCTTTCCTTGTTATTGTCGCAAAACGGTTAAAATATTTTCGCCAGGGCAGTCACATATCCATTTATAACATAGGCTCCAAAGTGGATAAAAGGTCTTTTGACGCTTAAAGAAAACGGTACCATTTTAATTTTTAATGTACTCTCTTAGCAAAAAATATTGTTCTATATAAACTTAGCAGACCCAATTACCTTAATGTTCAAATGCTCTAAACGTTTGGTAAATAACACACAATATTGAAATTCTTCAAAAAACCTTTTATGGGTATTTCGCCACTGCAAGAAAATCTACAAAATAAAATAATTATTTTTTGTAAACACTTCTGCGTTAATCCCAAACGGAAACTACTTGTCAGAAGTTAGATTTACAGATATACAAATTTGCCTAACGAACAAAAAAATGCCTAACGTTTGAGAAAGTTTATCTCTTTCCGTCGTCGGAAGCAAAAAAAAATACAAAGAATAAAGAAAAAAACTATTTAAAATATTTAAATTCAACTATTCGAGAACACTTTAGTTTTTTAAAACAGATACGTCTACAAAAACCGTTGACGTTCTGTTAAAAGGACATTATAGGTATCAAGTTAAACTTCAAAATTAACAATTAGTACCTGATAACAATAATTACTTAGTAAGGTAAAAAACCAAAAAGCCCCAAACTTTCTGTATGATTATTTTTAATTTTTACGTATGTTATGTTCTTTAAAATCAAAGAAACGATTGCCATACATTACTAACATCTACAGATGCATAAACAATACATTTATTTTTATTAGATTGGATTAAAAAAGCCTCTAAGCATTAAAATTGTCAAGGCGTATTTAAGTTTTAATATTGTTAATTTTTTAATATTGTCTTGGGCAATAACAAAACTACTACAACTTTATACAGAGTGTCTAAAAAATATTCTTATTAATTACTAGCTTCCAACTGAAAAACTTGTTTAATTTAAATAGAACATCTGGTATATTTTCCATGAATGATACATAGTACGTGGGATGCACAATCACAATGTAATTGTCTATAAAATTTTATTACGCCTTTTTAGCTATCTTTTCGGGTTTTCGTAGAAAATGAATATTATTATAATTCAAACATTATTAATCGATATATATCGGTATCCCATGGAATCTTTACATTTTTGATTACTTTTAAAGATGAAACAAATTTTCAAAGAGTACAGATACTGATATGGTGATATATTCCGCTAATTTCTTTAAAAAATAATATACCATTTAAATATTTCTAAAAGAGGACCAATTATTATGATCCCAGTATTCAAACTACATTAAATTGGCTATTTGCGTTTAATAATTGCTCCAAATACTAAAAAAACTGAATTTTGTATGTGTATTAAGACAGTGTGGTAAAAAGTAACACCTTATAAATTTGATTTAATTTTTTGACGAATGCTTATTTATAACAACAGAGAAGTTCATGTTCATAATTTGATAATATATTCATTACTGATTCAAATTCACAATTATTATTTAGAATAATTTATTAACTAAAAAAATTAAGTAGGTGTGCAATTAATTAAAATATTTGGGCTGAAATAATGGTAGTATATTTAATTAGTAGTCTATTACAATGATCTAAATAGCTTTTTTATAAACATATATGCTCCCAATATTGTCGTTTTTTGCATCTGTACATTTTGTAAATTTGTTACATAAAAAAAAGAAAATCTAAAATGTATATTGATAAATGAGGTCTAAATTATAAGAAAACATATTTTCTACAAACTGGAAGAGATAGGTAAAAAATGGTATAATAAAATTTGATAGACAATTAAATTGTGCATCTGATACACGTAAAATATATAGGGTATTCCATTTAAATTATTAAGCTAGTCATTATTTAAAATAAATTCTTAGACACTCTGTATAAGGTTGAGTGTTTTTCATTATTTCAACATAAAATTTAGTAAACAGAAAAACTTTATCACAATATTTAGCTTCAAAAACTTAAATACGCCTGGAGAAATGAAACATTAAAATTGTTACTACATTTTCACAGAATCGTAAATATTTTTAAATTAAAGTGCGGTACACCTTAATTAAATGTATATTTATTTTAATCGTAGAAACTAAATAATATGTAATCATATACAGGGTGTCCCATTTAAAAATACAACTTTGATATTTTTTTTATTTATTTAGGACATTCTGTAGCTTTTGCCAATAATTTTAAATTGTAGCTTTAGTAGTCATCCAAGGACTCCATCACTCATAATTTCCACGCACTATTGCAGGACTCCAGAAGTTAAATTCATTAATTTTATAAAATAACATCAAATTTTATACACTAGAATTTAAGAAGAAAAGGGAGAGGAAATTTTAAAAATAGTCACGTCTACAGTTTTCTTTATCGGCCGTGTCTTAAGAACTCGCTGAAAGTGGAGAGTTGTCTGTAAAGCTTTCTATTATCTATGCTTAAGACCAAGAAGCTCTTCGTAATCCGAATATATAAAATGCTATGCACGTTCGCCACTCAATTTTTTTATCTGCTTCTAATTTTTTCTGTTCCTTCATTTTCTTTCCAATTTTCCTAGTCGAAAGAAAACCAGCCTGTCCAAAGTTCATTTCTCTGTTGTACAAAGGGCACCACAAAAAACAGTTTCCACCAGGATGGGCGTCCGGCTAATTTTCCGCTACATCATCTTGAACCGTAATCTAGAGATGTTGATATATTTTATATCGATATTTCCACGTGCGGTATTTGATAAATAACATATAATAATAGCGTTGACTTCCAACAGGCAATTAGAGCCCACTTACAGGAAATACAACCTTAAAAATAGGTTGTTACTAAACATTAAATATCAAATTTACAAAAACCAAAACCAAGAAAAAAAAACAAAACAAATTACAAAAAAAAAGTGAAAACTAAACCTAAATGAATCAATTATGATAATAACAAATTATTAGTTATTAAATTATTATTATAAACCATTGTTATACCATTGCTATAAACCATCTTTAACTATTCATGCCCCCACCCACCAGTGAGACCAAACGGCCCACAGAGCAGTCAAACAAATCATAGTCAACGGAGACAGAGTTAAGGTTGCTACACATGGTGAAAATCGGATCCTGAAACCTAACTTTAGTTCTGGCTCGAGGAAGCGAAAAAGTGGTATTCGCTCGGGAGGTCGGTCGCGGCACCCGGAATGGTATCGTTTCCAAAAGAGTGGGGGAATCTATAAGACCATTCAGCAGCTTCCACAGGAAAGTTACTGAGTGAATGATCCTTCTCAAGGAAAGTGGTTGCACATCAAATCGAGACAACAGCTCAACGTGATCCACACCTCTAACAGGGCCCCTCCTCCCTGAACACCAGTTGCTTTAAGAAACGCCACTGTACTGTTTCAAGGGATGCAACATGACATTCATAGATTGGACATCATACCAACGATCCAAACTCCAGCCTTGACCTGACCAACGAAAAATAGAGCAGCTTGAGAGGTTCAGAACCAACAAAGAGTTTATAGTTTCGAATAATAAAGCCAAGAAGTCTTGATGAACTCGCAACAACTTGATCAATATGAGCATAATATGAGTTATAAAGGTTAGTCGGTCGTCAAATATGACATGATCCTAACCTAACCTAAACGTTATCTTTCTAGACAGTATATTGTTAGATATTTATATATATTGGATAATTGGATATGACATGACACAGCATTTCGGGACGTTGAGGTTCAATCGATTCTGAGTACACCACTGGTTAATTCCATCAATATTGCTTGGAGAATAGAATCATATACCTGTATACCAAGCAATAATATAATAGGTTTAAGACATATTTATGGTAATTTTAATGTAAATATTGAATTTTTTTTGTCGACATAATGGTTTCTAATTGGTGTTTTTCAAAAGTGTTGGCAAAAACCAAACCAAACAAAACCAGACAAAAAACGATATTCCATATGTATACTTAGTACGGTATACGATACCAATGACGTATTCAATTATTTTTAGCCACTTCCTGTTTTGAATTTTAAATGTTAGCTTCAATATTTTTTACTTTATTTGGTTTGGTTTGATATATACAGGGTGATTCCTGTACGTCGGTCATGCTTTCGAGGAATGATAGGGGACGTCGAAATATTAATTTTGATATAGCACACTATGGGTCGGAAATGCCTCTTACGCAAGATACAGGGTGTTAAAGTTTTTGAATAATTAAAGATATTCTTTAATAGTTTTTTAACAGTTGAAGGTATCGTTATAAAATTTTGATTATAGGAATCTACCTAAAAGAGACACTTTAAATGTAAAAAGAAGAGGTTTTAGTATCAACCGGTGGCGTAGATGTAATACGCATTGGGTCATTTTTTCAAAAAAAATAGTACGCCACTGATAAAAATAAAAATTTCGCAGTTTTTTTATTTACTCGGTTTGTTTTCAAGAAAAAATGTCTCTTGCAACTTTCTTCTATCTAACACCATTTTGTCACAATTTAAAAATAAATATATTTTTAATGAGAACCTTAAATATGCGAATTATTATAACTACCTTAAAACTACGAATTTTATTATTAACAATAAAAAAAAATCCAGTTTAAATTTATAATTTTTTAAAAATTTATTTAGAGCTAATAGTAAAAAGTACTAAAGTTACCCAAGATGAAGGGAGCTAACGATGCACATGTGTTTCTGCCCTCTAATTATAATAATTCCTGTATTTAAGATTCTCATTAAAAAATGTATTTATTTTTAAATTGTAACAAAGTGGTGTTAGATAGGAGAAAGTTGCCAGAGACAATTTTTCTTCGAAATCAACCGAGTAAATAAAAAAAAACTCCGAAATTTTTATTTTTATTAGTGGCGTACTATTTTTTTTGAAAAAATTACTCGATGCGTATCACATCTACGCCACTGGTTGAAACTAAAACATCTTCTTTTTACATTTAAAGTGTCTCTGTTAGGTAGATTCCTATAATGAAATTTTATAACGATACCTTCAACTGTTAAAAAATTATTAAAGAATATCTTTAATTTTTCAAAAACTTTAACACCCTGTATCTGGCGTAAGAGGCATTTCCGACCCATAGTGTGCTATATCAAAATTAATATTTCGACGTCCTCTATCATTCCTCGAAAGCATGACCGACTTACAGGAATCACCCTGTACAGTTTTGACAGTTTCGCTTAAGAAGAATAATATTTTTAATTTAAATCTAGAGTGCAATGGCTGTGTTCATCACGACAATTTTATTCGAAATATCAAGAATTGGGATACCAATTATTCTTAAAAAATGCTATTTTCAAATATGCTAATAAGCTATCCTCTTTCCATTTGAAAAAATTCAGTTATTATTTAAAATAAGATTGGGGTATCTTTTAACCGGCCAGAAAAAGTCACAAAAAACATAGACGATCAAATCTATTTTTTCGAGGTTTCTTGATTAAAAATTAGTAGTTTTAACAAAGCTTTGGTACTCTAGATTGAAATTTAAAATGCCATTTTTTGAAGGGCAAATCCCAAAAGTTGACATATGATATGTCATTCTATTCAGAAAGTCATTTTGTATCAAATAAATATAAAAAATTGGCGCCGGAAGGCACGTATACCCGCCCATACTAAAATATATTAATACAAAGTTGGTAGGCAGTTCTTTTAGTTTCAAAGTAAACGTCAAGTTCAAAGTTCTTTTTTTCCATTTTTTTTTATCTCAAGATCTGCGACATTGACTGATTTTGATGTTATTACAAATTTTGTTGCAAATATTATTCCTAATCTTCAATTGAAAACCGCGTTTCGCTAGCTACTGTAATTTTACGTTACGATTTTTTTAAATTTTTAACCCCCTCCCATATCCCCTTACCAACCCCCCACCCCCATCAAAAACTAATGCCAGATTCTCGGGTGCCACAGTATTTTTGTGCCAAATTTGGTTAAAATCGGTTTAGCGGTTTTAGAGTTATCGTGTTACAGACGGACAGACAGACAGACAGACACCATGAAGATATTTTGTATTTAGGTCATTTATGACCCAGATAACTCATTTTGAGTGAAATTAAAAAAAAAAAAATTTTGCCGATGCTAAAAATACCGAAAATATACCATTGGAAAACCAAAAGTTGTAGTCATTTCCGGGGAAACAGGAAGAGAGCAAAACGAAACTGATTGAAGTGAATAGGTCAATCAATCCTGATTTGTTATATACTAACACACCAAATATCGTTTTTATCTGAAAAAGAAATACTAAAAATATCGGAATAAAACTAATCAAAACAGTTATCGATATTGTAAATATTTATATCGATAATGTTCAACATTCTTAATTTCAGCTACCTAATTTCTGGCCGAGATACATCCGAGATATGTCTTTTTTGCTCCAGCTACGCAATTATTTAGATGCTGTCTAAATCTGGTAAGAACATATATTCACGCCATAGTATGTGAAACGGGTAACTTTTTTATATACAGTGGCTGGGGTAAATGGTACTGGGTTTTAACTTTTTATCTTAATTATACTCTAACAAAGTGTATTAAATCTGAATAATTAATTAAAACAAACTTATTAACATTCCCTGCAATAATTTATTTTTAAGTAGCAAATTATGTTCGATTTAATCTAAACGCGCAGTGAATTGGTCGACTTGACTATAAGACTGTGAGTGACTGTGACTAAGAGCTATCGACGATTTTTATTTTACATAGAAAGAAATGTAATCCCGCGTACTGAATTGACTCCGAACAGGTCAGCAGACGCGACTAGAGAGTCGGGTAAATGGGGAAAGAATTGCCGGTTTATGGGGTCATATATAATATGCTCTTTCGGATTTTTGAAAAAGTTTACGGCTTACTAGATATTTTGAAAAAAAAATCAGCTATTTCAAAAAAGCTCACTAATTCAATTATAATCTATTTTAGAGAAAAAGTTTTTAGATAAAAGTTGTAGATAATCACATCCTCAATCAGATTGTGTTATTGTTTTTGACATATGACACAAACATATTTTTTTTTAATGAAAACCATAGTTGTCTACGACTTCATAAAAAACGTCATTTTTAAAGCTTGCCAGCGATATAAGCTATAATATGTTTTTTTTTAAATTACTGAGTTATTGCCAATTCTTTTCTTTTTTTAATAATTTCACTGAGTTGGTATGGTATTCTTATTTTATTATGATTGAAAACTTAATAATATTTTATTAAACGGTTCTTTACAATTTACATTAAACAAATTAAAACTAATATCACTCCATACACTTTAAGTTATTTTAGCAAATGTTCAAAAAATCCGCCGTTGTTTTGAGTACATAAAATGCATCTTTTTAAAATTTAATTACAAGTTTTTCTCACAGAACGGCCGGCGGTACGGAAGCAGTTTCGACTTCGTTAAACTTCTTCCGTACCACCTCTTCGAGTGCTTCTTTTAAATCATAAGTTCTTTTGTAAACCTTGTTGTTAACTATACCGCATAAAAAAATCTAAAATGGGTAGGGTCAGGTGATCGAGGAGGCCCATTGGCAATTGGTCCACCTCTTCCTATCACTGAGTTTGCAAATTATGGCATAAATAATTTTGAACATTACTTTCATTACGAAGGGGAACGTCGTAATGAAAGTGATGTTGGAACCACTCTATTGATGCGCGAGTCTCTAAATTTAAACTTTCTAACATGCCTTCAAAACCGTTCTTTATAAAGCGTAAGTAACGTTACCGGTCAACATATCCTCGAAAATGTATGACCAAGAAAAATTGACCCAATAATTCCACACGCTTTTCTTTATTTGAAAAATTCACATTTACAATTTAGTTGCGTCTCAATAAGATATTTCTGTTTGTTGTATTTTGACAGTTTGACATCCCTGAGAGTACCGACGATTGAACTTGTTTTTATGGTTAAGTGAAATTGTTTTAAAAAGATAAAAATTGGCTATAACGCAGTAATTTTTGTAAAAAAACATATAACTTATATCGCTGAAAAGCTTAAAAAATGGCGCTTTTTATGAAGTCATGGCCAAGTAGGGTTTCCATTTAAAAAAAACATATGTTTGTGTCATATGTCAATAAAATAATATGTCTAAATAAAAATATTTAGAAAAAATCAGAGAACACAAATTCATTAGGGATGTGATTATTTACAACTTTTATCTGACAACTTTTTGTCTAAAATATATTATAATTGAATTATTTAGCATTTTTAAATATTAAGCATTTTTAAAATAGCCGAAATTTGTTATTTTCGAAATATCTAGTAAGCTATATACTTTTTCAAAAATCCGAAAGGCTCATCTTTATGACCCCACAAAATCAATGCAATTCTCTTCCCATTTAACTCACTTTCTAGCCCCAGTAGTTTCCGACATATCCATAGAGAACATCGTTGAGAACTCATCCTGTATATACGGTACGATTTAGGCACAGAAACTGATCAAAATAATCGAAATTTTAACAAACAAAATTGAATATTTTGCATACAGTGTGTCAATTTTAAAACTTCCCACACTTAATATCTTTCTTGCAGTTAAAAATATGAAAGACACGTCAATTTTATTAGTAAGGGGGACACTTTAAATGAATATTTCTGGCCTTTTTCTTTCAACCCCTTAGGAGGGGTAGATGTCACCCTTACAATCTTAAATGGGAATGGGGATCAAGTGGCACATCGTTTTAAAGGACATTTAATTCTCTTTTCAGCGGTATCCTACTTTGTTGCTTTTTGTCCAGAGATTTTCTAATAATCGCGTTTCAAAGATGCAGAAACAATTAAACATGCCTGCATTGAGATTTTGGTTTTCACGCTAGTGTTTACACAAAAATTATTGCAGTGGATCTCCTTGTAGTACAAATGATTAGAAGGTTAGGTGGAAACATGGACGTAGCCATTACATTTTTCTAGAGGGTCGAAATTCGAAATACTAATAAACAGAAAACATCATAAACATTAACGTTTCCTTTCTCAAATTCGAATGAGTGGCAACCTCTAATCAGTTTCACAGGAGGAATTGTTAATATTCGAGCAGGACGGTGCTCCAGCTCATTATTTTTTTCCGGTCCGACAGTGGTTAAACGAGAGATTTGCAGGTACATGGATTGGCAGAAGGGGACCGATTGAATGGCTTTCAAGATCACTTAGACTTTTTTTTTGGGGGGGGGGACATCTTAAATCCATTGTTTATAAAACACAATATATTGATATTGATGATCTTAAAAGGCAAATTACAGCAGAATGCCAGTCAGTTAGGGGGGTGTTTGACAGACTTTATTACTGTTTACGGGAAAATGGACAACATTTTGAACAACTTATAAGATAGGGCGTAAGTTAATCTTCTAATCAGTTACTTACTACTAATTAGTAACCTAATCTTCTAATCATTTATACTACAAGGAGATCCATTGCAATAACTTTTGTGTAAACACTCTAACCTGAAAACCAAAATCTGGCACGTTTAATTGTTTCTGCACCTTTGAAACCCGATTATTCTGCAACCTCTGGATAAAAAGCAATAAAGTAGGATACCACTGAAAAGAGAATTAAACGCCCTTTAAAACGGTGTGCCACTTGACCCCCATTCCCATTTAAGATTGTAAAGGTAACATCTACCCCTCCTAAGGGGTTGAAAGAAAAAGGCCAGAAATATTCATTTAAAGTGTCCCCCTTACTAATAAAATTGACGTGTCTTTCATATTTTTAACTGCAAGAAAGATATTAAGAGTGGGAAGTTTTAAAATTGACACACTGTATAAAATGTGTACAATCCAACAACTTCTTCAGTCAACATTTTAAAAAGTTTAAGAAAAGAAAGCAGTTTTGGACGTTTTTGATTTTTAATAAGAAATGTTTATTTGACAGGTGCAAATATGATTATAATATTTGGTTTTTAGACAAAAATAAAGTAACTGTGTTTGCTAATTTTACCTTTCTCAAATAATAACAAAAAATCCGCATTTATGTAGATTGTTTCGTGGAGACTGTATATTTTTAAATTTCATTATTTAATATATATAATAATAATCGAACGTTTTTTTTCCATTCTTGAGGTCGGCTCGTTTAAAGTCCGAAACCGAAGGATTCTTGTTTGCCTACCAGGATGGTGTGATTAACACCTTGGTCTATCGTAGCCAATTCCCCAACGTAAGTGGCACTAACTGCAGATCATGTGGACAACACCCTGAGACCATGATGCACCTATTGTCTGCTTGCCCCGTACACGCTGCCACCACCTACATCCAACGGCACAACGCAGCGTTACGTGTGCTATACTACCATCTATGGCACCGATACGGTATTGATGAGACGACGATACCGCCGTTTGCTTTGGATGACACTGAGGCGGTGGTGGAGAATGGCAACAGCCGAATATATTGGAATTACGCATTTCCCACCATAACATGCATTCAGGCTAACAAACCTGTCATAGTCCTGTTAGACAAACAGTGCAATTCCATACACGTTATAGAATTTTCCGCCCCAGCAGAAACTAACATCGGGATCAAAAATAGAGAGAAGAAAGCCAAATACCAACAGCTACTGGGAGAGTTACGCAGACTCTATCCTGGATGTCGCGTGCATATTGTAGTGTTAATTATCGGTGTTTTGGGTGGAACAAAAGACACTTCAATAACGGAACTACAGAGAATACCAAACTGTAAAGAGTCATCCGAAAATCTGGCCACCAACATGCAGAAAGCTGTTATCTTGGAATCCCTAAGACTTTTGAGGCAGATGAGTTTGGCTGACGATCACTGACCGAACGGACGCAAACATTGAAAGCCTACGTTTAGCCATCTGCATGACGTCTTGTAGAATCGGGGCTACAAGAGTAGTCACGTAGGAATTATAAAAAAATCGTTTATTGTCACAAGCCCAATTACAAAGAACAACAAAAAAAATAATAATAAATAACAATTTTTTAGCTTATAAAGCTGACAAAAGGCATTATATTGCAGACATCTAGAAAGATCTAGATACTGTTTCAGCCATAAAGTATTTAACGATTTATATATAAAAAAAAACTAAAATAATTATACAAAAATTTTTACAAAAATGCAGAGATAAGAGAAGAGAAAGGAAAGGAAGAAACGAATGAATGAGATAAATTAAATATACTGATGATTTCAAAGCGGCCCATACATTATCAAACAAATTGCGCAACACAGGATGTTGCGCAATGAGTTGCCAATGTATGGTAATGTTTGATGCGTTGTGCAATTGTTTAATAAGTTTCAAGAATGTTTCAACTCTTTTGTGCAACAGGACTGTTTGCGCAACGCGTTGTGTAGTGTATGTGTGTGTTGCGCTTCGTTGTGCAATATTTTAGTTCTTTCATCCAAATTCTTTGTTTTATTTTTCCTTTTTGGTATCGTCGACATCATCTAGTGTATATACGATAATAATTGACACAATGGCAATTAAGGACATGATTGTTTCTCGAACAAATCACAACTTTTAATAAAAAATTTGATAAAAATTTTAACAAGTGCATAGGTGATGCAGTTGTGCAACGTAACGTTGCGCATCACAAACCAAACCAAACCCAACGTTGCGCATCGCGTTGTTGCGCACTTTGTTTGATAATATATGGGCCGCTTAAATGTATTGATCTAGAGATTTTTGTGATATGATTATAAAGAACTTAATAGTTAATAAACGACTATAGATATGATTATAAAGAACTTAAAAGTTAAAATTTATTTAGACAATGAATTTTCAAACATTTTTAATTTCTTTGTGTACATTTGCTGTACCACATTCCTCTTAACAAATTTAACAAAAACCGACGATGGAGAGAAAATGCACTCTAGGCACGAAAGTTTATTTATTACCCAAAATAATCGCTCAAAATTCCCGCTCTATTCTCTATTTCGCGCACTAGCGCTCCAACTCGTCGGAAAACTAATGACTTGTCTTTCGCGATGAATAATGAAGATTGTTGGCTTTCTTACTCGCTCGCATTATTCAGACTCGATTATTTCCATCGTACGGTTCTTAGTGTGCACGTAAAGTTAGTAATTAAGGGAAATATAGACGAAATCAAACGACGTCTAAAGTCTCGTATAAGATCTTAAAATTTATGTTGTAAAACTAAAAAATACTGCCGGTTTAAGTGAATTAAAATTTTTTCTTTAATAATTCTTCAGAATTTTTATATAAATATCCGTAATTATGCGAAACTAGTTGTAAAATAAAAAGTTGTAACTGATGCTCAGGATATTCTAAAATATATATAAAATAACGATTTCTGTCATCAACATAAAATAAATAGATTTAAAGAACATAAACTCTTTCGTAAGTTTGTTAAAAAAAGGATTACTTAGTAACATCTGGAATGAATAGTATTGAATTAAAACATAGTAATCTTAAATAACAACGCTGAAAATACTTGCTTACTCCTACTAACTACCACAACATAAAGTGGTTGGTTGTTCACAAGAAATATCATTAGAAAAAATGTACCGGGTGGCCAACTAAGAATGGACGCCGGCTGTATCTCAGAAACCACTTATCGTGTAGCGTTGGGAAAAAAATGTAATGCGTAAATCGGCCAAGAGAAATCGCTGGAAATTATTTTCAAGCCTGGAAAACGTCAACTACTATTGTTTTCTAAAAAATATGCAGGTGAAGAGGTATTTTAAATATTACTATTGTAATCATCCAGAAATTTGTAATTTTTTTGATATTGAGTATTTTGCTCTCTCATAAAATAAAGTGGTGGGGGAAGGTTAAATTTGATTTTATTAAAATAAGGATAACTCTGGTTTAGGTTAACCAATTTTAACAAACTAAGGCTTGTTTAAAAGAGCTTTTCTTCCTTAATGATCTCCGGTACAAATTTTGTTTCCATAGATTTTTTCGTAGTAGCTAGAGGGCGCTGTTTGACATCATAACAGATATTGCGCTTTTGCACCAAAAATTTAAATAGCAGGTTATGTTTCTTTTTACACGGGCACAAAATTTCCAAAATATCAGCGCCTTTTTTCGGCGCCTAACTTTCTATCTACTCTCTAACCGGATATATTAAGAGAACAAATCATGTTAGGCTGCCGCTTAGGATCATTTGGTGTAAAAATTATAGTAGTAGGCTAGGAAGCAAAGAGAGGTAAAACCAGCAATTCCACCTCTGTCTTATCCTAAAACGGAAAGATTTCCGGCTTTTGAGATTTTCGGTTGCTTTCGTATGGTGCTTTGAAGCTAACCAAACCAAAAAGTGCAGGCTTACTGTCCTTTGGGACAAAACAAATCGTGTTGAAGATAAATACTTCGAGAACATTTCCTTCTCTCCTTTCTTTTGCCGATAAAACACTTTCAGTTTCCTTCAAAACCGACGCAACCCACTGATCAAAACCAGGATCGTTTCAAAAACACCTTTCTATAAGCCACAGTAATAAGTATACTAATAAGTAATACTTGCAAACAGAAAAAACGCCGAAGTGTTACTTAACTGGTGAGGTCGGGTTAAAAAATACACAGAATTTCCGAAATCCTCAAAAAACTCGAGTATCAGAGTTTTGCTAATGGAGTTTTGCTAAATTAGGATTGATTGACGTATTCAATTATTGTTTTCGGTCACTTCCTCTTTCACCGGAAATAACTACAACTTTTGATTTTTAAAGGGCACCCTCGCTATTCTGTAAGTTTATTCGATAGAAAATGACACTCTGAATAGAAGGACATATATCATATGTCAACTTTTGACATTTTCGAATATGATTTATTTGAAATTGCAACATGCGATTCATAACGACAATTTGATTCGAAATACCAAGTGTAGTACCAAATTACTCGTAAAAAAATGCTTTTCCCAAATTGCTAATGTGCCACCCTCGTTCCATTTGAAAAAAATTGAGATATAATTAAAAATGGGATTTGGGCATATTTTAACCGGCCAGGACAAGGCACGAAAAACAATAGACGATCAAATCTATTTTTCCAAGGCTACTTGATTAAGAATTAGTATTTTTAACACAGCCATGGCACCCTAGAATGAAATTTCAAATACGACTTTTTTTTTAAAGCGAAAATGTTAAAAGTTGACATAATAATATGATATGTCTTCTACTCAGAGTGTCATTTTCTATTGAATAAATTAGAAAAAAATACGCCCTCTAGCTTTGTCCCCGTAGATTTTAGAGGTTTGTTACTTAGAGATTCATTCAGAGAATTTAATTCCCTTTATTCTACGGTTCAGCCAGAAAATTGAATCTAATTTTTTTTGAGTTTCTCAAAAACGGTGGGGTGGAGGGATACGAATTTTCGAATTTAATCTTTTCCAGTGTACCACTTACGACTGGCAAACTATGAAAGCGGGGGTAATTTGATGGAACTTAAAGGTGCCAGATTAACTGTCCTAATTATCGCTCGGTTCATTAACCGACAAACAAAAATACTACGAACAATAATATCCAAATTGTTTCAACTCTACCCAGTCTACTCTATTACTTATTCCTTATAATATTGCACAAAACCCGTACTATATTATTTTTTTAGTCTTATTTATAGATGCTCTCTTTTGTCTCACAATCCATGAGTGATGAGATTTTTATGATGTTAATGAGAGTTTTAAATTTTATTTTTGAAGATCAGAAGAAGGTAAAAATCAGTTTCTAGTTGATTAGCTAAAAAGGGACTACCTCAAAGTAACCTTTTTCTTTTGAAAACGTAGCAATTGTTGAAATAATTACAAAGCTTTCCAATCACATTTTATATATTTCTTCTTTATGCTACTCTCTTCTACGTCTACTCTCTCTCCTTTTTTTCTTTATATTTGAGTGTATAATACCAAGTAGGATAGACGGCAGCGTTAATTGAAAGGAGAGCGGCACCGGCGGCCGCGAGAGGGCGTTTTAATTTAAAGCGCGCGCGTTCTCAAAACGAGCCATGTCCGCGACGTCCTTTGAATGCCGGAACGTCCTGGGGCTATTTTCAAGCGCGGAACCAATACCTCCTTAAAAACTAAAACCCTAAAACTTGCGTAAAACCGTAATTGCTTAAGATATTAAAAACGACGATTTTTCAGTAAGAGTGTCCACGCACAGGTCGTCTGGCTTTCGAAGCGGAAGCGTCTCGAACCGGAATGCGAACTATGCGATGCGATTGAATGTTTCTCCGCACATGGGTTTTTGTTGGTTATGTAGGGAAAGTGTCCTAAAATGACATAGCATGTAAAATGACATACCTCCCATTATTTTGGAACTACTGGTGCCATCTAGCATATAGATGCGGTTTTATGTAGAAAAACGCAATCAAACTTCACGTTGGCGCTCAGTTTGGTTTTCGGTTATCACAAGAAGCAGTTAACCTCAAAAAATTATTTTCACTAACATGAAAACTTTTAACGTGCTGTGCTGCAAGTGTGTTTTCATTACCAAATAGTGTTTGTTTTAAGGTGACATCACAATAAAATGTAACTATAAGTGTGTACTATAGATGTACATACGTAGAATTGTCGTTCTAGATGAGATAAAAAAATCAGGTAAAAACAGAGACCACGTGTTATTGTGGGTAAAATGACATAGGTATGCATGAATGTAGAATGACACACTGCCATTTTTCAACCACACTGCATAAATCAATTTGAATTAATCATTGTATCATTTTTTTTTATTTAGTGACACTATGGTGGGTAAACGGGAAAGGACATCAAGCAGACAGTCCTGGGACGAAAAATCAGTGCGAAATGCTATTGATGCTGTTAAATCTGGTCAAATGGGATGGTTGAGAGCAGCCAAACTCTTTAATGTCCCTCAGGCCACGTTAAGGCGAAGAGCAAATGATGTTAACACAAGAGCCAAAGGTTGTTTAAAAGTTTTGGGGCGACTTTCAACCACATTTAGTGAGGCTGAAGAAAGAGACTTTGTTGAGCATATATTGTTACTAGAGTCTAGATTATTTGGGATTACTATTACAGATATAAAAAAAACTTGCGTTTGAATTTGCTACTAAAAATCACATTCCAAATAGATTTACGAAAGAGGGCAGCGCTGGCCGAGAGTGGTTGAGAGGATTTCGTAGTCGACATCCTGAAATATCCCTACGGCAGCCTGAAGCTGTGTCTGCTGCTAGAGCTATGGCATTTAATAGGCTACAAATACAAACATTTTTCCTTCATCCTTGAAATGACACTGGAAAAGGCGAAAATTGATGTCGACCGCATTTATAATATGGACGAAAGTAGCATATCCACAGTGCAGAGTCCTCCAAAAATTTTTGCGAAAACGGGAAAGAAACAAGTTGGGTCGATAACTAGCGCTGAGAGGTCAACATACGAGTATAACATGTGTCTGCTGCATGAATGGTATAGGAAATTTCGTGCCGCCAGCTCTGATTTTCCCCAGGAAAAATAGAAAGGAGGAGCTTCTAGATGCTTTACCTCCAGGGTCCTTAGGATTATTTCACGAAACTGGATGGATGACAGCTGATACTTTTGTTTGGTGGCTGAAGCATTTCTAGAATTTTGTTAAGGTTTCTCTCGAATCAAAAGTTTTATTACTTTTGGATGGGCACTCCAGCCATAAATCACTAAACGCATTGACATTTGCCAAAAACAATGGAATAATTATGTTGTGCTTTCCTGCGCATTGCACACATCGTATACAGCCGCTCGATGTCTGTTTTTATGGTCCTCTGAAGACATTTTATAATCAGGAATGTGCAATGTGGCTGAAAAATCATCCGGGACGTGTAATTACACAGAATCAAATTGGCGAACTGTTCACTTCTGCTTATGGAAAAGCAGCAACGATAAAAAACGCTACAAGCGGATTTTTGAAAACGGGCATTTGTCCATTCAACCCAAATATTTATATTTATAAATATATATAACATGTAAATTGTATCTTTCCAGACGATTTCTTTGAGGCAGCTGAGACCACAGATAGGTTGCTAGAGCCAAGCAACATAGAAGAAAAAACATTTAATCGACCAGAAACATCAGTCAGCAATGAAATAGAAGAAAGTGGTGTTCTGAAAGAAACGATGCAACAAGATCAAGATGAAATTAGCAATGAAAAAAATGACGCTAGAGAAAACGAGGAAAACAATCCACCTTTAAAATAATAATTACCCTGCAGGAAATTTCTCTAGTGCCTAAAGCAAGTGGCACTAGAAAAAGGATGACTAGGAAAACAATAACCGGAGTTTTAACAATTACTCCTAATTTGGAAGAACTGAAGAAGAAAGAAGAAAAGAAAATAAGGGGAAATGTTCGTCAATGCAAAAGAAACATTTTAAGTCAGTCATGTTCCATTAAACAAACAGAAAGTGATGAAGAAGATCCGTTTGCAACCGAGGACAGTGAGGATGATGTAGCTTGTCTTAACTGCAATGATTTGTTTAGAAATTCGCGGTCCAAGGAGGCCTGGATTAGTTGTATGAAATGCAAGAATTGGGCACATTGTGAATGTGCCGGAGTATCCCCGAAACAAAAGAACTTCATTTGTGAAGTTTGCCAAGATTAGCTTTTTATTTAGTTACTTTCTCTTTCCTTATTTTTGTGTTATGTTGTTATTATCATTTGTTATAAGCATATGTCATTTTAAACCTCATGCATGTGTCATTTTACATACATACTTGTTGTAAAATGACATAGTGTAACGTTTTCTTAATTTTATTTTTTTACAAGTTTTTTATAGAGATGGAATATTTTCGTTCAGTTTATCAATAAAGATTATTCAAAGGAATGTGTAACTTTTTTCCCAGTTCGATATTTTGAATGGCTTCTGCAAAAACAGGTCTGAAATAAAAAGTTTGTCATTTTAGGACACCTTCCCCTAATATTGAATTTTTGTTTTAGCATAGTTGGCAAATGTGATGAAGTGATAGACATAATGTAAACATTTTTTGTTGATCTGGTGATATATTTCATGGAATGCATACAGGTATAATATATACCTGACAGTCCGGTACGCCACAAGATAGACTAGGCGACAAGACAACTTTATGCACGTGTGAAAATACTTCTTGTTCCGTTTTTATTATCTTTCTGGATTGCACTTTTTTATGCTTATTAGTGTATGTAAATAATGATAGAGTTAATTAATATGGATAGTGACGAAAAGACTGTGGAGTTTATCTTATTTATAGTGTAAGAATACTTTACATAAATATCGGGGCAGTGGACTAAATTTTCTTCAAGCACTTGACTACTTTTTTATGATTGATAAGGCAAAAAAGTAAAAATACATGAAAAAAGTTGGTAATGTGTTTTTATTTGTAGTTTTCTGTTGTATGATGATATAAGTTCTATTTATTTCGCACGTGTGTCAGAAATTGGTACTAAATACTCAACTAAGAACGTAGTTGAGTAATACTAATACTCAACTTTTTGCAATACAACCTAATATACCTACTCAAATACCATTAAAAATTAAAACATGAAAACAATAGATTTTAATAAATTATCTGATGTGAAATTGAAAGTGAAATCAACCAGAAGCATCAGAACATCCTGTATTTACAACACCTCCATATCGCACACTCTCCGCAGCTCGTAAGGTTCGATTCGAACTGGATTTCGACTCCGCGTCGATCGCTAAACGACCCGTTCGTGGACCTACTATTATTTACGTATGAAGTAGAGTGGCGGGAGATTGCGCTTACGTTTCGAAAGCCAGTCGACCCGTGTGTGGACGCTCTAACAGTCCTGTTACGTTCCTGTCCCGTTCTTGAAACAGTTCCAAATACCTATTCCACGTTCCGCCTGTTACTTTAATACTACACTGTTCCGTAAGCTGTAAGCAGAATGGAACAGAAACCATTTCACCTGTTCGCGGACCATCTTGGCTGATATCTACAAATTGTTATTTTTTATATAATTATTTTTCTAGGATATTTAGGCTAATTATTCAATAGATATCGTTTTATATAATAACTAGCGTGTACCAGCGACTTCGTTCGCGTCGAATTAATCATTTGTAATGGTGATGATAAAGCAAAGCAAGAATTTCCATTAACATACAAACTGGATAAAATTTTCCACATTTATGTCAGCATGAGAAAAAACAATATGGCGATATTATTATATAACTTGGTAATATTTGAGGGGTAGTTTCATTTCGTTGGAATTTGACTTTCGAAAAATCCGTTTGCCAAAAATAAGCTTTTTACGTCAAGCAGTTTAAGCAGAATCGTGGTTAAGAAATTACACAAATTTTTGGAACACCCTGTATGATTTTTTAAAAAATTTCAAAATATGTAAAAAAACCAAATAAATTATGCTCGTCCAAGTATTTTCCCGAAAGACTTTTAAGTTTTTTATATAACAAATATTATAATATTCGAGGGGCGTTTTCGCCCTCTTGGAATTTGAGATTCGAGAAACCCCTCCTTATCGAACCTCTACACCCCACAGTCAATCCGTTTGCCAAAAATCAGCTTTAAACGTCAAGCAGTTTAAGCAGAATCGTGATTACTCAATGGTCATATTTTATTAAACACCCTGTATAAATTTATAAAAATCTTAAAATATGTAAACAACAAAATAAAATATGCGTGTTTAAAAGTTTTTCCAAAAAACTCACCGGTTTTTAAATAAAAAATATTTTAATATTTGAGGGATAGTTTCACCCCCTTAGAATTCGAGTTTCGAAAAATCCCTTCTTATCGAACCTCTACACCCTAAAGTCAATCTGTTTTACAAAAATCAGCTTTTTACGTCAAGCGCTTTAAGCAGGATCGTGATTAATCAATGACCAGATTTTTCGAAACACCCTGTATACATTTTTAAAAATTTTAAAATATGTAAAAAAACAAAATAAATAATACGTGTTTAAGCGTTTTTTCGGAAACTTGGCCGTTTTTTAAATAAAAAATATTGTAATATTTGAGGGGTGGTTTCACCCTCTTAGAACTGGAATTTCGAAAAATTCCTTCTTATCGAACCTCTACACCCTAGAATCAACCTGTATGCCAAAACTGAGCTTCTTACGTTGAGTGGTTTGAGCAGGATCGTGATTAATCAGTATGTCAGTCACTTAAGGATTTTATATATTAGTATAGATTAATGCACTGTTCAGGTAAATATAGACACAAAATTTTTTGAGTTTTTAAGTTTAAAAAAAAAGAATAATTTGTTAGTTCAATCGCCTAATAAAAAGCAATACCTATATGTTAAAAATCCATTATAAAAATACCTGTAAAAACCCTAATAATGTCCCTAATAGTACTGAATAACGGAACTCAAGAACCTGGAGGACACCATCCGTAACCTGGAATGGGAATCATCCAACGATATAAGACACTCGAAAAAGTTTCTCAGAATTTATGACCGAGAAAAATCAAATATTTTCCTTGATTTAAGAAAGAACAATCTTCTAATTGTCACATGGGTTTGTAACAGAACACTGTATTTCCTCAACGACCACCTCAATAGATTGAAGCTGAGAAACAATGGCGAATGGAGATTCTATAGGGAAAATGGGGAAACAACAGAACACCTTACCAGTGAGTGCGCCGAAACGACAACTGTTCTTGCCATAAACTGTTGATTTTTACTAAATACTTTGTACTTTGGTACAGGCATTTGTAAAAGCCCTGAAACAGTACAAAGGAGAACACATGATAGATCTATAATGTCGCGGTGATTAACCCCCCTCCTGAACATTCTACAATAGTATTAAATAAGATAAGCCGCGTAGCCGGGGACACATTGTTCTGACGTGATGTGTTGTTCGTGTTGTGTTGCATTATCATGTGATGTGTGGTGAACACATTATTCTGATGCGATTAATTTTTTGAACCACACTGGTAGTGCGTTATTTTCCTTCATATAGTCATAACTTCCATAACTGCCATAACTTCTAGTTCCTCAGACGAATTTGAAGAAGAAATTGAAGAATGCGTTGCGGCTGTTTGTTCTGCGTTAATAAGAAAGAAAAGAAAATTGTGGATATCCGAAATAAACGAAAATAGAGAACTATCGAGCGAGTACCATAGGTACGTTATTTTTTAAAGGTTGGCTGCTGTAATGCCGGGACTTTATTTTGAATATACATTCGTGGTTTCTAACGAGCTCAATTTATCAAGAAGCATCACAACACCAGACCAACCATTTTAAAGAAATCAAACATCACTATTTGAAGCGTTCAGATGGTTCTGACGGCCTGTGACGAAGATCTGGACTAGCCGCATTTTGTTGCAACACAACGCGTTATAAAACGTCAGATAGCATAGCATCAGATGAGTGTGCACGCGGTTCACTTAAATATAAAGGAAATAAGCATGATGTATGTAAACTTGCGTAGCGTCTCAACACAACTCAACACATCAGAACAATGTTTCCCTGGCTTTATTTTCTTCTGCAAGTTATCACTCATTTTGAGATATTGAATGAAACTTTTCTTTAGATGAACAGAAAGATTTCCAGGAATAGCTGGACCGTGGAATATGATAAATATCTAAACCTCCAGTAGTTGTGGCTTTAGTTTTCTAGACGGTAATAGCATTCTCTCTGTAATATACCGCAGATCCACTTACATCGCCGCCCCCGTTGTACAATGCGAAAGAAACAAGGGTGCGGATAAGCGGCTTTGTTTTCGTTTTGACAGATACGGTCAAGCCAGAGAAAAAGTTTATGAAATAGGTTACTTCACAACGGAATAAGACATCATGGGCGTAGCGAAATTTTTACTTAACGCGGGGCCAAAAGTCAGTACCAAAATCTGTTTAAGACTTTCATCAAGATTATTATAATAATTTTCTTAACTTTAAATCAAATGTTTTTTGGTATTTGCACGATCCTTAGCACTTTTTTTCTCGCTAGCTCGTGCGTTAAGGGCGTGTCATGTCAAGGTCGTGGTCATGACACGCCACACACATACCATCCTGGCAAGCGAAATCTTGGTTCGGCATTTACATGTATAGGAATGAATCGCTATGGCAATCGAGTAAGTCGGAAAGAGCAAATATGCCAAGTATTCATTGCATGACAACTTAATGAGACATGCGCTTGGGGAAATACTTGTCTTCTGTCTGTACTGAATAACTTATGTACTGAATCTTATTTTACTAAGCATGTTGATTTGGTTTGGTTTGGCCAGAAATGCCAACCCTAGTACACATAAATGATAAAAGGAAAGGTAGTAGTAAAGAAATGCAATAAAATGCATGTTTTTGTATGCAGATGTTGGAAGCGATGAGTATAGATCAACTTTTTTTGTGGACCAACGATAAGAGTAACTAGGAACAAATGTTTTTATTTCTATGCTCTTAACGACTAAATGTTTAATGGGCACCAAGTTTCAATTGCTCTAGATATCTTGTCTAACATATAGTCAAAAGTTGCTGGCTTTATCGGCATCTACGACCCTTAAATAACTTAAATGGTGTATAATTGCTCTAAAGTGACTCCGAAAGTATTATTGTAACAGCAAACGGTGGCGCAGACGCGGATATTGTCAGCAGGATCAGGAAGGCGCAGCGAGCCTTTTACCAACTAAAATCAGTTTGGATATCCCGTCAACTCTCCTTACAAACAAGAATTCTTACTTAAGAATATTCAATTCCAACGTCATACCAGTTTTACTATATGGCTGTGAGACATGGAGAGTGACAAAAATATCTATCAACTGCCCACATGTGTTTATCAATCGCTGCTATACCGACCTGCTTCATCTTACAAACCAACAAGAAGTACGCATTGAAATTCGCAAAAGAAAATGGGGATGGATAGGTCACACTTTGCGGAAACCTGATGGTAACATTGGGAAATCAGGGTTAGAGTGGAATCCTCAAGGCAAAAGAAAGCAAAGACGACCTACTCAAACATGGAGACGTTCCATAGTGGATGAGCTTCAACAAATAGGGTCAACATGGAAGGAAGCAAAAACAACTGCCAAAAATATGGAGAGCTTTCACAGAAGCCCTTTGCTTCGCGTAGGAGATATAGGATCCTATAAATATAAATTGTTAAAGGAGATTAGTGTTCAGATAATTTTTTTGTAGTTGGGCCCATTGTTGTCTATCGTTGGCTATGCGGGCCAAATTTTCCCTCCTGATTTCCTATTATCATGGTCCCATCTCAGATTTTTCTAGGTCTCTTAATTCCTCGTGGGATATGCTGTAATTTTGCGGTCCATCTGTTGTCCGTCCATCTTGCCAGGTGTCCTGCCCATTGCCTCTTGAGGGATTTGATTTTGTGGATGACCTAACTCTTTTTTGTATTCATTCTATTCTTTTTCGGTCTTTATTTATTATTCACAGCATATTCGTTCCATAGAGCGTTGTGCAACCTGCAGTTTCCTTATAATGTCCGTTTTAAGTATTCAGGTTTAGCATTCTAGATTTGAATTTGATTGAGTCTATTCCATAAGTACTCCATGCTAACTTAGTTCTTCTCTTGCTTTCTGGTAGTAGAAATCACGGGATGAGTAGTAGTTGCCCTAAATTATATACTATTTCCAGTGTTGTGTTCTTTATTAGAATGTCTTTTCTGTCTACTATTTCGTTGTACATTACTTTAGTTTTTGCTTAATTTTTTTAAGAGTAATAACTCATTAATTGTTAAGCATTTTTTGTCGGTTCGGCAAATTTGTTTTACTAGTAAATAGCAAATGACAAGCTGCAAGGGTTGGATTTGACGCAGTGATGTTTACAAAAATAGCTTCCTCTTCCAGTGTCGAAAAAACCCGAAAAAACCCAGACTTTTTTCAAGAAATTTTATTTAAGTGAACATTATGTTATCTCGTCAGTTCTAAATACAGTGCTACAAACCAATGAATTGTCTTTTATTATTCATACTTTAGTAATTTGATTATGTTTTGTTAAACAATTTATACTTCATTAATTGATCTTATACGTTTTTTACTTGGACGAAATGTTTTTTGTCTTTTAAGGATTTTTAATAATAATGGTCCACAGTTCGTTTGTTTAACCGTTCTCATTATACAAACTAATCGATTTTGGCCGCTTGTGAAGCCAGTCTTAGACCTTCATGTTATTATTTTAGTAACCAGGAAATACCTTTGATGTTACTCAACGAAGCCACTCTAGGCTTACAACAAAAGTTGGTTTCAATATATTGTGGCCTATAAATTAATTTCATAAAGAATTACAGTGGCACGTGGGCTTACTTTTATTATGTCTACCTATACACGTGGCTAAATCAAGGTTAATTAAATTGAATTCCAATAGGTATAAATAATGTAAAAATAAAAACAAACTATAACAACGCCAAGTTTTATGTATTTGATATATTTTACAATCAATTTATACAAATGTCCAAGAATAACATTTCTAAACATTCTGTGCAATATCATATACACGTATTGACATCGCAAGGCAATTCGTACCCCTTCGGTTATTTCCAAATTGACGGCTTTTATAAAAGTTTAGTAAAAAATGTGTAATCAATTGAAAAATAAGAGAATATAAGTTTTTAAAGGGTATATAGTCTGTCCAACGACTAAATTCTTGGCAGTGATAGATATGTGTCTGTCATTTTAATTTCAAAGTAGTTTATCTTATTTTACAAAGATATAAGTTAGTAGTGGGAAGCGGACAAATTATTACTTCAAAATATTATGAAAAAAGAACTGTATAAAACTGAAAAAACCCTTAGAAGTTGTTCTGAGCAGGCAAGAGACCATAAAGTCAAAGCAGGGACAGGGAGTATTTGGGCTGAAAAGTAAATACTCAGAATCAATGGGCACCTACCCAGCATCCTGCACGCAGAGATCTACGCTATCGAAAGATGCGTACAATTTATCTTAGATACAAACTATTGGAAACGGGAAATAGGCTTATCTGACAGTCAAGTAAGCACTAAAAGCGATCAACTCAGTAACCATCAATTCGAAGTTGGTCAAAGATTGTCTAGAGAAGCTGAACAAATGATGTTTACAAAGAAGAAGAATGAAAAATTAGAAAATGAGAAATAGAAGACAATGAAAAGCAACCGATCTAGCTACCGTGTGATCGAAAAGAAACGGCGTCAGCGATGGATATGAAATGAAGATCGCTGTCATTTTATATGTAAAATTATATGGGAAATGTCATTAATCGTCATTTCCCAGCCAACTGGGCGCGGTTTTTTTCGATCATACGGTAGAAAAGTAGCTAGTAGCTACTCCAGTAACTAGACCAGAACCGTTTTGCTTTCCAAGTGGAAACCAACTTAAAGCGGAACTCAAGAACCTGGAGACTCCATCCGAAACCTGGAATGGGAATCCTCCAACGGCCTAAGACACTCGAAGAAATTACTCAGAACTTACGACCGAGAAAAATAAAAGATTTTCCTTGATTTAAGTAAGAACAATCTTCGGATTGTCACGGGGCTTTTAACAGGACACTGTCTCCTCAACGAACACCTCAGTAGATTGAAGCGAAGAAACACCAGAACACCTCATCACTGAGTGCACCAAGAAGATAACCATTTGTACCATAACTTTGGTACAACTGATATCGGAGATGGAGAGCCTCTGTAAAGCCGTTCCAAAAATTGGCTTGAGGTTACAGCCCTGAGACTGTATGATGAGTTATAAATGTTATAATTTGTTATAACGCAAGAAAGGGGGTAATACAATAGATCTGTTAGGTCACGGTGATTAACTCCCCTCCCAAATATTCTACATTCTACCCCCAAAGATTAGAACCGCTACTGAGTGGACCCGACTGACATTTATATCCTGTGATATTTATTTGGAGCACAAGAGAAATATTTTTGAAAAAAATAATTCAGTACTCAAAGCTTTTTATATTTTAGCGTTGATTTACATATGCATCGATTGTTAATGCAATCGACAATTGTAATTATGATTTTGAATAGCATCATAAACTTACGCCAAAGCTATAAAAGGATATTAATTATGATCGGATTCGATATTGGAAACGGATTCTCATGATTTATGTGTTCAGGCAAATGCAATTTTCTTTTCTATTTAAAATATATAGTTCGTTCGCTTCCCTCTTTTCCATGTATTCCTAACCGCCACAGATTCGTATTCATACAAATAAGACGTTTCGTGAATAATGTATTACTCCGTCCTCCCCCCTTTTGAATTGAGATCGAAACCGCACAAGGTCGTTCATTGAAATGGCCTTTGTTAACTTTTTCCCATTTAAGTCTCTGTATTGACAGAAGATGGATACCGGCATCGTGGAAGGTTGGTGTATTGACATTTATATAACTGAAAGTTTATTAAATTTAAAAAAAAATGTAGATACCTATTGGTTAGATTTAAAGAAAATACATTGTACTTATTATTGTTACATTTTAGTATACAGGGTGGCGCACCTCATTCGCCTCGGTTGATTATACGAAAACGAAAAAATGTAGAAACAACATTTTTGATGGGTGTATGTAGAGAGGCAATGTGCGTAATTTAAAATTATTTTCAAATATACAGGGTGTGTCAGGACTAAGATCCATACCAAAGTTATATTTTTTCTTATGGAACCCCCGGTATTTTATTTTACTTTTGGATTCTTGGGCATAAAATAAGGCATTTATTATAAGGGTTCAATATGCTTTGGTTGTGACTTAACTGTTGTTTGTTATTGCTTTCTTAAATGTATACAGGGGTATAAAAATTGCTGGTCTATTTTAAATATTTATTTTACATAAAAACTTCGTTATTTCAAATAACAACACTATGTATTTTTTTAAATAAGTCGTACACCCCTGTATACAATTAAGGAAGCAATCAAATTTTTTAATAAAGTTTATTTCTCTGGCTTAAAAGGCAGCACAAGAATTAATTCTGAAAAGTAATGTACAAGGCGTTGACAAACTTTTTTATTCTAGCATGCATATTTAAATATCTTCAAATATCTCAAAAACTAAAGCTTTTAAACATATTAACCCTTATAATAAATGCCTTATTTTACGCCTAAGGATCCAAAAATTAAATAGAAATATCGTTCCATAAGAAAAAAAATAACTTTGGTATGGATCTTACTTCTGACACACCCTGTACATTTCAGAATAATTTTAAATTATGTAAATTGCCTTCCCACATATAACCATAAAATATTTTGTTTCGACATCTTTTCGTTTTCGTATAACCAATGAGGTGCGCCACCCTGTATATTCTACATTCTAAGCTATACCGGATAAATTCCAATCTGATCAAAAACATAGTGGAAGAAACTTTTTATAGTGGAAGAATTGTGTTGCGAGATTTGTCATTTTTTACATTCTATGTTTTTGATGGGATCTCATTCCTTTTTGTAGGTTATCCTCCTATTATTTCAATTTTACACATATTTTATTTTTTATCTCGAAAACTATAAGAGACAGGTATAGGTTAGTATAGTAGAAAAATTATGAGATATGAGAATAGTTTCCAAAAATGTAATAATATACTAGATTTTTCTTCTTCTTCCTCTTCCTTCTTCATACTAGGCGAATCACCTGTTTGGTTTCATCATCTCTACCGGTTAGACTGACAAGTTGTCGCTCCATCGTTTTCGTGGACGTCCTAAGCTTCTGCGACCTAGCGGTGATTTGTCGCGTGCAACTCTCACTATCCTTCTGTTGTCCATCCTGCTGATATGGTCGTTCCATTCTTCCTTTCTGCTAAGTACCCACTCATTTACATTTTCCACCTTGCACGCTCTTCTTATGCTTTCATTTCTCTCCCTGTCCAGAATTGTCTTTCCAGCTATTCTGCGTAGTACTCTCATTTCGGTTGTCTCTAATAGTTGTTTAGTTTTCGCTGAATCAGGTCGAGTTTCTGCAGTGTAGGTATGTCATTATTGGTCGTACCGTTGTCTTGTAAATTCTTGCTTTAGTTTCCACCTCAATGTTTTATTTCGCCATATTGTGTCATTCAGGCCTCCTGCTATTCTGGTTGCCTTCGTTATCCGTTCTCGCACCTCCGCTTCTACATCACCATATCCTGAGATTTCTATGCCTAGATACTTAAACTTTATCTCTTGCTGGATAACATTGCCCTCGACTTCCAGTTTACAGTACCACTAAGATGCAAACTGGAAGTTTGCATCTTTTTGCAATATACCGGATGTTCCATTTAAAATAACAAAGATGCTACCAATTTTCAAATGATCGGGCAATACAGTAACGCTGGTAATATTTTAGATAGATAGAGCAGGTTCTTTTATGTAAAATCCCGTTTGATATGCTCCTTCTTTAATTTTTTTTCTGTGTTAGTTTTAGGTTTTGAGCCATACATTTTATTCAAGGATATCATAATTGACACGTAACGCATGCTTGACAACGCATTGACACGTAACGCAACTGTAATTTTCTTGCTCATTCTAGTTTGTTTTAACTCTTCTAGCTAAATTATACATTTGTAAAAAAGAAAATTAGGTTTGAAACAATAGGTCAGGGAGTTAGCGTTACAGGAGACGTATATGAGCGCTGTTAATATTTCATTGTGGACAAACATAGTTTTCCCATCTAGCAGCAACACGGAAGCCCCTAAACGTAAACAAGTGGATATTAAATTTTAAACCGTTCATCTTCGGCAATGTGTTTAAACGAACCGAGCGTACTCTAAATAGAGGTTTTGTTGCTTTTTTTAGGTAAAATAAGATTATTAGAAAATAGGCAACGAAAAATTATTTATTATTGTAGGATATACGTTACTGTATACACAATTCCCCCCAAAAACTTTGCAATAAAAACTTTTTTTTTAATTAATTAGCTAGCGATAGGTATAGTAATAACGGGTGCGTCTCAAAAGTGGCTCACCCCTATAACTTTTTTATTTTTTAATATTAAAAGACGAGATTTGATATGCTAGTACATGACATAAGTTAGGATTGACTGATGCATTTCATTGATTTTGGTCACTTCCTGTTTCACCGGATATTATTACAACTTTTTATTTTTAAACGGCAACCTCGTTATATTTCTACTTTATTCGATAGAAAATGACACTCTGAATAGAATGGCATAATATCATATGTCAATTTTTGACATTTTTGCTTGAAAATAAATTGTATTTTAAATTTTATTCTAGAGTGGCGTGGCTGTGTTAAAAACACGAATTTTTAATCAAGGAGCCTTGGAAAAATAGAAATTGATCGTCTTATGTTTTTTCTATCATGTCCTGGCCGGTGAAAAGATGCCCAAATCGTATTTTTAATCATATCTCAATTTTTTCAAACGGAACAAGGGTGACACATTAGCATATATGGAAAATGCATTTTTTTACGAATAATTTGGTGCCACACACTTGGTATTTCGAGCCAAATTGTAGTTATGAACCACATGTTACAATTTCATATAGACCATATGCGAAAATGGCAAAAGTTGACTATAGTAGAAATATACCGAGGGTGTCATTTAAAAATCAAAACTTGTATTCATTTTCGCTGAAAAAAGAAGTGACCAAAAACAATTATTGAATACGTCAATCAATTCTAATTTATGTCAGATACTAATATACCAAATCTCGTTTCTTTATCTGAAAAAATAAAAAAATGATAAGCTACTTTTGAGACGCACCCGGTATAGAGTCAAGCATGGTGAATTTAATGTATGATTGATTGTACAGGGTGTCTCATTTTAGTGTGATTTACAGGGTTTCTCGTTTATGGGTAGGGATACAAAAATGCGGTTTTGATATCACTGTGTCACTTTTTTATGAAATTAAAGATTTGTCCTAGTCCTCTTAAGATGTTGCATTTCGCCGGGAGCTATAATTTTAGAAATATGATCCAAACTTGTTTTTTAAATGGAATACTTATATACTCATAGCTTTCTAAAAATATAGAATACTCTATACTTATTTTCATAAATAAAGTAAAAAAATCGTTATTTAACTTTTTAACATAAATCAGCCTGGTTTAAAAGAGTATTATTATTTAATTTAATTTAATAAATAGTACTGAAGCTGTCGTTGGTTTCGTGTGAAACATCGTTGAAATATTAGTATTTTAATAAAACACGCTTTTAGATGTATAAAATATTTTTTAATAAGAGTAACTTTAACTCTACATATATGTTTCGGCTTTTTAGGCCTTTTTCAAGAGTTTTTTAAAAACTAATCATCTAACTACACTGTAACTATATATATATTTGCTATGGGATAGGTTCAGAGAGTTTACAATAGGGGTAATAAAAAATGTGTTTAGAAATTCTTGTTGATCGTACATTATTTTCGTTTTTAACAGATTTTAGTATTTCTAACTGTAAAGGTAATTTAAGCGTCTGCCTTTTGTAGTTAGACGATTAGTTTTTAAAAAACTCTTGAAAAAGGCCTAACAAGCCGAAACATATATGTAGAGTTAAAGTTACTCTTATTAAAATAAAAATTGATACATCTAAAAGCGTGTTTTATTAAAATACTAATAATTTAATTTAATTTAACCAGATAATCTTCCTCTCTATCGTGTTATCTTAATACATTACATTGAAAATAAACTTGTGCAGCTTTTAGACAACACGGTTGTCATTCGGAGTTATTGATATTTTCTTGGTTGGAATTATTATCAAGAGATGGTAAAGAATTTGTATTTATTGCATTGCTATTTCTTTATCTACAGGGTGAGTTTCCTACGATGTTCTCTATGGTTATCTCGGAAACTACTGAAGATAGAGTCGGTTAAATGGGGAAAGAATTGCAGTTTTATGGGGTCATACATATTCGCCTTTCAGATTTTTGAAAAAGTTCATGGCTTACTAGATATTTCGAAAAAAAAACAAATTTTGACTATTTTAAAAATTGTCCCTAATTCCATTATAATCTATTTAGACAAAAAAAATTCAGATAAATTTCAGATAAAAGTTGTAGAGAATCACATCCCTAATTAGTTTGTATTCTCCGATTTTTTCTAAAGCCTGTCATTTTTGACATATAACACAAACATATGTTCTTTTAAATGGAAACCATAGTTGACCATGGCTTCATAAAAAGCACCATTTTTTAAGCTTTTCAGCGTTATAAGCTATAATATGTTAATAATAATGTTTTTCAAAAAATTACTGAGATATAGCCAATTCTTATCTTTCTTGACTAATTTCACTTAGTTCGCCATCAAGTTCAATCGTCGTTGCTCTCAGAAATGTGAAACTGTCACATCCAAACTTTGTAAATTAAAGTAAACTAAAAATTGTAAGTATGAATTTTTCAAATGAAGAAAAGAGTGTAGGATTATTGTTTCAACTTTTCTTAGCCATACAGTTTCGAGGATACGTTGACCGGTGAACGTAACTTACGTTTTTTAGACAACGGTTTTCGAGACATGTTAGAAAAGTTAAATTTAGATACTCGCGCATTAATAGAGTGGTTCCAACGTGACTTTCATTATGACACACCATTCTCCCCCCCACAATGAAAGGAATGTTAAAAATTATTTATATCATAATTATGTAGACTCAGGGATAGAAAGAGGTGGACCAATTGCATGGGCCTCCTCGATCACCTGACCTGTCCATTTTAGATTTTTTTATGCGGTATGGTTAACAACAAGGTATACAAAAGAACTTATGAATTAACAGAGACACTCGGTGTGGCCCTATGAGAGAAGTTTAACAGAAGCACTCGAAGAGGCGGTACAGGAGAAGTTTAATTAAGTAGACCGGTCGTTCTGTGGGAATAGCTAGAAATTCAGTTTTAAAAAGATGCATTTATGTACTCAAAACAACGGCGAATTTTTTGAACATTTTCTAAAATAACTTAAAGTGTATGTAGTGGTATTATTTTTGTAAGTTTTAGTTTGTGTAATGTAAATTGTAAAGAGGCGTTTAATATATTTTGTCTTTTTATAAGTTACAAATCATATTTATAACCCCACAAAACTGCAGATCTTTCCCTATTTAACCGACTCCCTATCTCCAGTACATTCCGAAATACCTATAGAGAACATCGTAGGAAACTCACCCTGTATACTGATCAACATAGTATATTGATAATACGGTATCGGATATATAGAAAACAGTCAGTCGACAGAGAAAGGCAACTAACCAGTTAATCCCTGACTTGGCAGAATTCCGAACAGCTCACGTGCTTCATCCCTTATTCCCTTCTGTACTCCTCGTCTCTTACCCTTTCAACCCTCATCGTTTATCGGCCTAGATGTTCCTGGTTTGGATAACAACACTAACGGGACCGGACAGTCAGGTTTTATGTATTTCATCCCTTTTGGCTAGGACGAAATTACCCTTTAAATATTCCGTTTTTAGGTCGGCAGCTAAATTTTGTTCAATTCGGACCTGCATGAGGGGTTAAATTGGACGGATGAAAAGTTGGTTAAGTTTAATTGACTTGCCAGTTATTAGTCTGTATGCTTAACATTGAAAAATAATTTAACCTTTAGGTACCTACATTTACTTTCAAACAAAAACAAATAACGCTTTATTCTGCAAAAAGTCAAAATAGCTTCATCGACAAAGCATTTACAAAAAAGTTTTAGTTAGTTAGTTTCTTTGATAGAGCTTCGATGTGAAAGTCCCATTTTAACGAGTTTTCTACAAGTCCTAAGAATTTCATAGAGTCCACGACGCGCGACGTCAAGAGTGGTGTTATTAAGTACAAAAGGTTGTATAGTACTTTTATATGAAAAAACTTTTGTTTTCGATAGGTTGAGGCATAAGAGATTAGAATCGCACCAAGAATTAATGGTGCATAAGTCACGATTATAATAATTATATAATGCCACGAAGTGAAACTAGTATCGTCCGCAAAGAGGCAGATTTTACCGCTAATGTCTAGATTTGCAATGTCGCAATGTCGTTTGACACGAGAAACAAAATAGGGCCAAGTACTGAACCCTGAGGGACACCACATTCTATAGGCTTACAAGAAGACATTGACGTATCAATCCTCACAAGCTGCCTTCTGTTGCCAAGATGTGACTTAAACTAGATTCTAGCGACACTCCCCTGTAACCATAGTATTGCAATTTGTTAATTAAGATATTATGATTTACACAGTCGAAAGCCTTAGAGAAATCACAGAAAATTGTAGCTGTAGAGTGATGATTCAGGCTAGAGTATACATTATTAAAAGGGTCGAACATAGCATCATTTGTGCAACTGTTACTTAGAAATCCAAATTGATGGGTAGTAAGTATTTTATATAAATTTATACTTAATTTAATTCAAATTTATATTTAAGAAACTTTTCCGTGAAAAAAATCGCTATTTTTGGGAAATAATAAGTTATGTTACGCTGATGAAAATTTTCGATATAATCCAATACGTATCATCTAAAGTAAAGCGTTAAAAACTGTGACAGTAAAAAGCTTTTAGCCTTTCGCTTGGCATCATTAATTTGTCCTTTTCTGTCGAAACCAATTTAACTCCGTTAAAAAAATATTGAAAAAGAATTTTTGCCCTAAATAAAGACGAAAAGGAATAAAGAATATACAGCAATATTTCCATAATTTTTGTAACAAGCTCTAAAATTTATTCGGCCTTATTAAAATCTATTGTTTGTTTGTTCTTTTATAATAATTTGAAGATAAAGCAAATTGCTATGGTCTTTTCAAAAATTACTTCAAAATTTATTTCAGAGTTACTTAATTTAACGGCCTTGAATGAATTATTTAAAATTAAGGGGATGTTTAATTTACATTTAAAGGAATATTGGCTCCAAAATCAGCCCTTAGAATAAAAAAGGTTTATAATATATTATTTCTCATTCATAATGTCGATATATCAAATAGCTTTTATATCAAATCGTATGATCGAAAAAAAACGGGGTCTAGTTGGCATGGAAATGACCGATGGATGACATTCTACATATAATTTTAGATATCCATCGCCGCCATTAATCATTGATTGAACTCTGCTTCAAAAATTTTAAGCAAATTGAAAGATACAGCCCGATAAATTTGAAACACCAGTATATTAGAATATACAGGGGGTTTCAAAAAACATGTGCCATCTCTCGTGGGGAGATTCCTCTTGTAAAAATAAGATTTATTTTTCATATCAACATAGGTCCGATTCTGGTTTGTTGTTGTGTAGCTACAGGGGTAAAATCTTCATTTTTTTTCGATTTATTATAATTTTCTTCCAACTAGTTTTAGCTATTCGAATGAAATGTGGAGGGTAAAAATAACTACTAGTGCTACATATTTTAATGCTAAAAAAGTGTCGACATATTCACCAGGAACGTGCATATGGGTTATCAGTGGAATATTTTTCTAAAAATAATGTGTACGCCACTGACTTTTTTCTCTTGTTAGCAAAACTGTGTAGAACTTTAAATGCTGCGTTAAATGCTGATTAATATTTGTCTCTTGATATTTTGTCGATTTCGATCTACTTGATGAGATAAATGCAATTTAATTAATTTGCCATAATCCAATTGTAATATCTTTAAAAAAAAATAATGTCATTAACTTGCCAAAATGTTAATCGGTACTCATTGATTCCTCGTCAAAAAATATGAAAAAAACTTCGTATAAACTACCTAACTATACCTAAAGCAGAAAGCATTAAAGTTACTGGATGTTAAAACTATAAAAAAAATTCACAGTCCTTTACAAAGATGCAACCGGGGGGCATTGAAAATGATGAATAAAAACGTAAAAATATGATTAGTGTTAATATGAGTGTGGTAAACCTTTATGTTTAAATAAAAAGGATTCGCAAAAAACAACACTTATCCCTCATTCACTGAAAATGTAGTAATGTTAACATTAAATAAAACTTATCAATAATCAATTCTAATTATGTGCGATCGCATCTATCCGTAAAATAAACAAGCAAAAAAACAAAATAACATACAAAATCAGTTTAACATGATGACAGATTGTGATCGATGACAGATAATAGAGTTCCCACAACCCGTGGTGGCGGAAAGTTACACTTTACGATATAATTGGGCCGGAACTGTTAAAGGCAAACCCCATTTAAACACACCTGTGATTGACCTACCTACTGTATCTAAAAGACATTTTTTTTTTAAATTAATTAAATTATTAGCCACGCTTCTGTTTTTTCTTGAATGTTGTGCGTCACGTCACAGATTAACAGGCCCACGTTTGCACCACAAGGCGATGCTGCAGACCACTAGGTAGACCGGTCGTAGAAATTTATGTTATACAACTTGTAGTCAATCTACACAAATATTATCAAAAACTTTTTTAAAATGTGTTCAGATTTTGTTAAAAGTATAGGTCAAAATAGCAAAACTTAAATTTGATATGAGTTTCTTAGTTTTTATCTAATATAGTGGCGAATTGCAAAAATGCCTTTTCAATGAAAATTAATTAGTTAAATAAAATAATTTAATAAATTATTAATTATTTTTAATATATAATATAACATATTTTACTTTGCAATTTTTTATAACTATTCAGACTGAAATATCGTAGCCTCACTCGCGCAAGCCTGTGTAACTAAACGTAGGCCGATTCGTCTTCTGGCGTCGTGACCCTTGCAGACTTCGAAGATGTTGCCAGACGCTCATCCGCGCATTATTGAACAACTTGACTGCATCCCGCTCTCGTATATATCGATTCGTACCCACTTTGCCTCACTCATCCGATTTGCCGGTTACCAGGAATGGTGTTCCCCACCTTAACTTCAGGAAAGCCAATTTTCCCCTGATGTATAATTCCTTGCTCGAGGCTGACTGGTCTTCTGTTCTGCAGTGCGCGGATGTCAATGCTAGTTGCGACGAACTCTATAGGATTCTAAACACTATATTTTCTGAGTCAACTCCATTGGGAAGCGTCCCAGGCGCCGCAGATTTCCGAATATGGTACTCTAAATTGTTAATTACCACCATTTTTTTTAAGAAAGAAAAGGCATACCGTGACTTTAAACTCTATCGTACATTTCCGCAAGTATAGCTCTCTCCGCCAATTAGTAAAATCTCAAGCTCGAGAAGCCTATAAAGCTTATGCGTGACCCGTACAGAGGCGAACATCGCCACTGATCCCCTCGTCCTTCTGGTCCTTTATTAAGGCTAAACGTGGTCAATCATGTTACTGCAAGTTTATTATTTTAATCTCGATTTTAATAGATAAATGTGTGAAATACCACCTGAATATCTTCCGCCATGACATGTTGTTACTTTTTTTGTTATGGTAAAGTGATTTGCTCATTTGGTTGATGAATTTCAATAATCTCTTCTTCTCTTCTTTCTTGTAGAATTCTCATTCTTCTAGAACCGCAAATAGAAGGAATTTTCACACAACAAGATCCCTTCGACAAAATTTTGCACTCTATGAATTGCCTAAAATCGCTTTGTAAAAGCTAATTCGTTAATCACTAATGCCATTTAAATGAACATCTGTGCTAATATTTATGTATCTAAAGAATGGCTGTTTCCTAACTGACCCCTAAAATATCTAAAAAGTTGATATATAATCTAACTGACACACCACTGACAATGACAAATAAATAATTTATTTCGGAGGTATTTTTGTATAGGTGTTTTTCAGGTATATTTTAGTATTTAGTCGTTATTATCGTTTATAAGTCCTTGTTCTCGCAGTGTAGTTTCATAACAAATCTAATACCAACATACTTTCATTTAAAAAAAGAATCATGATTACTAAGCGGTTTCGGCGGGATGGACATACACAAAAAACCTTTCAGCTTCTATATGAAATGGTCATGGATTATGTATGTAAAAAATCCGCAAAATTTAAAAAATCGTTTTTTCATCCTTGTATTTAGGTGACACTTAAGTATATCAAAAATAAAACTTTTAATGACAGACTGTCTGAAATAAATAATCCTCATAATTCTATTTATCGTCTTCAAAGTATTTTGAAAGAAGTTCAATTTTACCGCTCGGACATTTTTAATCTTGCTTTTTAAAACTCTTTTTTCAAATTTTCTAACCACTACTCCATTGACTGATAAATGACCTCTATGCATTTTTGGCTTAGAGGGTTTATGGCGCTCTTCTGTGGCGGTTTTATATTTCTTAATAATTATATATAAGGTGTTTTAGAACTCGAACCAAAGTCGAAAAATCTCTCGAAAATAATAAATAGTGAAATGACATTTCACCCCTCTATGGATAGAACCCTACCTATGGTGCAGTTTGATAAACAGTATTGCCAATAATATAGCTTTGACATACAAAGTTTTTAATTTTGGCTTTTTTTGATATACGACCGACTTTACCTTTATTTTTCATATTGATCAATATTCCTTTTATATGCTCGTTTTTTATTCCTAGAAGGATGATTTGAAAAATAAAAATTTCTGTTCATATTATCTGATGTCACTAAATAAGCTCTTTGTATAATATGTTATACTTCTTAGATGTTTTAGTAATGCATCTTTGGTACAGCAAATCTTTCATTCCCTATTCTGCTCCTTGATTCCCAGTACATAGGCGTTTAGTATGAATTTCATAAATCTGGTGTTCAAAAGGATTAACTTATATTTTTAAAGGATCCTTGATCACATTGAGATGTTGTCTAATCCAGATGTCACGAAGGTTTATATAATTTTTTACTTGATGAATTTCAAAAAATCTCTTCTTATTCTTCTTTTCTGGAGGAATTTCATTCTTCTAGACCAGATGGTAAATGATTTTCATACAACAAATTGTTTCCTCGACATAATTTTACACTCTAAAAGGGATGAATTTTCAAAATCGTTTTGCAAACTTAATTCACTAACCACTGAATGTCCTTTAAACGAACCTTCTGTGCTAATTTGATGTATCTAAAGTGGGTGGGGGGCATAAACTGACCCCTAAAATATCTAAAAAACTTGATATATAATCTAACTGACACACCACTGACAATGACAAATAATTGATTTCTGTTGTTATTTTGTGGAGGTGTTTTTCAGGTATGTTTTAATATTTATTCGTTTTTCTTGGTAAAGAAATACCGATTTAACGATATAATAATACTTCATAACAGATCTAGACATATATACCCTTTCATTTAAAAAAAAAAGAATCATCAAGATTGGTGAGGCGGTTTCGGCGGGATGGATGTAACAAAAACCGTTGATCTTTTATATATGCATCCCACTTCGGTGTCACAAGCTGAATTTTTCGGGGAAAGAAGTATAAGTAGTGATATACAGGGGGTTATTCCAAAAAGTAGTACAAAATTAGACCGGGAAGATTCCACTTGTCAAAAAAATCGATATATTAATACTCACTATAGAGAAAAACAAATACTTATTTTTTGTTGTCCAGTACAAAATAAAAAATCTTCGTAGGGAGATTTTTTATAATTATCTTCCAAAAAGTTTTAGCTATTAGCGCTTATGACCGAAAAAAACTTTAAACATGAATAACTATTTCAATCATGCGAAAAGTTCGACATTTAACAAACGTGATTTTTTAATATAACTTTCATTTAACGAAAACGAAGGCCTAAACTGAAAAAAAAGAAACAATTTAAAAGTTTCTGCTTATGTCTTGAAATGCTGCAAATGCTGATTAATATTTGTCTCTTGATATTTTGTCTATTAAAGATATATCAATGAGATAATTAGCGATGTAATGGTTTGCCAAAATGTTAATCGGGATACTCTATACCCTCGTATATAAAATCATGGTGTGGCAAATGTAGCATTTTAATTCGATTTGGGCTCCCTTATATAGGATAACAGAAACATTTTCAATGTTAAAAATTGGCGCCGGGAGGCACGTATAGCCGCCCATACTAAAATATGTTAATATCTCGAAAACTGCGACTTTGACTGATTTTGATGTTATTACAAATTTTGTTGCAAATATTATTCCTAATCTTAATTTGAAAACCGCGTTTCGCTAGCTACTGTAATTTTGGAGTTACAATTTTTTAAAATTTTTAACCCTCCCATACCCCTTACCAACCCCCCACCCCCCCAAAAACTAATGGCCAGATTCTCGGGTGCCACAGTATTTTTGTGCCAAATTTGGTTAAAATCGGTCTAGCGGTTTTTGAGTTATCGTGTTACAGACGGACAGACAGACAGACAGACACCATGAAAATATTTTGTATTTAGGTCATTTATGACCCAAGTAACTCATTTTGAATGAGATTAAAAAAACTTTTTTTTGTCGATCCTAATAGCCTACCATACCTATTGGTATGGTCGACTAATAAGCCGTTTGTAAAGAGGCCTTTTTGAGTTATAACCCAAGAAAGGAGGATGCAATAGATCTACACGGTCGCAATAATTAACCCTTTCAATTTAATCTACAAGCTATGTTTCTGGTTGGTTTCTGTTTCCATGGCATTTTAGAAAGAATATAAGAATACCAATCAATTTTGGTTATTTGCAACATAATTTACAGATAAATTTTTAAAAATATAGTAGTACATATGCTAAATATGACTCATGTAAAAATAATAATAAATATAATAATAAATAACGCTTTATTGTACAAAAAGCCAAAATAGCTTCATCGACAAAAGCATTTACAAAACAAACAAAAGCACAAAAAATATACAATACAAATCATACAATTCATAGTTAACAATATTTTTTTCCCTAGCGAGTTACGTTTTAAAAAATATTCAGAAATTATTATTTCGAGGAATTTATTACGAGTAGAAAAAATATTGTGCTGGATTGGCGTTGGTTTCTATGTAATTTGACAAATAAATAAAGCTGTCTCTTTAGTTGTCAGTTTTGAGTCAATATTTTTTAATTTTCTTTAGTGTCGATTGCTGAAATGGCTCAAAACGAAATAAGTAAATTACCAACAGATATTCAGGCTGAGGTGACAAACACCATATCCAAACTACTTTTACTACTCTTTAAATCTCGAATAACTTATGAAAAGGAATACAAAAATTTTCGACAATGGAAGCAATTAAAAAACGTGCGAGAAGAAATAAATTTTATAACCTATCCTCGCTCTTAAAGTATCATTTAATCTACCCTTGCGGTTAAAGTATTATTTTATCTACTATTTTTGATAGATATAAGGCAATTTTAACAGTTGCTATGGAAAAAAATTAAGTCAATAAAATTACAAATAGAACATACATGGACATTGCAGAACACAAAAAAAGGCGTATTAGTAAAATTTTACAATAGGAAGATTGTAAATAGATATAATTTTAAGAGTTATAAAATATTAAATACTTGACCTTTGACCAGTATGAGAGATGATCAAAATTTTAAAATTCAAAATTGTTCATGATTAAACATCAACAAAAAAGTCGTTTACCGCATATCATGTACTTATCTTATTAGAATTCACATTGTATATTATAGTGGAAATAAATAAAATAAAGCCTTAAGAAAATTTATTCAGTACCGTTTGACTAAGTTCTGATCAATTTTCACACCAGCTTTCTCCAGCTGTATGTAAAACTCTCCCAACGTATCGATAAACCTAAAAAGCGTCGTATATTTTTATATTCCGGCAATTTGCAGAGAATTACACGGCCCCAAATCCAATTAGAAATCCAGGTCCGGCTCGGTCGTAAAATTGGCAGTAACATTTCGCCCGACAACGACAACGAAATTCATGCAAAACTCTGCCTGTACAAAACACTATGTCGTTTCGGTTTAAGCTTTACTTTTATGTCTGCACATTTCCGAACAGCTCCAATAAATCGCCTCCTAACAGGTTAAGTGTTATTATATTTTGCCGTTTACCAAACAGGTAAACGCTGTATAAAACATATACAAAGTGGTTCTATATAAAGTCGTAAAAGTTTAAGGATTAAAAAAAGCATTAAATTTTAGCTCGAAATTTACATTTAAAGTGTATATTGTAAAAAGAGCACATTCTAAATGTCAAATAATGGCAAGTTTCAACTGTATAGATGTTTTGGAAAAGTTCATAATGCAGGTGTTTATGATTCACATTTATTTATTAGTTATTGTATTTTTAAAATTTAGTACGTATACATGGTGTCCCAGGCTGAGTGTGCATTAGAAGTTTCTAGAGAACCACAATATCTAGAGCGGAGATTTTTTGCACATCATTGTTTTACAACGAGATCTATCGATTAAAAATATTTTTAATATTGCGGCACTTCCGGAAATACCGGAACTTGACAGCAACTTTCTTATTTTAAATAGACTTTTTATTACTTACTTTTATTAATTATTACTTCAAAAGTTAATTTTGAAGTTTAACTTGATATAATGTAATTTTAACAGAACGTCAATGGTTTTATAGACATACCTGTTTGAAAAAAACTGAAAAGTTGCATTGAGATATTTTAGATATTTTTTTTTCTTTGTTCTTTGTGATTTTTTTTGCTTCCGACGACAGGAAGAGATATACTTCTCGAAACCTCAAGCATTTCTTTGTCCGTTAGGTAAATTTGTTATTAGTAAACCACTGCTGACAATTAGTGTCCATTGAATTAACGCAACAGTGTTTATAACAAATAACTATTTTATTTTGTAGATTTTATTACAGTTGCGAAATACCCGTAGGACTTTTTTAAAGAGATGAATCCGCCACAGAGGTATAGGCATTTTTTTAGATATAAGGGTGCGTTTATGTTCGAGCGGCGACAAACGATAAGAGCAGCGATAGTAGCGAAGCAAAGAATATTATTATATTAATTTATATGTATGTGTTTATATTGGAGCAACGCGTCGAGACACGCTTGGCAGTTGAGCAACGATAAGAGCAGCGCTAATTCACTGCTTTATCGTTTATCGCAACTCCAACATAAACGTACCCTAATACCAACCAGACATTAAAGGGCAAATACATTAAACGTCTATCAATAGTTCAAAACACACTTTTTAAATTTCCATCTGATGCGAACTTTATCTGTAATACGTTATTTTTAATTTCGCACTAAAAAATCACATTAAAATTTTCAACTGAAGTTAAAATTTTACCGATGACATTCCCGATTTTCAATAAACTCACCAGAAAACCGTTTAATTCTAACGACCAGAACAAAAGTCGATATATCGCAGCGAACGGAAAAACTGGGAACATCAACATATGTTTTTATTGTCCCCATCTGAGCGTTAAGGCATGTTCGACGTCGACAGCTTCCGCTGTAAGTCGCCTTTTATTTTTACTGCCATGCAGAACGACGGCAAATATTACGTTATGATTTTAAGTAAGTTTTTATTTTGGCGTCCTGGGAATCGTTCGAATTCCCTTAGAAATGTCCTTATAATTTTTCCGGTTTGACTCTCAGGGGATTTCTGATTTTTTTATTGACACGGAGAAAATAATAAATGTTGTACAAAAAAAAATGTTAAAATTACAGCAGCATAAATAATTTATCCCTTTAAAAATGTCCTATGGGTATTTCGTAACATGCACAATAAACAAATTTGCCTAACGAACACAAAATGCTTAACGTTTCGGGAAGTATACCATGCCATTAAGTAATAATTAATTGTTATCAGGTAGTAATTGTTAAATTTGAAGTTTAACTTAATATAATGTCATTTCAACAGAAAGTCACCTGTTTTTATAGACCTATCTGTTGTAAAAAAAATGAAGTGTTTTGAATAGTTTTATTTAGATATTTTAAATATTTTTTTTTATTTGTTTTTTGCTTTGACGACGGGAAGACATAATATATACTTCCCGAAACGTTAAGCATTTTTTGTCTGTTTGGCAAATTTGTTTATTAGTAAATCACCGCTGATAAGTTGGTCTCCGTTGGATTAACGCAGCAGTATTCACAAAACCTAACCAACTATTTTATTTTGTAGATTTTCTAATACTTAAAGTACACACTGGCCGAGGCGACCCGAGGCGCGACAAGAAACTATGGTACTTAGGAATAACCATGGATTTACTGCTAACTTTTTGTCGCGCTCCGGATCGCCCCGGCGAGTGTGTACTTTTGCTGGAAGTACACACTCGCCGAGGCGACCCTAGGTGCGACAAAAAAGACGGTCCTAACCAGTAATAATCGTTAATTTTTTGTCACGCATCGGGTCGCCTCGGCGTGTGTGTACTTTAATGCTTATGCTGGAAGTACATACTGACCGAGACGACCCGAGGTGCGACAAAAAATTAACGATATCTGCATTGTTATTGGTTAGGACCGTCCTTTTTTGTCGCGTCGCCGCACAGTGCTTTGAAGGATAGGGTTTGCGGACAAAAATGAAAAAAAGCATAAAAACGGGTTTTTAAAAACATGTTTAATTAAGAAAAAATCTTGATTGTAAATAATAAATCAAATGAAGTCAATCGTGAACGTAAACTAAATAAACTTTAAGAAAAATTATCTTCTGTCTCAGAAACCAACCACAAAATTCTTTGCTCTATAAAAATATAAACAAAAATGATACATTCGGAAACTATAATAAACTTTAGCAAAACTTTTCTGTCTCACACACTAACAAAAAAATCAGAAAACTTTATTGTAAAAAATGTAAATTACAGAACACATTCGTAAACTATAACAAAGTTTAACAAGGGCCTCATCAGAATATTGACCGACGTTCAGCAATGATTGGAAATTTTATTTTTTCGGTCACCTTTACCAATTGCAATCCACTCTTCTAATAGGTCAATATTTTTTATGGTGTGGTCAGCATCTAAAATAAATGGATCCATGACATCACACCTCCCTAGTATGCTAGCAGAGCGCAATATAATTTGAATCTGTCAAAAACTCCTATTTTTTTTTGTATATAACATAAATGGTTGAAAAAAATGCGTGTTATTATAATCTAAAAACCGAATATTAATACGATTTTTTGTTCAAAAGTTACATACTTTTTGAAATTTTAACTGTAAAAAAAATCCTTAAAGTTGATGAATTTCAACTAAACTTCATTCGGCTTCTTAGAAGCCGCAACAGTATTTTCCCTGAAAATTTCATCAAAATACCTCCGGCGCCACAGTGGGGTATTTGACACATATAGTTGATCGAAATTTTTTTATGTAGACCTTATATAAATTATTGCTATTTTTAATTAAAGAGGAAATAATATGAACAAAATAAAGGATAATTCGTCGATTCTAAAAAAAAGAAAGAAAAATCACTGTTCCAGTGTTTCCACGGTCAATGCCACTAATGCCAGTAGTAATATCGCAACTAATACTACTAATGCTACGACTGATCCGCGAGCAATGCCCATACCACTAAAGTCGCTACTAATGCCAAATTGTGTTATACTGCTAATGGCACTAATGCGATCGCTTTGTACACAACAATTCCATCGCGGTTTACACCTCGCATTAGTATATCACTGATTGGCAAATTAGAGAAAACCAAGAATGTTTTTCTCACTTTATCAGTAAAGTCGCAAAAAGTCGCAGTATTTTATTTTACTGTATGAAAGTCCAATGTTTACTAAGTAAAACGTATATAGACAATATGCGGAATTCTTCGAAATACGCAACTAAATCTCTAAGTATAATAAAAATGTCACAAATTTAATCAAATTTTCTGAATGATTTAACTTATCATTTATCTTTTTTTGGGAAATCTTAAACACATTTGCTTTTTCGAATTTCGGTCACCTTTTTCATGCTAATACCCCACCGTGCGGCGGTTTCGGAACTCTAGTGACATAGACATACAGACAGAAAAAAAATCATACTAGCATAAGTTGCCAGTAGTTGGAAAAAACCTTTACAATATCAATAGCCCAAGGTCCACATTATTTAATAAAACTGAAAGTACAAGATGTTTGGCATTGAACTCAAAAGTTTAATCAAAGTTAATTACAACAAAAGACTAGATTATTTTCAGTCATTTTTTACTGCCTCATAACTTCGTACCCAAAATTAAAATTGTTTATTTCATAATGTACAAAATAATACATACCTTGATTAGCTTCCATGGCAGGTTTAGTTTTTTTAATGAAAAGGCACTTGTTGGTACGATTCGTTTTAATCACAGTAGTACACGATTGAAAAGACAATTTTATTTCTTCTACATTTTTATCATTTTTCATAATGTTTTGTAACGATATCGAGTATCCTAACAATAAAAGTAATCCTCTTTGTGGTATTTCGATTATTTATCTTTGATATTGCACGCAGAATTTTGATTATTGTCCATAGGCGAAACATTGTGCGCCGGTCGCCTCGGCGAGTGTGTACTTTAAGCATAAGCATTAGAGTGCAAGTGGCGAAATACCCATAGGATCTTTTTGAAGAGCATAAATAATTTTAAATATTTTTAATTTTTGATTTATGTTTTGACATTTACGAAGGAAACCAAATTTTAATATGCTAATTATTTCTACTTACCGCATAAATGTTTGTTATCTTCAAAGTTATAATAAAATGATACGAGAGTTAATCGAACAAAAGTTAATGAATAATAACTACGAAAAAAATACTTTTTTATTAGTTGATAATTTTTATTTAAAGTCTTCACTTAAATTATGATGAATTGTACTTTCTAAAAATGAGTTTTAATCAAAACATTTTAAAAGATTAAAATAAAAAAGTTCTAATCAACCAAAAAATTCAGACCCTCTGCGTCTGTTAAAGATAGCAAATGTGGAAACGAGAAAAACAGTTATTGGTTGCAGTTCTTGCTTGTAAATGCCGTAACGTTTGTATGTGTTTTATTGATGAGTAATGTGAGTAGTATTTGTGTTATTTTATTCTTAATATAACTGGTAATATTGAATATTTACTTTACTTGTTTAAGTTACAATATATTTAAAGTGTATCAAATAAAAAAAAAATCAGTGTTTGTATTGATTCTAATCATAGTCATGAAATATTTTATTATCAATAGTTCTATTTTGTTTTTTATACAGTTAGTGGTCTAACAATGCAACTGTGGTATATTTCTTTAACACTTAGAAGCGTTAATGTATTTTCTAAATGTAATACAATAATATCCCAGTACTGAACATGAAGCAAGTAAATAGTAAATAAAGATTAATCCTAGACAGCTAGATTGTGAATACTTTTATCTAGTTCTAAAAACGGAATGACGTAACTTAAATAAATAAACCAAAAAAAAATTGCCTAGATAAATAAAAAATCGCTTTTTATTATTAGATCTTTTCACAATAAAGACTAAAAACTTGGAATTGTTTTCAAATAAGAGGAATTTACGGGTCAGTGCCAGTAAATAGCGATGTCATATTGGATCCTAAGCTGACTACTAGACCGAATAGTATGAGGGTAGAAAGCAAAAAATCATTCTTAAAGCAGTCTAAAAATGAATAATTTCAGATGCATTCAAAAGGAAAGAGCTAAAAACATGAATAGGGTCGCTTCTATTTTTTGTACTGTTCAAAATAATCATATAAAACATATATTTCAGTTATATAGTGGGTCCAATACAATTAGTCACATATAGAAAGAATATTAAAATGTTATATGTACTTCGAAAAAATTGTAAGCGAAAAATAGATAGGAATTTGCCATGGTTGTTGCCGATCTTCACTACATGCATTAAGTACATTGTCTAGTAGGTATGTCACTTATTTGATTTGTATGATCGAAAAAAAAACGTCGTTCAGTTGGCTGGGAAATGACGATCGATAACATTTCCCATATCAATTTACATATAAAATGACAGCGATGTTTATTTCATAGCCGTTTTTTTTTCGATACGGTATTACAAATAAGCTACATATAAGTGTGCGCGACGTGAGCTGTCAATTGAGCAAGATGACTAAGATCTAAATCTAACTTGTTTAAAAATTTATTTTTCCGATATTTTAATAGTTATACTGCTATTCGGGGCAGAGACAAATGCCACAAAACAGAGATCATTCCAGCAGTACCTACTTGAGTTATAAATGGTGTAACTAAGCAGATATTGTTTTATTTATAATAATAATATTTATTCTGCAGCAGCAAAAGCTGTGTACAGATAGTCTACATCATTCAGATATGTTTGACCAATTCTAGATTTATTTAGATATATCGATATATTTTATCTCTTGGCCATCCCTACTGAAAAATGAATGAACACTGAATGCATTAAGAAGAAGATATGTACTTCGTTGACGATGCACAGATAAGGGGGGAATAATTCCTTTTAACTTACTGAGTAAGTATATTTTATAAGGTTCTTTGATGCAGTTTGTTGAACCAGAAACTTTTTTTTTCTGCTGTGCTGCAAAAACAAGAATAACTACAAAATAGTGGGATGTCAACAAATTTCTAGTCAAACGGTGAAAAAATTCTAAAGGACGGAGGTAGGCAACACAGTTTATCGTAGAATACTTATCGTAGAAAACTCTCCACCAAAACTGTAGTGGATCAACTACCAAAACTCATAGCAAACTCACTATAAATTTAAAACTGATGGAAATAATTTCTGATTTATAGAAATTTTTGATAAGATGCTATTTTTATATCTTATTTTACTAGACAAATAATTATTTTTTGGGCATATCAGAAATTTCATTTCTTTTTCAGAAATAGATAGGTATAAAACATTCATAATCTAGCTGTTTATGATAGTTGTTTTTTCGGTTCACTATTTAACGTATTATATCAATCTTAGTACGGAGATAAAGTTTTTATAGAGTCTATAGAAAACTTTTAACATACACTGCTGGCAAGCGACACATTGGGTCGTCGTTTACAAGTATAGGAGTGAATCGTTATGGCAATCTAGTAATTCGGAGAGAGCTAAAATACCAAGTATTTATTACATAACCAATTAATCTGACGCTAGATTCCATGCGCTTGGGAAAACACTTGCCTTCTGTCTTAATTCAGCACATCTTATTTAGTAACTAGATACAATGATTTGTTATCTGAAAAAGTATTCGAATTTTCCATTCTCCACCATAATGCTTATGACCTTTACATTATTTGTATTTATAAAACACCTGACTCTGACGTGCAATTATTCTGTCATAATCTACTAAGCTTGCTTGAGTCCCTGCCCTTAAAAAGCAAATTAATTTTGTGTGGTGATCTTAATATTGACTTTCTTAGTGTATGTGCTGCTCAGGAGTTTCTTCAGTCCATTTTTGATTCTTTTGGAATAGCCATAGCTCACCTACCAGAATATCCAATACCAGTTCTAGTACTATATACTATGTTGTGTCATCTTTTGATCCTAACTCCATCGCCTGCAACGTCTTCAGCTCGGGTCTCTCTGATCATGAAGCAGTTTTAACTGAATTTTGGATAAAGTCCAAAATCAAAAATGCCCCTCGTAAATTATGCCGTATTTTTTCAGAAAAGAATGCTCAAAAGTTCAGCCACTTATGTAAAACAACCAACTGGGATACTAGCTCTTATGATGTCGACACCGAATTTTATATTTTCGTAAAAACATTAACCAGTCTAGCGTTCAAATCCTTTCCTCTTAGGCCTATAAAAAATAAGCATAATAAACCTTGGACCACTAAAGGTCTATGCATATCTTCTAAAAACATGCGTTCATTATCTCACTTAAAAAAACTATACAGAAGAATTTATCATAAGACTATAAGAGCCGCTAAGGACCTTTATTATAATAGGAGAATAGTCAATTCTGGTAATGTTGCTAAGGAAACATGGTCTATTGTGAATGAGTTGAGAAACAAAGCTTCTTCGTCTAGCAATATCTCTACCTCGCCTGAGAACCTTAACGATTACTTTGTAAATGTAGCGAAAAACTTAACTAATACCATATGTCCTCCTCATGATCCACTTTCTTATCTCTCTAATGATAATGTAAACTTACACAGTTTCTTTTTTTCGCCCGTAGTTCTTGAAGAGCTTCGGAGTACAATTAATACCATCAAAAATAAATCCTCTTCTGGGACCGACGGGCTAACTTTAAAAATGTTTTCGAATCTGCCAGAAAGCACTCTGAATCACCTAACAACTTTAATAAACATGTCGTTCCAAAATGGTGTTTTTCCAAAATGTCTTAAGACGGCAATAATCATTCCTCTGCAAAAGGAGGAGACAAAGATGAAGCTTCTAACTATCGCTCAATTGCACTCCTTCCAACGCTATCTAAGATCATAGAAAGGTTGGTTAAAAGAAGGCTGGTATCTTTTCTGTTTAAGTACAAAATACTTACTGAATATCAATTTGAATTTATAAGCAACAAGTCCACAAATGACGCTATGTTTTCCCTCCTTAATAAAGTTTACTCCAGCCTAAATAACCATCATTCTACAGCAACAATTTTCTGTGATTTTTCTAAGGCGTTCGATTGAGTAAATCATAAGATCCTAATTAATAAACTGGAGCACTATAGGTTCAGAGGAACATCTCTCGAATGGTTTCTGAGATCGTATCTGAGTTTCAGAAGTCGTATCTGAGCAACAGAAGTCAACTTGTGAGGATGGATACCACGTTGTCTTCTAGCAAGCCAATAGAATGTGGAGTACCACAAGGCTCAGTACTAGGCCCTATTTTGTTACTTCTTTTATTAACGACATTGCTAACATAAACATCAGTGGCAAAATATGTCTTTTTGCGGACGACACTAGCTTCATTTGGAGCAACAAGGACGTCACGGCACTTCATAGAATTATATCAAATGACTTAATCACTATTAAATCTTGGTGCGACTCGAACCTCCTGAGTCTCAACATTTCTAAAACTAAAGCTTTGTCGTATAAAAACTCGCTGCAGCCTTTTGTACTTAACAACACCTCCATTGACGTCGTAAAGTCTGTAAAATTCTTAGGGCTTGTTGTAGACAATTCTCTGAAGTGGGACATACATATCGAAGCTTTGTCGAAAAAATTGAGCTCTGCCTGTTTTGCTTTAAGATCTGTTTCTAAGGAGCTTAACTTGTCAGTGGCTAGAACTGTTTATTATGCACTTTTTGAGTCGCACCTTAGGTATGCCCTTCCATTCTGGGGTACGTGTTGTGCGACTCAACTTGGCCGCATTTTCAAGCTCCAGAAGAGAGCTGTTCGATATTCACTGGGACTAAACAGCAGAACTCATTGCCGGGACTTTTTTAAAGAATTAAAAATATTGACTCTTCCTTCCTTATTAATATTTGAATCCGTTTGCCTAATACGTAAACATGTATTAGCTTCTCAAAAAAGGCCATCTCACACTTATCCACTCAGGAACGCGGAGCAAGATCTTTATCTACCTACCCCACGCTTAGAGTTAGTTAAATGTTCAATATTATACAACTCGAAAAAAATGCACAATCACCTGCCATTTGAAATAAAATGCATAATATCATCTTTTTCATTTCGCAAAGCATTAAACTCTTATTTACTAGACAAGGCTTTCTACGCCGTAAATGAATTATATTTGAATTGAAAATCGAATTTGATCTTGTAAACACTGGTCTAATGTTTGCTATTATTGCTATATTTACTAATGACATCAAAATTAATTTATTTAGAGGTCATTGATATTTTACTATAAACTAGCTAAATATTCTTGAATATTATTTTTATTTTTTTGTTCTTTGACATTGTAAACATTTATAAATGTTTATTTTAACAATAAGACTGACAATATTATTTGTATAATGTTTTGTATTATCTTTGTTTGTTAGTTTACCTTTGTCTACATATTGAAAAATTTTTTGACAATAAAGGCATTTATTTATTTATTTATTTATTTTACTAAACGTGTCGACCGTACTCTTCGTACATACGAAAATCGGCACCCAAGAGAAGAAATGCCGACCCTAGTATAAATTTGCAAACACTATGGTATATATTATACTTTTTACTGCTTCACTGATAAAAAGATCTCGTTAATATGTGCTGGATTGTAAAGTCATTGATTTTGAGGTAATTGAAAAATTTATCGTTATTCATGTTTTACGTAAATTTACAAATATAATTATATATCAAAAGATTTAATGAATTTAAAAAAAAACATCGATTATCCATTACTTAGTCGTCTTAAATCTCTTAGGAAGGGAAATTATTACGAGCATTGTATAATCTTTGGTCCTGCCGAACGGTTATCGGTGATTCCCAAAGAGAACTAAAGACAAAAGAGCTAAAATAGAAGTAGAACGAGGTGAAGGAGGATGTCTGTGACAGATAAGGCTCGCTAGCTAGGGGAACGAATTTTTAATAAAGGATTTTTCAAGCATCGCGGTCCGGGCAATAAAGCCTTATCTACACAAAATAACAATGTTAAAACAAAAGCGCTCCCGGAAAGTTTTAATCGAATTTTAATGAGAGGCACGATTCCGAAATAATTCCGAGTCGCTCGTGTGTGTGTGGATGCGGTTTAATGCTTTTTTCCCTGGCCCATTTATTGCTTCCTGAATATATTTGTTCTTTTTTACGTTTTATTTTTAGTTAGGTGGCTAAAATGTAGAACTTAAAATGAGTCAATTTATAGAATTTCTTCCGAATACAGGTTATTGCATTCGACCTGAATTTTTTCAAGTCCTGCAGCATAATATTAATCTATTAAGATTTTTTACTGAATATATCAAGGTTTTCAAACATGTCATAAATTTTTATGTATATAAATATAGACGACGCTCTTCATGTTATTAGTTTCATTCTATTTAATGCTCTTTAATTTATAAATATTTCTTTTTAGGGTATTTTAGAAATTACATTCCTTTTTCAGAAATAGATAGGTATACATTCATAATCTGGCTGTTTATGATTGATATTTATTTATTAATTGACTTTCAAGTTTACTATTTATGTATAATATTAATTTTAATACAAAGATTAAGTTCTTAAATAGACAAAAATTTGTTCTGCTGTTCTAATAATAAGATATAAAACAAAAAAAAATTAATAAAAATAAAATGAATTATACCTGAGGAGTATGATAAGAATTCACTCAGGATATTGTACTATTTACTGCCTCCCCGATAAAAATATCTTGTTAATGAGCTGGACTGTAAAAGTTATGGGTTTTTACATAACTGACAAATTTACTCTTTTTTATATCTTAATTAAATTTATAAATATCAGAAGGTGTAATGCATTTCAGGAGGGAAACATCAATTATCCGTTACCTTGTCACCTTAAATATCTTAGGAAGGGAGGAATATTATTTTCCAATTTAATTTATTAGAACCGTTGTCTTATCTTTGGTCCTGCCGAACGGTTGTCGGTGATTCCCAAAGAAACCCAAAGAGAAAAGGAATAACAACGAGATGAAAGAGGCGGCGAAGGAGGAAGTCTGGGACAGATAAGGCTCGCCTGCTAGAGGAAACGAATTTTTAATAAAGGATTTTTCAAGCATCGCGATCCGGGCAATAAAGCCTTATCTACACAAAAATGACGATGTAAAAACAAAAGCGCCCCGGGAAGTTTTAATCGAATTTTAATGAGGAGCACGACTCCGAAATAATTCCGAGTCGCTCGGGTATGTGTGGATGCGGCTTAATGCTTCTTTTTCCCTGACCCATTTATTGCTTCCTGAATGTATTTGTTCTTTTTTGCGTTTTATTTTTAGTTAGGTACCTAAAATGTAGAACTTAAATGTGTCAATTAAAATAATTTCTTTCCGAATAGAATGCATTCTACCAGAAGTCCTCTAGCATAATATTAATCTATTAATATTTTTTACTGAATATAAGATGTCTTTAAACATGTCATCACATTTTATGTATAAAAATAAAGAGGACACTCTTCATGTTGTTAGTTTCATTCTATTTAATGTACCTTAGTTTGTATATTTTTAAACCGTTTTAATTTTTTTTTGATTTCTACTTTCATATTATTTGGTCTAGTCAGTTAAAGGGTAAGTTAGAAATTGCCGTTGTTTTATTTAAAAAGAATTAATTTTTTTGATCCCGATTTACAGTAATTTGTAATAATACAGCACAATAAAATGTTCTTATTTTTTTATATTTAGCCACACAAACATTTCTTTTTTGGGTATTTTATAAATTACATTTCTTTTTCAGAAAGAGATAGGTATAAAACATTCATAATCTAGTTGTTTGTGATTCTTATTTATTTATTAATTTTTTTTCAAGTTTGCTATTTAATGTATTATATTAATTTTAATACAAAGAAAACGTTCTTAAATAGACAAAAAATTGTTCTTCTGTTTTAATAATTACATATTAAACAACAAAAAAGAACTTTTAAATATATAACCCATTCCAAACATATTCCAAACCAAACTGAGAAATATGGTAACAATTCTCTTAGGATATTGTACGTTTTACTGCTTCTCCAATAAAAAGATATTGTTAATGAGCTAAATTTAAAGTTATGTTTTTGGTTTGGAAAAATTTACTTTGTTTTTCTTATTTTATTTAAATTTACGAATATCAAAATGTGTAATAAATTTCAGGAAGGAAACATCAATTATCCATTACCTTGCCACCTTAAATATCTTGGGAAGGGAGGAATATTATTTCCCAATTTAATTTATTAGAACCGTTGCCTTATCTTTGGTTCTGCCGAACGGTTATCGGTGATTCCCAAAGAAAACCAAAGAGAAAAGGGATAAAACGAGGTGAAAGAGGCGACGAAGGAGGAAGTCTGGGACAGATAAGGCTCGTCTGCTAGAGGAAACGAATTTTTAATAAAGGATTTTTCAAGCATCGCGGTCCGGGCAATAAAGCCTTATCTACACAAAAATGACGATGTAAAAACAAAAGCGCTCCCGGGAGGTTTTAATCGAATTTTAATGAGAGGCACGATTCCGAAATAAATCCGAGTCGCTCGGGTGTGTGTGGATGCGGCTTAATGTTTCTTTTTCGCTGACCTATTTATTGCTTCCTGAATATATTTGTTCTTTTTTGCGTTTAATTTTTGGTTAGGTAGCTAAAATATATAACTTAAATGTGTCAATTAAAATAATTTCTTTCAGAATAGAATGCATTCTACCAGAATTTTTTCAAGTCCTGTAGCATAATATTAATCTATTAATATTTTTTACTGAATATAAGATGTTTTTAAACATGTCATCAAATTTTATGTATAAAAATAAAGAGGACACTCTTCATGTTGTTAGTTTCATTCTATTTAAGGTTCCTTAATTTGTATATTTTTAAACCGTTTTAATTTTTTTTTGATTTCTACTTTCATATTATTTGGTCTAGTCAGTTAAAGGGTAAGTTAGAAATTGCCGTTGTTTTATTTAAAAAGAATTGATTTTTTTGATCCCGATTTACAGTAATTTGTAATAATACAGCACAATAAAATGTTGTTATTTTTTATATTTGGCCACACAAACATTTCTTTTTTGGGTATTTCATAAATTACATTTCTTTTTCAGAAAGAGATAGGTATAAAACATTCATAATCTAGTTGTTTGTGATTTTTATTTATTTATTAATTTTCTTTCAAGTTTGCTATTTAATGTATTATATTAATTTTAATACAAAGAGAACGTTCTTAAATAGACAAAAAATTAATAATTACATATTAAACAACAAAAAAGAACTTTTAAATATATAACCCATTCCAAACATATTCCAAACCAAACTGAGAAATATGGTAACAATTCTCTTAGGATATTGTACGTTTTACTGCTTCTCCAATAAAAAGATATTGTTAATGAGCTAAATTTAAAGTTATGTTTTTGGTTTGGAAAAATTTACTTTGTTTTTCTTTTTATTTAAATTTACGAATATCAAAATGTGTAATAAATTTCAGGAAGGAAACATCAATTATCCATTACCTTGCCACCTTAAATATCTTGGGAAGGGAGGAATATTATTTCCCAATTTAATTTATTAGAACCGTTGCCTTATCTTTGGTCCTGTCGAACGGTTATCGGTGATTCCCAAAGAAAACCAAAGAGAAAAGGGATAACAACGAGGTGAAAGAGGCGGCGAAGGAGGAAGTCTGGGACAGATAAGGCTCGTCTGCTAGAGGACACGAATTTAATAAAGGATTTTTTAAGCATCGCGGTCCGGGCAATAAAGCCTTATCTACATATCTAATTAACTAATTTTGTTCATTCTGCCTATTATAAAAAGTAAAGTATTTCCTTAAGATAACATCCGCTTAGATTAAGCTGGCAACGCTGACAAAATTCATCATGGCATCCCGGATTCAACCAGTCTGATTGGTCGAGATTCTCGCACGTCTTGCTGCCATTACCCCCAACTTTATGCCCCTCTCTAGGAATAGTAGAAACAATCACTACTATTGAAAAATCCAGTTGCGGTGTTATTGTATTGTTTTATATCTTTAACTTAATTTGTATTTATTGTAATTAGTACACGCGTTTTAACAAATATTACCATATTTGGCAAATGACTAAACAAAATGTAGGTACATTTAAAGTAAAATAATATTATAAACTTTACTGGAAAATATTATAAAAATATCTGATATATTCTTATGAAACACCGCACGCTCGTGGATATTTTATGAATGAAATCGGTCATGATTTTAGAAAATTGCGATCCCCTTGCCGTTGCCTCGTTGTTTGAGATCCGTTTGTCAGACTGTAGGTATAAAACATTCATAATCTAGCTGTGTATGATTCTTATTTATTTAATAATTTTCTTTCATGTTTACTATTTCTGTGGTCTAAAACCCGATATGTTAACATTATTTCCCTATTGACATATCGGGTTTTGCCTTAGTACCACAAATATAATGTATTATATTAATTTTAATACAAAGATAAAGTTCTTAAATAGACCAAAATTTTGTTCTGCTGTTCTATTAATTACATGCATTGAAATAAAATAAAAGAACTTATAATAAATGTACCTGAGGAGTATGCTAAGAATTTTCTCAGGATATTGTATTTTTATTGCTTCCCCGAAAAAATGGTCTTGTTAATGAGCTAGATTTTAAAGTTATGGATTTTAATATAACTGAAAAATTTACTGTTTTGTATATCTTACGTAAATTTACAAATACCAGAAGGTGTAATGAATTTCAGGAGGGAAACATCAATTATCCATTTCCTTAAATCGAAGATATTAAAGGGAGGAATATTATTTCCTAATTTAATTTTTTAGAATCGTTGTCTTATCTTTAGTCCTGCGGAACTAAACGGTTATCGGTGATTCCCAAAGAAAACGAATGAGAAAAGGGATAACAACGAGGTGAAAGAGGCGGCGCGGCAAAGGAGGAAGTCTGGGACAGATAAGGCTCGCCTGCTAGAGGAAACGAATTTTTAATAAAGGATTTTTCAAGCATCGCGGTCCGGGCAATAAAGCCTTATCTACACAAAAATAACAATGTAAAAACAAAAGCGCTCCCGGGAAGTTTTAATCGAATTTTAATGAGAGGCACGATTCCGAAATAATTCCGAGTCGCTCGGGTGTGTGTAGATGCGGCTTAATGCTTCTTTTTTCCTGGCCCATTTATTGCTTCCTGAATAATTTCCTTTTTTACGTTTTTTTTCAGTAGTATCTAAAATATAGAACTTGTGAACATGTAATTGGTTGGTTAAAAAAAATCAGTCGGATAGGGATTATTCCGTTGTAATTGGTATTTTTGAGTCTTCTGTATAATAATATTATCAGTCTGTTAAAATACTTATGTAAATACAATATGCTCATCATTTTTAAAAATGTACATCACAAATACCATACGATCGAAAAAAACGGCGTCAGTTATGGCTAAGATATGAAGGTCGGTGTCGTTTTATATGTAAAATTATATGGGGAATATATCATCGATCGTCATTTCCAAGCCTACTGGACGTCGTTTTTTTTAATCATACAGTATATATAAACAATTATTAAGTATAAGACACACCATAAATTTAGTAATTTAATAATTATTAGACACAACATGTATTGGTAGAGCAAAATAACTATATTTTTTATTTACATGATAATTCATGTATTCATGTACTTATAACTCGCCTAAACAATATTGGTCACTGGATATTATCAATTTATATTTTAATAACTAATGAGTTGCTATATAAATTTTGGTTTAAAAAAAATCCCCTAACTTCACTTTAACCAAATTGCATGGAAATTGTATAACAAATTTCTTACATTTAAAATTTTATATATTTTGTTTCATTTCTGTATTTTTATTTTTACTATAACAAAAGAATACATACCGGGTGCGTCTCAAAAGTGGCTCACACCTATAACTTTTTTACTTCTTCAGATAAAAAAAACGAAATTTAGTAAAAAAAATACCGAGGGAGGCATTTAAAAATCAAAAGTTGTAGTCATTTCCCGTGAAAGTGGAAGAGACCGAAAACAATAAAAAAGTTATAGGGGTGAGCCACTTTTGAGACGCACCCGGTATATGTGGAAAAAATTAAAAAATGTTCAAAAATTAAGAGTACAGATTCATTCATAGGGTACACTTTTAATATTCTTTTTATTATCCTAGCTGATAAGTTGTTCTTTTTACAAATACTAGCGGTACTAAAACAAATATAAAATATATCATTATTAGGGAGTTATTACTGATGCCAGTTCATCTGACATATTTTTTGCCTTCCGTTCTATCCTGCGCGTTTTTATATTTTTTAAACAATCTAGATAGGAAAAGAGTGAACACTCCACTAACTCGACCAGAACAGTTTTGCTTCCCAAATGGAAACCAATTTCAAAGCGGAACTGAAGAACCTGGGGGAATTCACCCGTAACCTGGAATGAAAATTCTCCTACAGTCTAAGACACTCGAAGAAATTTCTCAGAACTTACGCCAGTGGCGGCTCGTCAGGGTAGGCAATGTAGGCGGCGCCTACCCTAAAATTTTGTCAGAATTTAAGCGGTTTATTACATTACATTATTTACTATTAATGTTGCCAATACATAAAAATACTGTCAATACACGGAAATGTGTTTTAATAATCAATATTATTTTAATATTTGTGGTCTTGTATATTAATATATTAAAATATTCACTATCGCTGGCGTACACTGACTGTGCCGCTGTATTAGAAAACAAAATAATTTTGATCGTTGGAGTGACTTTGTTGGGCGATTTCTGCATCGTCTACTATCCGAGTCGATGCACGACGTACGGCAGTCTTCTGTCTCTGTCTAACTTATGGTGCGGTAGCGACGCGACGTAATGCGTAAGTCGGAGTTGTATCGTATTAAGGCGGGGATTAGACGAAATCTCCGGTCGCCTTCGCATGAAGTCGTGGGGCCTCGGTAGGCTTAGAAGTTAAGAGGTTATTCCCGATATTTCATAAGGGGATATATCACATTTCGTTAAGGGGATATTTCATATGATTCATTATACGTAGCATTTAAAACTTTTATATGAAAATTCAAAAAAAATGTTTAAAGCAAATTGGAAACATTTTTTCGGGCTTGTTCGAGATTATTCAAAATGATATAACCGGTTGTATTACAGAACACGCCACAGAAATAAAAAAATCCGAAATAAAAAAGCGCGTTATTTTATTCGGTGCAAGAAGACGATACAACAGGTATTACAGAAAAGTCTCAGTGTGCTATTTCAATTCGATATGTTAATAAAAGCGGCCAAGTCAAATATTTTTGCGCTAAATAGACGCAACTAAAATTTTGTCGCCTACCCAGTCATACGGATCACGAGCCGCCACTGACTTACGCCCGAGAAAATTCAAAGATTTTCGTTGATTTAAGTAAGAAAAGTCTTTGGATTGTCACGGTTTTTTTAACAGGTCACTGCTTTCCCAACGTACACCTATCACAAAACTTCGCAAAAAAGACTTTCCTTCTGTATTTCACAAAAATTCAACAAAATCTGTAAAATTTGAGACAAAACCACCCCGTTTTGCGGAACCATAATAAACAGTATTTACGTGTAACAAATCAACAAATAATCCAAATACGCTAATCGTATCGGCGTGATTGATACCATTAGCGTTCAGTCGCAAATTCGAGTTCAATTTATGCTTATGCACAATGAACCAGTAGAACTTATAACAAGTGCTTGGTGATTAACATCGAGAAGCTTGATTGAAGCAAAATGTATACAAATACGCACTTGTTCGTTTTCAACTAAACACATGTGTATTGTAATTTAGACAGTAGAGGGGGTGGCGCCTCTCGTACGCCGGAAAGGTAGTTTATATCAAAATGAAATTTTGGCAGCATATGTAGGTTAACTGAAAGCATTTTACAAAAATATATAGAATTATACATGGTGTCCAAAAAAAAGTTACACATCAAAGTTGTGTTTTTTCTAATGGAACACCCTATATATTAATTGATTTTCGGTTTCTAGGAAAAAAATGAAGGTGAGTTTTATTAAAGAAGCATATACCTAAAATCTAAGTATTTTGACATATTTCATATTTTGTGAAAGTGAAGAGTGAATTTTAAATTTCGATAAGAGCTACCTAAATTTTAGTTGACCTTGATATTTAATTACAGTAACCATTGTATGTTAAACCAAATTGAAATTTGATCCCAAAAGTTATACAGGGTGAGACAAAATTAACATAGAACATTAGTCACATTTAAAAGCAAGTTACTCTTTTATTTTAAATGGCACACCCAGTATATTATTCCGGTGTTCAATGGGGAATTTATATATCTTTAAAATAGTAATAAGGTTGCCTACCTCTCAGTCAAAAATTTTCCTTGATATTTTAATTTTTATGATTTTGCATCAGTAGATCTTTTTTATTTGAAAAAATCTAGGGTGGCTGTGACATACCTTTTGTTAATTTAACAAAAATTAAAGATTGAGATCTGTAAAATACTTACAACGGTAATAAAAAGATACACGTTTAAAACATATTTTAATTATTACAGAATTAAAACTAGATATAAACCTATAATTATGTGACAAAAATTAGCTAGATGAAATCAAATGCTCAAAATGCTTCCTTTCCTGTTAACTGCATAAAATGATCGTCTTTTCAAAAGGATCTTTTCATTTTAAAAGGCATATGTGGAGTTCTACTGCGAAAAGCAGCTACAATAATTTCTCTCATGTTGTCGAGAATAGTCGAATTTGTAATCACTGTTTTTAACATATCCCTATAAAAAACCCAGACTAGTTAAAATGAGTAGCATTTAAGTATTCTGTTAATTGGTGAATGCACACTGCGTTCACCATCTAATAGAATCATATCAATTCTCTCTGATGTAGGATAAGTTTGTATTTTCGTTTGATTTTTTTTTGTTTTAACGTTTGATTTTTTTTTGTTTAGATTTTATCAAATAATAAAGATCTACTCAGACCAAATCATGTAAATGAAGATATCTAGGAAAATCATTGTTTGATTGGGTCGGCAACTTAATAGTATTTTGAAGAGATATAAATTCTCAATTGAATATCGGAATAATATACTGGGTTTTCCATTTAAAATAAAAGAGTAACATACATTTGAAGGTGACCAACGTTCAATATTAATTTTGTCTCACCCTGTATAACTTTTTCAATCAAGTTTTAATTTGATTTAAAGTACAATAGTTAATTTAGCTACATATTAAGTTTTACCGGGCAAATTCAAATTTAGCTAGTTTTTATTCTAATTTAAAAATTGTTTTTTATCTCTAGAAAATGTTATATATGTCAAAAACCTTACATTTTAGTCATATACTTCTCTTATAAAACTCACCTTTATTTTTCTCCCAGAATCCGAAAATCAATTAATATATAGAATGTTCCATTACAAAAAACACAACTTTGATATGTAACTTTTTTTGGGGTCACCCTGTAGAACTCTGTATTTTTAGAAAGTGCTCTGAATTAACCTACATGTTATGCTCACAAAATTTCATTTCAATACAAACTGTCGTTCTGTTTGGAGCTTCCGCGGCCTATGAGAGGCGTCATCCTGTATATATTGTTACGGATTCCGTGGGTTCACTATTTAAACTCACGATAAAATACTTAACGAATTTATTTGTCTCACTCTGTACACACAACTTATACTATTTACAACACAATTTATGCAACTACTATTACTCTAACGGTATTTCGCGGTATTATCAAACTTCAGACTTCAGACTATCTTCAGACTTCTATCTTCAGACTGCCGAACTGTCAAAGCGCGGGCCTTATATACCCCCTGGCGATGGTTTCTGGAATTTTCTAAAGAATTCTGTAATTTTCTTTTACTTTCTGTCGAATTCGCCAGGTTCCTCAATGCACCGTTGCGGTTATGCAACCAGTAATACACCTTGACCTTAACAATATGAATGGATGCTGTCATAGTCATTTAAAATTAAATGTATTGAACAGTGGCGGTTTCTCAATAAAGGCACACCTAGACGTAAAAACCAAATTTAATGCCTTTACTTAAAAAAAAACAACCAAAATTGTATTATACTTACATTAATTCTACTTAAAAAAACAAAGAAAATTTTACGATCGATGATTCCTCGGATAACAATCATCCAATTATTGTAAACCCTAAAAAAAATAAATGGAATAACGCAGCACCCTTATAGGATCACTTTGTTGTCCCTCGTGCCGTCCGCCCATCTGTCTGTCAGATTCAAAAAACTCTTTATTAAATTTTCTTTTTAGTTTTAAAAATATAATTCACATAATCTAAAACCTCAAAGGGTTTTTTGTCCCATCCATCATGTCCGCAACCGCTGCACCAATTTTGGTGATTCTTTTTTTTAAATGAAAGGTATTTATGTCCAGATTGTTTATGAAGCATTTTAATATTGTTTAATCATTATTTTTTTGTGTGAAACGGATTAAAAATACGTAAGAAACTATACTACGACCCAGGTTGTCAAATATCCCTAAATAAGAATAATTAATGGCACCCCCGCCCTACGTCTAATGGATATTTTGTTTTAACGAAATTAGTAAAATTGCGGTACAAAATTCCGGACGCGCCCGCTCGAGGGTTAAACGAAATTTCAATCAAGCTCTGAATACAACTTATTACAGAGCGTTAAATATAAACCAGTTTGTGGATACGCATATTTCGTGCAAACGATCGTAAATTGCCAGGCTGGGTATGAATACGCTGTGTTTCTCAGTTGGGCTTAACCGTTAGTCGTTGGGACCTTGAGAACAAAAAGCTGAATCATAAATTCCTCAAAAAAACCATTGAGAAAGATTTTAGTAAAAAATACTATTAGAAGTAATAGTATTTTTTTTAATTTGACAAGCGAATTCAATTTAGTAGCTTTATAACGTCCATTCTCTCTATTATTTAGGATATGAAATAGCTTTCCACGGGCTACAAAATTGATTGTCTGCCAGTGATGGACGCACAAACATAATATGTTATTGTAGTATATACTCACTTTATTGAAAATGTGTCAGGTCTTTAAGAATTGATTTATTAAACAGTGAATCGATATGGATTAATATTTAGTTTAGGTTATTAATACATTAAGAGTTTATATTGTACCCTTAAAAATTATATGGAAATAATAATAGTGTATTGTTTTATAAAGAGTAAAAATTATACTTTTTGTGGCGAGGCTGTAGGTTTGACATACAGGCGAGCTACAAAAAGTTATTTTTACTCCAAATAGTGGAGTGCCCAGAAACTTTTACCTCGGAATTAAATTACTATGAATGTATTAATGTGAAATCTTCTGTATTGTGTTTTATAGATGAAATACTAAAATGTTTACCCATTTTTTTTTTCGCTGCTTTTAATTTTTTTTAATAATTTTAGTAAATTCTTAATTATTTCTTTGTTAATTTTTTGATTTTTTTAATTTTTTTCCTAAGTAAATTTATTGAAACAAATAAATCTAATGCATAAGCTATACCTATTCTGCTTATATTATTCTAATCATTGAAATTTTGATTGAAATCGAATTATACAGGATTGCCCGTTATATGCGACGCGGTTTTTGCAAGGAGAACAAAAGTTTATATTGAAGTGAAATTTTGTGAGCTTATGTAAGTCAATTTAAAGCATTTTCTAAAATTATGTAGAGTTCTACAGGTGTCCCCAAAAAAAGTTACACATCAAAGTTATGTTTTTTGTAATGGAACACCCTATATATTAATTGATTTTTGAATTCTAGTAAAAAAATAAAAAATAAATGTTTGTTTCATTAGAAAAGTATATGACTAAAATGTATAGTTTTTGAAATACATTCACCGGCACGAAAAATGGGCACCTTAAAACTTTGATGTATTTTAAAGGTTAATATATTTTGTTTTAATGGGCCGATTTTGATAATTTTTTAAGCAGTGCATAGCCAAATTATTTGACTTTTTAGTATCTTTTTCTAAATTAAAAATGAAACTCCCCATATGTTAATTATACGAGGGAAAACAAAATGTTGATATTTTGGTGACAGTTTGAAACACCCTGTGGAATATGTTAAAACAGCAAGAAATTTAAAAATTATTTTATCATCTAGGTACATCCTTTTTCGATGGTTTGGTTTTTGGTTCATCTCATTAGCTTTATTTTTGTTGGAAATATTCGCTTTTGAATAAAACAATAACATTTTTTCGTAATTTTTACATTAAGACCATGCCTTTGCTTTTGGGCCTACTCAACACATCTAGTAACTTCTGGTCCTGAAGTAGGCCTTTTTGACATAAGATTTTCTTCATTTAATCTTCTTCTTATAGTCCGTTAGTTAATATGTACGTTCCTTCATTATCAATTTGAAAAGCTGGCAAACGGCGGTTTCTTAGTGATAAACTTACAATAAGTCGATAGTCTCGATTAGAAGTTCTCATGGACGTGTTCCTGGACGTCTAGATTGACGTCCTCATGGACATGGTCATAATTCAAAAAGCACTTAATATACTCTATGGTATTAAGGTATTTTTGGAACCGGAATTTTATAACAAATTCACTGAAATAAACAAATATAGATATATATTTGACTCACCCTGTATATCTATAAAAAATATTTGTGAAATGTGAACTACCATTAAACACATATTTTGTAAAAGATTTGGAGTGAAAATCTCAAATAGGAATCCTGATACAGAGCTTTTCCGGAATACGGAGCCATCCATCTTGTATGTATGCATTTGTATATGTGTGTTTATTTAAATACTAAAGTGAAAGCAACGAATTTAAATGAGTAAACTTCGTAATATATCTTATTAACAATACAATGCAAAAAGTTTTATACAAATTCGTTCACAGTATTCCGAGGTTTGTATCCCATAAAGGCTTAAAGCACTCCACTAAAATATAACCTGCTATTTTTTTTTCAAATGTCACAAAAAAAATAAAAAGATTTAAAAGTAGGTAGAGTAAACGCCACGAATGTTTGGGATCGCTTGATGAAGTTAGAATCGACACGCGCGCTATCATTTTTACATTAAAAATGTAAATTTTTACCGCTGACGTAGGTTTTTAAAGCCCGGTCTAATCATCTGCCTGCGCTCCTCCTACTTATTCTAAAATGTTAGCGTGATTGACAAAGACGATACTATATGGCGTTTCTTTGAGTGATGTGCTTGCAGTGCGACCAATGGGGCATTCCATTTTATATTTATAACCAAATATATGTTTTGACAAGACTTTGACAGTTAAAACAACAAATTACAAAAGATTATATATTGATTATTATATAACTTGAAACACCACGGCACTGGAATTAAGTTTTATGTGACCTTGAACAGATTAGTTCACATGGTAGCGACCGATGAATCACTCCCAAACATTCGTGGTGTTTACTATAATACCTTGTATGTAATTATATATCGAGAAACTATGGTTACGCTCGTTGAATTTGACACTTTATGTCAGTTTAATAAGAAATTAAAACAACTTTTGTTGCACGTCATCAATGACACCATGCGTCGTCTTATGGAATTTGCTGGTGGTCATATTATGATGTGCAACCAAAGTTATTTTAATTTCCCCATATATTTTCGTACTTTTATGCCTAGGCGTTAAAATAACTTTTTTCCATAGCAACTGTTAAAATTGACTTATATCTATCAAAAATAGTAGATAAAATAGTACTTTAACGGCAAGGGTAGATTAAATGATACTTTAACAGCGAGGATAGGTTAAAAACTTTATTGCTTCTCGCACGTTTTTTAATTGAAAATTTTTGTATTCCTTTTCATAAGTTATTCGGGATTTAGATGGAAGTAGTTTGGATATGGCGTTTGTCGCCCCAGCCTGAATATCTGTTGGTAATTTACTTATTTCGTTTTGAGCCATTTCTGGCTCCAATTCAATCAGCAATAGACACGAAAGAGAATTAAAAAATATTGACTCAAAACTGACATCTAAAGAGGCAGCTTTATTTATTTGTCAAGTTAAATAGAAACCAACGCCAACCCAGCACAATATTTTTTCTACTCGTAATAAATTTCTTGAAATAATAATTTCTGAATATTTTTTAAAACGTTACTCGCTATGGAAAAAAATGTTGTTTTATACACGACGATAAATTGCATTATCATATCCCGAAATTAATTTACTGACGATTTCATCGCTCGTGAATTAATCTTTCCGGTCGACGATAAAATACCATTTTATCAGCTTAAAAATAAGTTTAACTAATTTAAAAATACGTTTTTAACCTATCTTCGCTGTTAAAGTATCATTTAATCTACCCTTGCTTTTAAAGTACTATTTTGTCTACTATTTTTGATAGATATAAGGCAATTTTAACAGCTGCTATGGAAAAAATAACTATTTTATATTGTCAATCACGTCGCAAATATTAATACTTTTGTGGCGTTTCAAAAAAATACCATTATTTTTTTTCTGGTATTAGCTCCATCACTTTACATAAAATTCAAAATTTCTGGTAGATAATAAAAATCAATATCAATATTTTTTTTTGTTAAATATCGCCACCCTTGTTGCATGATGTGTAATATATGTAATGTTACACATTTTTCTTCTTAATGAAGATGATTATTACTGTTATAATTTGTAATTAGATATATTCATTTACTTAAAACTGTACATAAGGGTCCTGCATCCACGCTAATAATGAATTCGTCTGTAGTCAAATAAAATGATATATGCAAATGGTGAACACAAATTACATTTATTACATTTTCTTGTACAGGGTGGATCAATTCGACGCTTTTAAATGGAAACACCATTTTCTATGGGAAATAGACGAAAACTAATATCGGTGTCTGGAGCTCAATTTTTCAACAAAAACATGATGGTGAAATCCGCACATCAATATCTTACCGTTTCGGAGTTACGGGTGTTTTTCAAAAATGTGCATTTTTAACAAATCGCTGTAACTTTTTGCTATGGAAAATTTTATATTTCTATGAAGACATTTCCAAAGCACCTTTTTACGTAGAATTTAATGGTTTAAGTATAATTTTTTAAAATTAATAATTTAAGAGTTATCAACAGAAAAATTGATTTTTTATTTGGGACACCCTATATATTTTTAATTAACTGATGAGAATTTAAAATTACCTTTTCAAAAAATATAATACACTACAATAAAATACAGAATTTTTAAAAGCTCGCCACTTTTAACTAGTAGGCTTTGGACACCTTATTGATGATATGCCTTTAATGGAACTCGAAAACATTTTTTCAGCAAGACGACGCATCTCCTCTGAACGCCGAAGTTATCAGCAAATTTTTGCAGCCAATTTCAAGAATAATTGGATAGCTAACCAAGATCTCAGCCGTTGGTCGTCGAGGCCGCCTGACTTAGTACCCATGGATCTAATCCTATGGATATATTTGACAAGAATTAAAAATACTTAGCAGTTATGAGAGGGTATCTTTCACCCCACTGAGTTAATGAATACAGCGAGAAATGTTCAAAACTGCCCCGTCTGCCCATTACAGAAGACGGTCGATATGTCGAACACCTGTAGCAAAATCCCATGTCTTGGTTTGCTACTTATGTTTATTGTTATTAGATATAGTTTAAATGTGTTCATGTTGGTTAAATATATTTTAAATTGTTATAAAATTCTGCATCCCTCATAGCAAATATTATTTTCGTTTTAATTGATGCTCACAGCAAGAATTTTTTTGCATTACAGCCGGTGCAAAGTTCATTTAAAGCCTACTTATTTAAAGAAGTGTGTGTTGTATTTCTGGAAAGGTAATTTTAAATTCTTTTCAATAAAGTAAAATATACAGGATGTCCCATATAAAAAATCAAATTTTCTGTTGATAATTTTAAATTATTAATTTTAAAAAATTTATTACTTAAACCATTAAATTCTACGTAAAAAGGTGCTTTGGAAATGTCTTCATAGAAATACAAAATTTTCCATAGCAAAAAAGTTACAGTGATTTGTTAAAAATGCATATTTTTGAAAAACACCCCGTAACTCCGAAACGGTAACAGATATCGATATGCGGTTTTCACCATCTTGTTTTTGACAAAAATTGAGCTCCAGACACCGATATTAGTTTTTGTCTATCTTCTCCAGAAAAGGGTGTTTCTATTTAAAAGCGTCGAATTTGACCCACCCTGTACACGTTGGATCAAAATAAATTAATGTATAGGTAATAATGTTTAGTCTAACTTTTATACATGTTTAGTGATGGATAGAAATGAAAAAATAAATTATTACAACAACAATTTAATCAAAAATCGTAAAAAATATGTATTTTTAATTATATAAATCGCTTTGTTTAGTTTGAATAAGTAAAGCACAGTAGTATGTTTCTTTTAAATGTTCCACTCGAAATTAAGCAAAAATAACAAACTGCATATTTTCGTCAAATTGTTCCTTTTAATTAAAATAATTAAAACCGGGCATCACAATAAAATATAAAAAAAATCTCTAACGATGCTAAACTCAACATTTCCGCACTATAGAGAAGCGTATTCCGAACATTTTTGCACACAAAATAGATGAACATTGAAAATAATTTGCTAACGTTGCTCCTTTGTCTGCAAGAAATGTTTTTCTTTAATTTTAGCCCGACCGACGGACGCTTCGAATTCCAAAGAATTTTTATATTGAAAATCCGTCGTTGCACACTTGAGTTGTAGATTTAATTTAATTTTTTAATTTGGATTGCTTTTTACCGAGCTTTGTGTCAAAGAAAAGTTTTGAAAACTAAAGAAAGAATTTACGTTGCTTTGGATAGTTTAAATTTTAATTAAAATGGGGATTTTCCGTTTTGTTTTTAATTTTTCCGCAGGAGAGTAGAAATTTTCATTATATCCTGTGAATACCGAACTTTTTAATGCCTTTTGAAGTAATAGTGTAATTAAAATAATACCCTGCAACTTAAAAAGAAACATTTTTAGAAATAACCGATACTATTGAAAATATCCTGGGTATTTCGCAACTGAAATGGAATTAAAAAATTACTATGGAGCGGGGGGCACATTGTTACACGGGTAAGAAGTTACACGCCTTTTTTACTGAGATTTTAAACTCTTTGGTCGACATAAGTGGACTCATTTGTTTACTTATAACATCATACATTACAAAAATGATCAGTGACCCGTCAAGCGCCAAGCTGCTAAGTCGAGTACATGTGTCTCGATTTGAATCAAGTAAGTAAACAAATCTTTTACAAAATGTTTGATTCTTGATGTCTATATTTTTTATTTTCTCAAAAATTTTAACCTTGGACGTTCATAATATACCTATTACGCTCAATAGTCGAATTCGGGCAATGCCCGAGAAAAATACTCAAATCTAGTTTTGAGCAAGGAATATTTCCCAAACCCGAAAAATTAATTTTATTCGATTATTTTTTTTGCTTATAGTGTGATTTGATTGCATTGGTTTCACTCTTTTTGGTTGGATTGGTTAAGTTATTTGGCGAGTTGGTTAGCGTGGTTATTTGGAGGGTGTTAATTCATTGGTTAGTTGGTTTTTCGGGTTTTCCGTTTTTTTAAATATAATAACTCGATTACATTTTTTCAGTTTTATACAGTTTTTTTCACAATATTTTGAAGTAACCACTTGTCAGTCAAATTTTACATATATTAATTACCTGCTATGCGTTCCAGTTGTACCAACTTATTTCTTTGTAAAATAAAATAAACTACTTTGAAATTAAAATGACAGACACATCAATCACTGTCAAGGATCTTGTCGTTGGACAGACTATAGAAAGATGTAAAGGGTAAAAATTATTAAAAAAAATGACTAATAATCTCTTGAACTGCCTTCAAATAAAAGCAATAAAATTGTTCATCAATAATTTCTTCTACCTTAGAGAGTTAAAAGAATAACTAAAAAAGTTTTCTTGAATCTAATCTTAGAAATTATTGTTATTACCTGACAATTTTTATTACATTTTGTATTGCTAGCGAATTGGTCTGCAGCTTAACCTCTGTAACTAAATTAGGCAGTAGTAAAATATCCATTAGAAATTTATCACGCATAAACTTTAAAACTGTCTTGTTGAATTTTATAGGCTACTCTTTAAGAACCTAGTTATGAAATTATTTTATAATTACTTACTTTCAGCAGATATAGTTTAAAGAATAGAAAACAATAATAATTACGAAATTACTGATATTGTTTTAGATTATTTAAATATATCGGCGATTATTGAAAGAATTGGGAGGATACGCAACCCAATGGGCAAATTCGTGACAAGGCTGATTTGATCTCCCCTTATGTCTAAACTATTGAACGGTGGAGACACCAATCGTTCTACGGTCAACGCATAAAACACTCATTTTCTTTAATTCCTCCAGCGAGGGCATATCGAAGACGGTGTGGATCTGAAAGCGACAGTGTTGCCATATTAAAATGTGTAATATCTGTAATACGTTTGACAAAAATATCTATGGATGAAAAAACTCCCGTTTATGTATTGAAAATTTATTCGTGTTAAACATAGAATAAACAACAAAAATAAAAATTCCTTTATAGGTATTGAGTATGTCGTATAATCGAAAAAAGTCGTTTATTTGGTTTGGAAATAACGATTATTGATATTTACCATATTAGTTTACATATGAAATAATAGCGATCTTCGTTGCCAAGCCAACTCTGACGCCGTTCTTTGTTTAATCATATGATATTATATTAAATTGTTGATTGATAGAAAATCCGTATTATTAACGTACTGTACCCAAAATAAATCTACGGATTAATCAGTTGTTCTGGCAAGACTGCCTCCGGCAACCACTCACTCTGTCGACCGGAAGCAGAACTACGGTACAATATTCTTTATCCGCTGCGCTGTAAACGACTATCAGCGCTAGAGTTCAGAACCGGGACTCAAAATTATTAATTCCCGGTTCTTTCGGTATTTTCGGTACTCGGTAATAATTAAAAACATATTTTTTGTTACGTGCGAAAGAATTTTGATATTTTCTAGCGGTCGAAATCAAACTCTTCTACATAATAGTGGTGTTATCTCTTTCTTAATTCTGAAGTTATTTTGAAGTTTCTATAATGTTTATTAGCAATTATTTAAGTTTAAATATCTTATTTTATTATTTAGTATAAGATTGCTGAATGTATTATATTTTTTTGTGTTATGTTTTTATAGGCATTTGCATCTTTAATTGAAAATATTAATTTTTTTTTCCAAATTTAGTTAAGTTGGTTTCAATGTTGGTTAATGTTGTTTGATGTAATTTCTAAGCTACCTATGTGTTTTCTTTTTTTTTTCGCTTGTGTTCATGTTTACTTTCTCATGACTTAGTAATTTGATATTATTTTCATTTGAAACTCAATTTTTTATCGGTTTTACTTTTGAGAACCATCCCTTGCTTGCTAATTGACGAACTCCACAATCATTCAACGAAAATATTTTATTACGGTTCCGGAAACTCTTATTAATACTACCAATTAGGGTTCAGATCTTTTTGGCCATCACAGTACCGGACCTTGGTAACAATAATTAAAAAATTATTTTTTTTACGTGAGAAAGTCCTTTGATACTTCCTAGCGGTCCAAATCAAACTCTTCTAAATAAGTAATGATGCTATTTCTTATTGTTCTTTCTTCTTTTCTCTTTTGAAGTTGCTATAATATTTATTATGTTATGTTTTAATAGATATTTGCATTTTTAATTCAATATTTTAGGGCTTTTGTCACAAATTCAGTTAAATTGGTTTATATTGTTTGATGTGAAATTTAAGTTACCTATACTATTTTCTTTACTTGTGTTCATGTTAATTTTTACATGACTGATTACTTAATAATTTGATATTATTTTTATTAAACATCTCAAATTTTCATCCATTTTACTTTGAAAAACGATCCCTTGCTTTCTGATTGATGAACTGCACCAGTTCAGTACCGAAAGTACCGAAAAAAACGGGAAATCCCGGTTCCTAAGAGGCGCGGTACCGAAATTCCCAATTCCAAAAAACAGCTCCGATTCCGGAAACCGTAATAAGCGCGCAGCGGCGCAGAGCTTAACTAAATCTCGGACAGGCTGACGGTCACGCCAGCAACATCTCGGACAGGTTTTGTGCGACGAAATTGCCCATAAGTTTGCCCATCTTCTTATTTCTTCAATCAACGATATCGATATATTTATTAGTCAACAAGTCAGTCAACAATATAAAAAGTAACAAAACAAGTTTTAGTATAAAAGGCTTATTTACATTTTCATCTATTATAGATAGATCCTCAAAGTCTAAAAACTTTTCCACACTTTGCTGTATTGTTTTCCCTCTCCATCCAAACTCTATTGTATCACTGGCGAAATCCCGAGCTAAATATGATTTAGCCGCTAAACTAAAAGATCGTTAGGGCCCTTCTCATAAACTCCGACTACAATCAGCATCTTTAGAGTCGCGTCTGAATATTAAGCAGATACGTCTTGCTCTAAACAGATTAAACTTCGTAGGGTAGTGGTGGAGGCAAGTTTGTCGGCCACAAATTATAGCCCAGCACCGAGCGACAAAGAACATTATCTCGAATGTTAATACTCACCTAGATCTAAATATGTTTAGTGTACGTCGTTTTGGTGAAGTGAGCATTTCGTGTAGTGAATTACACGGAATTTTGGAAATGAGATAATAAGTTTTAAATAATCTGGCAGTATGTTTAAGAGATATGGAATTTTAACCTTGAACATTAGTCGAAACAATAGAAATCTAATTAAAAAACCTGACAGTCCGAGTTGAACCGAGGGTTCCAGACAAATTTGTAGCTACATATTTTAAATATATGTATAGTTCATATTAAATAAACTTTTAGTCACGTGATTAAGCTTGAGCGGCACAACGTTGCCCACTTTTACATATTATCTTTTTTAATCAAAATATTTTGGGAGACAAAATTAAATTAATTATAAATATATAAACAGTAATTATTTACATCAACAGAACTCACCTCCTGACAGCATTTAAAGGATCATTACTACCGTTTTCTTGTTCAAAATATTGCGATTACTTTTTACGGTTATTAAGCTATCTTGTACACTTCGCACTTAAAAGGTTCTAAAAAGAACAATGTTCGACTGCAAGATCTCCTAGAAAAAATGTTTAAGCTTAAAATATCACAACACAATTAATTCAAACCAAAAACTCGTAATAGAAAACTAAAGTGTCAAAACAAATGAAAATGTCAGGAAATAAATAAATAAATGTGGCAACTTAACATTTTTACGGCAGAGCTAACACCTGAATCCCCACTGGGTATAATATAAGTATAATACGGTATAACTTGCCAAATTTCATAGTTCTAGATCAACGGAATTTATTTGATATAGTTTATTTTTCGACATAAACGGCCGTATCATTTTTTTACGTTAACTTAGAAGTTTCATTTTTTCGCAGCTTCAAAGGACTATAGACCTGAGTATATAGCATGGTACCCACGAAGAATCAAGAGACCTAGAGGAAGACCAAGCCTGAGATGGGACCATGATATTAGGAAATTATCAGAGATAGATTGGCTCGTATAGCCAAAAATAGAGCATGGAGCCAACTACAAAGAGAGTATCTAAATATGTGAGAGAGGCTAAACTATAATTGGAAATGGTTGAATAAGCTGAAAATGATAATGATTATGATGATGAAGATTACTTATTGACTATTCTCTACCGGAATATATTTTTTCTGGCTATCTTTTTAAAGGCACTACACACTGACAAAAAATTCTTTACAATCATCAGAAGATTAGTTGTAATAAACTAATTAAGATCTCTCCAAAAAAATCCTTTATGGGTATTTCGCCACTGCATTGCAAGAAAATCTACAAAATAAAATAGTTATTTTTTGTAAACACTTCTGCGTTAAACTTAAACGGACGCTGCTTATCAGAAGTCATGTTTACAATAATACAAATTTACCTAACAAAGAAAAAAATGCTTAACGTTTCGGAAAGTTATCTCTTTCCGTCGTCGGAAGCAAATAATACAAAGAATAAAGAAAAAAACTATTTAAAATATTTAAATTCAACTATTCAAGAACACTTTACTTTTTTAAAACAGATACGTCTACAAGAAACCGTTGACGTTCTGTTCTAATTAGGATGTTTAAAAATCAACAAATCTTAATTATTCTTTCGATTGCTAGATATACAGGGTGGTCCGAATTGTATTCCGGAAACTTCGGCAGTATATTCTGCAGATAAAAATAAATAAAAAAGTTTGTATAAAGATATGTCCTAAAATGCTTACTTTCGGAAATACAGGGTGTAGAAGTTTCATTTTTATTTAGATTTTTTCCAAATAATTTCTGAAGTAACGTCAATATTCGGATGAAAATTGCTGTCTGGGAGTTTTTTGACATGAGAAATTTGATTTTGATGTCAATATGACCCCTACTAGTAGAGGGCACCACCTACATATTTTTAACTGGTTTGATGAGTAATAACTTTTTTTCGTACCTGTAAAAAACTACTGAGTAAAAAAATATATATTTACGACGTTTTTTACGTGAGAAAGGTCTACGAGTAAAAATCGCTACGAGTAATGGTTTTCGAGATAATTGGAATCGAGATTATCAATACCTGTCATCATTGACATAAATTAAACATGTTGACTAAATAGTCATATTAACATTACTCAACGTGTTTATTTTTCGTCAATAATGACATGTATTGACTGAGCGGTTTTTACAGAGAGATATTTTTTACGTAAAAAGTGTTGGAAATGTATATTTCTTCGCTCGGTAGTTTTATACAGGTACGGACAAAAAGTTATTACGCTCCAAAACAGTTAAAACACATGTAGGTGGCGCCCTCTACTAGTAGGAGTTATATTGACATCAAAATCCAAATTTCTCATGTCAAAAAACACCCAGACACCAATTTTCATCCAAATATTGACGTTACTTCAGAAATTATTTAGAAAAAATCGAAATAAAAATGAAACTTCTACACCCTGTATCTCTGAAACTAAGCATTTTAGGAAATACATTTATACGAACTTTTTTACTTGTTTTTATACGCAGAATATGTTGCCGAAGTTTTCGGAATACAGTTCGGACCACCCTGTATAATTTAGAGTCTATGTAATATATTTTTAATTAACGATTTATGAAGAACTGGCGCCTAAAATATCATATGAAACACAATCAAAATGAATACTAAGAACTAACATACTAACACGAAATTAATAAAACTAAACTTGCTCAATTAATAATTTTGGGACCGACATAAGATATTCAAAACAATTTTCAGGAGTACCTGAGATCGGTTCATATTAAAACTCATATTTCATAAACAACGAGAACGTAAAGTTGAACGAAAATTATAGCAAGTATAATAATCTTTTTCAGTACAAACTGTATTTTAATGATATTTCTGGTATACAAATCTTATACAAAAATCCGCTGTTCCAAAGAAAACTTGTTTGTTTATTTTCGAAAGAAAGACTACTCTTTCGACGACTAAAAACTTACAAGCGGCGAAGCGTCTCTGCGAGGCGAAAGTTCCACTGTCAGTCTCTTTTTCTCCGACAGTAATTTGTGTCAAATTGCACCGGCCAGCCAGTAAACTGAAATGACTGTAGCCGAAGAAAGAAACAAAGTGTTACGTATGCTTCTGGGAAAATTAATGTCGGCGATTAGCGAACGAACTGATGGAGAATGGAGAAACTTTGTTGAGTTTGAAGAAACTATTCTTTTAATTAACCTTTACATATTATTTTTTTTTAGTTCAATTTCCTATAAACATATGAGACGAGAGATTTTTTTTCAAATAGTAGATACCGAGATATGTTTTTTTCTGTTTAATAATAAGGCAAAAATAGAAAACTGAAAGGCGGAAGACTTTCCTATTAAAATTAAGAGCTCATACTCGGAGAGAATTTTTCTGAGGTGTCTACCAACCTTGTTTGCAGAGTAAGGTAAGGGTCCCAGTTATCGGACACTTAAGAAGGAACTCTAAGTTTAAAGTGACATAAAAGGCATACTTAAGGACATTTTTGAGCTTAAGACCCATTTATAGATAAAACAGTGTTTGTTTCAATGAAAATCTTTTAACATTTTTATATTAATTAATTAATTTTCGAAAAATATAAAAAACATTGGAAATAGGTACAAATGTCCCAGTATTCGGACACTGGAAATCATCGTGTACTAGTTATCGGACGGCTTATGTCCCACTTATCGGCCAAAATAAAACGCAATATACTTAGATTACACAAAACAAATTTATTTCTAATATTAACAAAAAAAACAATTAAAATACCTAATATAAAATTAGGATTAAACAAAACAAATTTATTTTTGACTAATATTTATAAAAAAATCTCTATAAAATATATCTTTTCTTTAAAAATACATAAATTCTGCCTGAATGGTTACTTAAAAATTTGGAGATCAAAAATCACATTAGTAGATACTTAGGATTTAAAATCTTCTATTTCAGGTACTCTATAAAAACCGCGCTTATTTACTATTTTAGGTTCTTTAATTTTCTTTATAACATCTGCCTTTTGGTATGTTAAAACATCTTCTTTTGTGGGCCATTTTCAGTTTGGTCCACTTTCCTCCATTGCTTTTACTGTATATTCTAGGTTTTTACCTTGAGAAATATTTATTACAACCCCAGGAAAATATGTCTCATTATAGCGCATAATCACATAGTTTTTTTTCAAAATTTGGTTATCGGCTTCAAGAGGCAATATACCTTCTAGTCCTGATTCATGGCTGCAAATTTTAGTACTTCTGATTGATGGTCTTTTTCTTTCGTTTTAAGTTTTAGTTCCTCCGATTGATGCTTTTTTTGGTTTTTTTCTAAACGTAATTGTCTTCTTTTATTTTTCTCTCCTAATTCTCTCTCTTTTTTTTTCTAATTTACCTTTTTCATATTTTCGCCAATCCTCCGATACCACTACTGCAGGAATTTTTATTTTAGTTTTTTTTTGCCAATTTATAGAGATAGTGTAGATTTAGGAACTTTATATATTTTGCTCGCATTTCTAATAGATTTAGATTCTAATCTATTAGATTCCTTTTTTGGTGGCTTCTATGGCTTCTCTCATTGCTTGCTCAGAATATTGATTTTTCTTTGACATGGTCTACTTTTGAATAAATATCTGAAAAAAAATTGCTAACTTAGCTTTATCTTCTATTGGCCTTAGTTTGGCTTTTATAATACGTATAGATTTCTAAACTCCTAATTATTATTGTTTTAGAAATCATCACCGTTAATTAAGTCAAAGGTGAGATTGATGGTTTTTATTTTAAAATAATAAAGGATTAAAGTGAACTTCTAATCAAATGTTATGGGTGTCCGATATTAGAATTACTCATAAATCATCTTAACCAGTAATCGGAACCCAATGGCTTAGTTTTCGGCCACCCACTGTCCCTGTTTTCGGAAACTATTTTAACAGTTAGTTTATAGGCATTATTTACAACAACTACTGGGCCACACAAAATTTACACTTTTCTGCACAAGAATTGTAAATTATTTTTGTTGATATCATAAGTTATAAATATATTTTTCATAAAATAAAATTTGGCGCCAATGACTTAGTAATCGGACACCTGTCCGATTATTGGTGCACATAATTTTTAATGTCCCAGTCTTCGGACACCCACAAATTAAATAAAATTGTTTATAAAAGTTAATATTTTTATATTAATATACGCAATAAACAAGTTTAAAATAAACATACTTTATCAAGAGAAACTAACATACACCGCGCCACACTCCGCCACAGTCGACACGACCCTCTTCAATGGCTGAAATCGCGGAATTGAAATAAGCGGCAGGGTAGAGATACAGATGGCAATGTTGCCAAAACGTGTATTATTTAGTAGAAAAGCTTTTAATTTGGATTTATTATGTGTTCAAGTCTTATTATCGTAAAAAAAATATCGTAAAGTGTCCGATAATTGGGTCCTGTCCGATTACTGGGACCTTTACCTAATAAAGTGAAAAAAATAGTCGATTTTTTTGACCCACTCTATTGTATATTATTATTATGTTATTCACTGAGAGTTGGAGGAGTGGAATTTTCCATTTGAGGGTGTTTCAAACTCCTGAGCTGACAATTATTTACGGTACATAACAGTCGGTCGCATAATCTACCGATGACAATGTTTGTAGTTAATTTGTGACAATGTGCAGTGGTGTAATGTATCTGAACCGTAGTACTACTAAAACTGAATCAGAATATAAACTAGGAATGAATATTATTCATACTTTAATCAATATACACATCTTAATAGGGGTGTGGTTACACTATCAGTACAATAATAAATAGTAAATTCATTTGATCTGCCTCAAAAATTCGGGTAATAAACAGACTAAATGCTTTTTTTGTTGGCATTTCCGCAGCGATTTTTTCCTACGTGTCTATGCAAATCTCCCCGAAATAATAAGAAAATACCAGGTGATAAATTAGGGTCGGTTGTAACAAAAAGATTCCTGATTACCATAATAAATTAAATCGCAGGCCAGGAAAGTGTATACTTTGAAGAAAATGGGTTTAACTTAAAATACCTTTTAAATGCGGTGTACATTAAGCTGGCCATCCAACAGCCTCTCGAGGAAAAGGACTACCGGAAAATATTTAATGATCCGGGAGTTGATCTGAAAGATTCCTTTACGCCGTTTCTACCTTTTAGACGGCCCTTTACGGTGCTGAGGAAATGTACTTTATTTCTCGATTGCGTTTCACCCTTGGGTTAATTCGATTTAATTAAATTTAGTAAGTAAACCTTAAATATCTTGTGGTAATTCACGAAGATGTTTATTAGAGTGTCCGTTATTTACAAAGTTGATCATTTCTCTCACGACGCCCTCTAAATTTTTAGTTTATTATCTAAAAAAAATAACAGACCATTGTAAACCCTTAATATTCGCAATAAACCTTGCCCCAAAGACGATTCATTTCCCATTAAAATTATATGGAAATTATACATATTATTCATTATCATTATTATGCATATTAACTTAGAACACTACAAAATTACTTGTACAGAATTGAACGCTCAACAAAAAAGGTCTCTTACAATTTTTCGATAAACCTACTCCTTCAAAAGTTATTTCTACCATTTAAGTATTATCAAAGTATTATATAAGACTGTGTTTGAGAATTCTGGTATAAGACTTTATTGATTAGAACAACAACGAAGGGATTTTCTTTTGAGAAATTGGATTGGTTTGCAATTAGAATGAGTACAATAATTATTATTTAATGAATTTTAAGAATCCAATTATTTTGTTTTTTCCGAGTGGTATGGCTTCCTGGTGTGACTTGTGTCTTTCTGGGCCTGAAGATGGGAATTAAATGAATCCCAAAACATGTCGCCCCGATTTTAAATCAAATTAAATTTTGAAATAAACATCCTAATGGATTGTGGGTATTTTGAGACCCCTGCCCCTCGCCAGAGGTTTTACATGAATATTAAGGGTTTACAATGGTCTGTTATTGTTTTTTAGATAATAAACTAAAAATTTAGAGGGCGTCGTAAGAGAAAGTAAATAACGCAACGGAAACCCTAATGTTTATACTAAAATGTAAATACAGGGTGGTCCAAACTGTATTCCGGAAACTTTGGCGGCATATTCTGCAGATAAAAATAAGTGATAAAGTTTATATAAATATGTATCCTAAAATGCTTATACAGGGTGGCGCACCTCATTCGCCTCGGTGGATTATACGAAAACGGAAAGATGTAGAAATAAAATATTTTATGGGTATATGTGGGAAGGCAATGTGCATAATTTAAAATTATTTTGAAATGTACAGGGTGTGTCAGAACTAAGGTCCATACCAAAGTTATATTTTTTCTTATGGAACACACCCGGTATATTATTTAATTTTTGGATTCTTGGACATAAAATAAGGCATTTATTATGAAGGTTGAAATTGTTTAAAACCTCTGGTTTTTGAGATATTTAAAGATATTTAAATATGCAGCTGTAATAAAAAAGTTTGTCAACACCTTGTACATTACGTTTCAGAATTAATTCTTGCGCTGACTTTCAAGCCAGAGAAATAAACTTTACTAAAAAAATTGATTGCATCCTTAAATGTATACAGGGGTATCAAAAATTGCTGGTCTATTTTAAATATATTTTACATAAAAACTTCGTTATTTCAAATGCAACACTATGTATTTTTTTAAATAAGTCGAAGCAGATTTAAATGCTCTTTCAAACTATATTAGGCTTTCCTATATCTATCTTGCTCAGATTTTGAATAAAAAGCGATTTTTCAGTAAAATTGTAATCAAGATGACTGATGTCGCCATGGCAATGTTATAGTGACAGTACCTATTTTCAAAATAGACATTAGTTTATGGACTTAATAATTAAAATTTATAACAGGTTATTTTTATTTAATTTACCGACAATAAGGTTAATAAGTAAGTATTTATTATTGTATCAAAAAAATTAAGCAGTATCTGCTGGCGGAAGGAATTGATATGTTACTAGTGATTTTATTTGGTGAGAACAATTATTGCTTGTTGGCCTAAAGGGTTTATGCCCAAAGATATCCAAATAGAAATTTTCTTGACAAGAGTTTTTTTTAAATACTACTTTTCCTATTTCGCAGAACTGATAGTGTGGTATGTGGAAATCCTATTAGGCAGAAACCTGTGCCCAAAGATATCCAAATAGAAATTTTCTTGACAAGAGTTTTTTTTAAATACTACTTTTCCTATATCGCAGAACTGATAGTGTGGTATGTGGAAATCCTATTAGACAGAAGCCTGTCGTTGGAAGTGAAGAAAATGAATTTGCCTTAATTGATTCTTTTATAGAAAATCCAGTATATCTACGATAAGTCATCGTAATTTAAATCAAAGGACTACTTTTTTATTTTTCTTGATAAAATAATATACTTATTAAACTATTGTAGGTAAATTAAATTAAATGAAAGTAAACTGTTATAAATTTAAATAAAGTCCATCAAGTAATGTCGATTTTGAAAATAGCTACTAACTGTCACTAGCAAATTGCCATGGCGACACCAGCCATCTTGATAGCCATTTTATTGAAAAATCCCTTTTTATTGAAAATCTGAGCCAGATAGGTATATGAAACCCCAATATAGTTTGAAAGAGCATTTAAATCTGCTTCGAATTATTTAAAAAAATACATAGTGTTGTATTTGAAATAACGAAGTTTTTATGTAAAATAGATATTTAAAATAGACCAACAATTTTTGATACCCCTGTATACATTTAAGGAAGCAATAACATTTTTTAGTAAAGTTTATTTTTCTGGCTTCAAAGTCAGAACAAGAATTAACTTTGAAAAGTAATGTACAGGGTGTTGACAAACATTTTTATTATAGCATGCATATTTCAATATCTTTATATATATAATATATAAATTTGGGTCAGAACGTCCTACGACATTGTCCGATGCCTAACTTCCACCCTGTGCGATTTTCCCATTAATCTTCGGTCAGATTTTTCTCGCTCATCGACCTTCTTATTCCTTCCATCCATGTTTTCTTCGGACGTCCTCTCTTTCGTTTACCAGGTGGTATCCAATGAATGACTTGTTTAGGAATTATGTCATTGTGCATTCTCTGAACGTGGCCGTACCATATTAATTGTTTTTGTTCTATATCATTTACTATTGTTCCCTCTATTCCCATCTGTTGTCTAATGTCTTCATTTCTGATCTTATCCCTCCGTGAAATTCTCATTGCTCTTCTAATCGCGTCCATTTCTGTTGTCTCTAATTTCAATATCTTTAAATATCTCAAAAACAAAAGCATTTAAACATATTAAACTCTTATAATAAATGCCTTATTTTATTCCCAAGAATCCAAAAATGAAATAAAATACCGGATGTTCCATAACAAAAAATATAACTTTGGTATGGATCTTAGTTCTGACACACCCTGTACATTTAAAAATAATTTTAAATTATGGACATTGCCTCTCTACATATACCCATAAAAATTTTGTTTCTACATCTTTCCGTTTTCGTGTAATCAACCGAGGCGAATGAGGTACGCCACCCTGTATAGTTTCGGAGATACAGGGTGTAGAAATTTCATTCCTATTTCGATTTTTTTAAAATAATATCTAAAGTAACGTCAATATTTGGATGAAAATTGGTGTCTGGCAGTATTTTGACATTAGAAATTTGATTTTGATGTCAACATGACTCTTATTTGTGGGGAGCGCCACCTACATGTGTTTTAACTGTTTTGAAGAGTAATAACTTTTCATCCGTAGCTGTATAAAACTAAGGAGTGAAGAAATATACATTTCCGTGAGTTTTTACGTAAAACATTTTTCTTGATAAAAATCGCTACAAACGTTCTCAAGATATTAAGAATGGAAATAGTCAATACATGTTATTATTGACAAAAATATAAACACGCCTTGAGTAGATTGATACAATAGTTATTTGACTGAAATAATAAATTTGGCACAAAACATTTGAAATTTATTATTTCAGGTTCATAACTATTTAGTCAATATGTTTAATTTATCTCAATGATGACAGGTATTGATAATTTCGATTCCAAATATCTCGAGAACCAACTCGCAGCGAATTTTACCAAGAGAATTTTTGACGTAAATATACATTTTTTTAATCAGCAGTTTTATACAGTTACAGACGAAAAATGATTACTCTTCAAACCAGTTAAAAATATGTAGTTGGAGCCCTCTACAAGTAGGAGTTATATTGACATCAAAATCAAATTTCTCATGTCAAAAAACTCCCAGACACCAATTTTCATCCAAATATTGACGTTATTTCATAGATTATTTCGAAAAAATCGAAATAAAAATTAAATTTCTATACCCTGTATCTTCGAAACTAAGCATTTTAGGACATACATTTATACGAACTATTTTACTTATTTCTATTTGCAGAATATGCTGCCGAAGTTTCCGGAGTACAGTTCGGAAAACCATGTATATTGATTATTAAACCCGGACGCACAGAGACAGCGCAAACAGTTTCACTTAAAAACATTTTTAAATAAATATTTTTTCATGTGACGCCACAATACAAATAAATGGACTAATGTACACAGATCATTCGCGAAGTTTAAGGCATATTTAGGTTCACTTAGTCACAGGCATCCTGATATTGTCGTTTAAAATTAAAAATGTTTAGTCGCGATCTGCTGCCGTGTATATTCAAATTCAAATAGTTTATTTACCCTTTTTTAAATATTAATATACAAATTAAACAAAGCAAAAATTAGGTAAAAGGGACTGTGTCACGATTGCAAAAAAACGGTACACAAAAACATTAAATGTTTTTGTGTTACACAGCCCAGTTACATTCAATTGTAAATAAATAATTTTGCTTTTTTTCGAAACAAACAAACACAACCGGATAAAAACACTTTTGACTAAAACAAGACCTTTAGAGGCTTTAGTCTTTGAATAGAATGACATATCATATATCAACTTTTGACATTTATGGCTTAACTGGAAATTGTAACATGCGGTTCATAACGACAATTTGACACGAAATAGGCACCAAATGTTTGGTACCAAATTATTCGTAAAAAATGCTTTTCTGAATATGCTAATGAGCCACCTAGTTCCATTTGAAAACATTGAGATATGATTAAAAATACGATTTAGGCATATTTTAATCCGTCCGGCCTGGACAACATACGAAAAACAGTTAATTCTATTTTTCCAAGGATCCTTGATTAAACATTATTGTTAGAGAGATATCGGAAAACCGAATAGCGTCATGCAGTATTTACGCGTACCTTATCATGGTTACGATATGCGCGAGTCAATTTTTAACGCAACACCCGCTAATAACGTTACCGCCTGACGTAATTTGCGGATTAATTACACTAAGCGCTATTTCTAAATAACGGAGCCGGCCGGCGAGATCTTTTATTTTAGGTTATGTTTGAATTGTTTTGAATTATTACTTTAGTTTTATTAGGTAATTTGATATTTAAGTAGCTGGGATTAGTTTTAATTAAATAAATATGGCCCAAAATATGGATTCCAGCTCTTCCAATATTAAAGAACCTATAAAGAGGCTTAGGTTTACAGCAGATGACTACTTAGCCCTTCTAAGAGAATTTGTTGCTTGTTACCCTAAACCCACTGGCAGACGTTAAGCAATAATGCACTGGAAATAAGCACTTTAGCCCCTAGTTTTAAAATACCTAGTAAACAAAACAATTTTAAAGTTTTAAATTCAAAGTTAGGTTAAGTTTAAATAGCGGACGCGACGCGAACAGAATTTTTTCCGATCCGATAACTATAAATGAAGAGAGTTAATACCACCTCACGTAAAGGAAATAGCACCTGGCCTTATTAACGTCCATGCACGCTATTCGATTCAGCGATATCTCTCTATTACGCTGTTTATTGTTATTTTACGCGTACATCGTCACAAAAAAACAATTTTCTCTATAACACCTTCTCTATAAATAAATAAAATCAGAGAAAAAAATCAATCGCAGTGTACTATAAAATGCTTCAATGTACCACACAATTACATTCGCAACAAAATCGCAAATCGCAACTCCTGAAATATAGAAGGTTATCACGGTCCTAGTTTACAAAATGACAATCGCAGCAAAATCGTAAATTGCAACTATAGTAATATTGGTTGCCTAAATTGAAACTCGCAAATAGAAGAAATCGCAAATGGCAGCAAAATCGCAAATCGCAACTATAGTGCTATTGGTTGCAATAGAAGAAATCTCAGTCGCAGATTCCTATGAGAGTCAATCGCAGGTTACTATTGCGATTTTAAAATTACTGCGATTGAGAATCGCAGTTTTCCGATTTGTTTCTCATCTGTACTTAATATACTTAAACATTTCCACAGAAATCACAAATCTGTAGTGCCTTTAAATAGGCGAAACTTCATAGTCTCTATTTTGATAGATTCATTTATGATGATATTCATTTAAATGGAAATAAATTGCTACGAACAACAATCGACATCACCTTGCTAAACGAACAAAAACCATTTCCACAAGTCTCATTTCTGTACTAAAAACGTTCCTAATTGGATTTTTATGTAAATTTTTATTTCAACTTAGTTTCGAATAATAAGCGGCGATTTTTTTTTCGTCTTTTCAAACTGTTTGTGACGTCGACCGAATTACCAAATACAGCAACTTTATAATTCGGTTATATCTCAACGCGAATTTTATAGCGGTAATGAAATTTCCTAAGCGTGTCCCTGTTGCCGTCGTCGAAAAATATAGCGCAAAAAACGACGACCGAATGAAATGTAGCTAGCTTTTTTCTAGTTGAAAATGAGCTTATGGTTTAAATTTAATTTTCCGCAGCCGAGGATATATCTCAGGAGGAAAATGTGAAATTCTGTTTGTTGCTTACATCGACCGGGGTAGATTATTTCTAAAATATCACATCTAAAACAAATCCTCAAAAAACTAAAATATATATTTTTATTGCAAATTGTAGCAATTTGAATATTATTTATAATTCCTACAAAATACAAAATTCTACTAGCCAGATATAAAAAAATAAAGACACAATTTTGTAAACAATCTCTTTAAAGAAATTCTATAGTTATGAACATTTTTCCACATATTATTATTTTACTTGTCATTAAAAATAAAAAAGCACTCCGGTTTTCCCAAATAACTTAAAAAGTTACTGGATTTGTTAGAATTCTAATCATGACAATGTAGGGTTCAACAACCTGGTTTGCGAGATCCTTCTACTCTGCATTCTTATATGGAACACCGTGTATATTGGACATACCGTATTTAGTATTTACTCGAAAATAATTTCTGTTATATAGAAAGTACACATTTTTAAGCATGAATTATACATGTATATTTTTTCATTTGTTAATAATATAATTTTCGTTTTTCTAGGGCTAGTAACTGTTTGTGAGGTCGCGCGTCGACCGGATTACCAAATACAGAAACCTTATAATTCGGTTATTTCTCAGCGCGAATTTTATAGCGTTAATGAAATTTCCTGAGCGTGTCCCTGTTGTCGCCGTCGAAAAATACAACGTTAAAAACGACCACCGGATGAAATGCAACTAGCTTTTTTCTAATTGAAAAAGAGCTTACGGTTTAAATTTAATTTTCCGAAGCCGAGGATCTATCTCAGGAGGAAAATGTAAAATGTTGTTTATGTTGCTTACATCGACCAGGCTAAGGTATTTCTAAAAAATCACCGCTAAAACAAATCCCAAAAAAAAAAAATGAATCTTCTGGTTTAAAAAATCCTTGTCGTGTGCTTTCTTATATGGAACACCGTATAATTTGGGCATGTTGTAGATATTTATTCGAAAAGAATATCTGAAAAATGAATGAGAAAGAATACATTTTTCACCATGCGCTTTACAGGAATATTCGTTCCTGTTTCATTTGTTATGAATATAATTTTTGTTTTTCTAGCATTAGTAGACTTAACCATTTTTTGCAGAAACCACAAATCAGTAGAATGTTTATATAAAGGAACCTTCATAGTGTTTCCAATGCGCCTAAATAGACGAATCATTCTTTTCCATTTAAATGCTATTCATTTAAATGGAAATAAATTGCTACGAACAACAATCGACATCACCTTGCTAAACGAACAAAATCCATTTCCACAAGTCTCATTTCTGTAATAAAAACGTTCCTAATTGGATTTTTATGTAAATTTTTATTTCAACTTAGTTTCGACTAATATGGGGCTATTTTTTTTTCTCTTTTCAAACTGTTTGTGACGTCGACCGAATTACCAAATACAGCAGTTTTATAATTCGGTTATTTCTCGACGCTAATTTTATAGCGTTAATGAAATTTCCTAAGCGTGTCCCTGTTGCCGTCGTCGGAAAATATAGCGCGAAAAACGACGACCGGATGAAATGTAGCTAGCTTTTTTCTAGTTGAAAATGAGCTTATGGTTTAAATTTAATTTTCCTACGCCGAGGATATATCTCAGGAGGAAAATGTAAAATGTTGTTTATGTTGCTTACATCGACCAGGGTAAGGTATTTCTAAAAAATCACCGCTAAAACAAATCCCAAAAAAAATAAAATGAATCTTCTGGTTTAAAAAATCCTTGTCGTGTGCTTTCTTATATGGAACACCGTGTAATTTGGGCATGTTGTAGATATTTATTCGAAAAGAATATCTGAAAAATGAATGAGAAAGAATACATTTTTCACCATGCGCTTTACAGGAATATTCGTTCCTGTTTCATTTGTTATGAATATAATTTTTGTTTTTCTAGCATTAGTAGACTTAACCATTTTTTGCAGAAACCACAAATCAGTAGAATCTTTATATAAAGGAACCTTCATAGTGTTTCCAATTCGCCTAAATAGACGAATCATTCCTTTCCATTTAAATGCTATTCATTTAAATGGAAATAAATTGTTACGAACAACAATCGACATCACCTTGCTAAACGAACAAAATCCATTTCCACAAGTCTCATTTCTGTAATAAAAACGTTCCTAATTGGATTTTTATGTAAATTTTTATATCAACTTAGTTTCGACTAATATGGGCTATTTTTTTCCTATTTTCAAACTGTTTGTGACGTCGACCGAATTCCCAAATACAGCAATTTTATAATTGGGTTATTTCTCGACGCGAATTTTATAGCGTTAATGAAATATCCTAAGCGTGTCCCTGTTGCCGTCGTCGGAAAATATAGCGCGAAAAACGACGACCGGATGAAATGTAGCTAGCTTTTTTCTAGTTGAAAATCAGCTTAAGGTTTAAATTTAATTTTCCTAAGCCGAGGATATATTTCAGGAGGAAAAAATATAAAATACTGTTTATGTTTCTGGGGGATATCAACCGGGGTAGGTAATTTCTAAAATATCACCTCTAAAACAAATCCTCAGAAAACTAAAATATATACTTATTAATATTTTTATAGAAAATGATACTAATTACTGGTTTGTGAGATCCTTGTAGTCTACATTCTTATATGTAACACCGTGTATATTGGGCATACCGTATTTACTCGGAAATTAATTTCTGATAAAGAGAAAGTGCGTATTTTTAACCATGTATAAATTACATGTATTTTTTTTTCATTTGTTAATAATATAATTTTAGTGTTTCTAGGGCTAATATACTTAACCATTTTTACAGAAACCACAAAGCTGGGCCCGAATTCTGTAACTCCGAAAACGCTAAGCGCTTTTAGACGCTCAGCGTATATGACCCCCGTTAATTTTCGCTGAGCGCGCACTTAACTACCGATTATTATTATTAGGGTATTCTCATCTGACGCGCTTGGCGTCTTTACTGATTGCGCTAAGCGCTTTGAAAACGGTTACTTTAAAGGATCGTTTTGCTTGTCGAACTGTCAGTAAAAATCGAAAAATTTGTGATTTCGTGCGTTATCTTGCTCTTTAATGAAAATTAATACTTCTTATATAAATTCCTCAATAAGTAATTGATAATTTACGACTTGGCAGCTATAAATATTGTTCAAAACATCGAAAATGCTGAGAAGAGTCTTCAACACTTCCCTTGTATAATAAGAATAATGACATCCATAGAAAAATAGCTTGACATAACTCAACAATAGGTTATGAAATTCACGTAACATTGACATTTTTCATTGTTACATCCGTCAGTTATCAACTTTTGACTGTTAGCTACATTAGAAATTGTGATGTTGCCAATATGTGCTAAACGCGTATCCAGAACACGATTCGCATGGCAACGAGAATACCAAAATCGACTGCCTTGCGTTTCGCTGATCGAATACTTGCGCTCACCGCTTTGAAAGCGTAACGTTTTTATGTAAAAGTTACAGAATACGGGCCCTGCAGTGTGTAGTGTCTTTAAATAGAGGAAACTTGGAAAATAGTGGTCCTCAATAAATGAATATTTTTTTTCCATTTAAATGATATTCTTTTAAATGCAAAACAAATTGTCACGAACAACAATCGACATCATCTTGTTAAACGAACTCAACCCAATTTCATCAGTCTCATTTCTGTAATAAAAACGTTCCTAATTGGATTTTTAATTACATTTTTATTTCAACTTAGTTTCGCGATTTTTTTCGCCTTTTCAAACTGTTTGTGACGTCGACCGAATTACCAAATACAGCAACCTTATAATTCGGTTAGGTATTTCTCCGCGCATTTTATAGAGTTAATGAAATTTCCTAAGCGTGTCCCTGTTGCCGTCGTCGAAAAATATAGCGCAAAAAACAACGACCGGATGAAATGTAGCTAGCTTTTTTCTAGTGGAAAATGAGCTTACGTTTTAAATTTAATTTTCCGAAGCCAAGGATATACCGGGTGTTGCATCGTCGAGCGGGACATAGGAAATCCCATGTAAATTTTTATGGGGTCAATTATTGGCTTCCCTAATCATTTTAGAGAATAATTCTATTTAGGTTTATTGAAGAGCACTAAATCCCATATTCAAAAGAATAACTTTAGATATTTTTGATTAGCCCGTTTACGAGTTATCGCCGATTTCTTTTTAAATATTTTTGCCTTTCTTATGGTCCTGTATTTACTTATGAGCACCAGTCAAGGTAAAAGATAACTGTCAAATGAAGTTGTCATTTTAGAAATTTAGCTATTTAGTGCTTTATTATTATTATTAAAAACTCATACCTACATCGAAAATATTAGCCATGAATTACACTATCGAAGAAACAGTATTGATTATTAAATGGTATTCTCAAGGAAATAGTTATCCAAAGGTGTCGGACATGTTTGCTGCTCTGTATCCGAATAGATCGATACCTGGAAAATCTACAATCGCAAGGAATATCCAGAGATTTGAGACCAAAGGAACAAAGAGAAGATGCAAGAAATGATACCGACTTGGAAGTTTTATTGTGCGTGGAAGAGAACGATGGAAAGATCAGCACAAGGAAACTTGGAGATAAAATAGGAATAGATCACACTGCAGCGTTTCGAATTTTGAATCGACATAAATACTATTCCTTCAAATATGAAAAACACCAAGAGCTACGAGATGAGGACGAAATACGGCGGCAGGCGTTTTGTTTTCATATGATGGAAAGAACAGACACGGATAGGGAATTTTTAAAAAACATATTGTTTTGTTCTAAGATTATTAGTGGACTGTAATAGGTATGAGTTTAAAGAGGTTTTGAAGTTTGGACACTTTTATTTATTATTTTTCAGCGGCGATCGGGCGGCCTTGTGTCTTACTTGAGTTTTGTCTATAAACTGAAACTTTCGTCAGCTGAGCGCTGTTGCCTAATTGCTTGATTGTCTGGTAGATGTCGTTAAATCAATTTAAAATAATTTACAATAAAAATACAGAAACTAGACATGCCGCCGACCTTGAAATAATACATTGTTTCAACAAAATACAAACTAAATTATAATCTGATACATTAACATGAATAGAGATCATGAATTCCAACAAATACAAAATAATGCTTATTGCTAATCATATTCGATGGGTAAAGGAACGACCTTTGTTATCGCACGTTTAAAAATGCCATTTTTTGTGCGCACTGACACAACACGCACTAAACTATCACTTCCGGGATGAACAGACACTATACGTCCCAATGGCCAACGCATAGGAGGCTCGTTGTCTTCTTTCAGCAACACTAGGATGCCTTCCTTAACGTTTTCTTGGCGAGTTTGCCATTTGGACCTCTGTTGTAATGAATTCAAATAGTCTTTACTCCATAAAGACCAAAAACGCTGTACGAGCTGTTGTAGGTGCTTGAAGTGACGTAATCGATTGGCAGGAATATCAATGTCGTTCGATTGAGGGACTGCGATTAAACTTTCGCCGATCAGAAAATGTCCGGGCGTAAGAGCTTCTAGGTCGGAGAGGTCATTAGTGAGGGGTAAAATTGGGCGGGAGTTTAAGATTGCCTCTATTTGAGTTAGTAGTGTGTAAAAATTTTCAAAATTTAAATGATTATCGCCGAGAACACGCTTTAAGTGATGTTTAAACGAACGAACTGCAGACTCCCAAGTACCACCATGATGAGGCGATTTGGGTGGAATAAAATGCCACGTTATTCTATGCTCTGAGAAATAATTCGGGTATTTTTCGTTAACTGAATCTCGCACAACCTGGCATAATTTAAGCAATTCGTTATTCGAACCTACGAAGTTAGTCGCGTTGTCGCTAAATACATGACCACACAAACCACGACGAGAGACAAATCTTTTAAAGGCATTCAAGAAACCTTCTGTGCTAAGGACGGTCAGAAGCTCAGCATGAACGGCACGCGCACTAAGGCAAATAAAAATACACACATAAGCCTTAATTTTAACTCTATTCCGAGTTTTACCATCTTTTAGTAAATAAGGCCCAGCGTAATCGACTCCACAATAATAGAAAGGGCGAGAAGGTACGACTCTTGGTTTAGGTAAAGACCCCATTAATTGATTAATGTCGGCTGGTTTGACGCGGAAACAAATTAGACATTTTCTCACTATCTTTCGGACCTCATTTCTTCCGTTGACTATCCAAAATTTGTCTCGAATTTGGTTTAATACAAACTGCGGACCAGCGTGTAAAAATATAACATGGTAATAATTAATAATTAAATCAACAAAACAATGTTTAGCGGGTAATAAAATAGGGTGTTTTCGGTCATATTTTAAGTTCGAATTTTTCAATCGACCGCCTACACGTAAAATACCTTTATTGTCTATAAAAGGATCAAGACTTATAAGTTTGCTATTTTTTGACAAGATTTTATTGTTTTTTAAAGCCTTAATTTCTTCTGAAAATCGTTCCGATTGAATAATTCTACAAAGAGTTAATAAAGCCTCATCTAATTCTTGAAAAGTAAGAATTCCGGTTAACTTGCTATTAGATTTTAAATTATGACAAAATCGGTAAATATAAGCGACGATACGGATTAGTTTCGGATACGAAGACCATCTAGAAAATATTTCGTTTTCGAGAACACTTTTAACAGTGGCGAAAGAAACCTCTATGTTTCTTTTCTTACATCGGAAATTGATATTTTGATTTTCTTGGTATCAGGCCATGTTTCGGGCGCTGTTTTCAAAAACGACGGTCCGTACCACCAAAGTGCTTGGTTTTTTAATTCAAGTGGGTCGGCACCCCGAGAAACTATGTCTGCTGGATTGATTTCTGTATTTATGTGGCTCCAGGTAATATCGGCGGTAAGACGTTGGATTTCCGCTACCCGGTTACAAATAAAAATAAAAGTTTTCCACTGGCTAGGCTCTGCATTAAGCCAGTCCAATACGATGGTTGAGTCGGTAAACAGGACAGTATCGTTTACAGGGAAATCTAAAGCTTTTATTGTTTTTTCTAATAAACGAGCTAGAAAAGTGCACCGCACAGTTCTAATCGAGGTAGGCTCATGGAACTTGACGTTAAAGGAGCTAACCGAGATTTCGCGCATATTAAGTGTGACTCGATTTCGTCACCGTTTTCGCTAACTAAATAAATACATGCTCCATACGCAAGTTGTGAAGCATCGGAAAATCCGTAAAGCCTTTTGGGTTTTTTGAAAGACTGGCCTTTTAATACACAACGCGGGATTTGCAACGACTTTAAATTTGGTAATTTACTAACGAAATCTAACCATTCGATCGAAATATCTTCTGGAACATCGGTGTCCCAGTTCACTTTGGAAATCCAAATCCTTTGTAAAATCAATTTAGCTTTAACGATTACAGGACTAATTAAACCCAAGATATCGAAAAGCTGTCCTATCGCGGCTAAAACCGTTCTTTTCGTAATTTTGAAAGTATCGATTTTTATATTATAATTATATCCGATGGTATCCATACTAGGATTCCAAACTGTGCCTAGCGTTTTCGTTTCGCCTTCCCCTGGTATACAAAAGTCTTCGTTTGGCGTATCGCCGGAAATTTCTAGAACGCGGTGATCATTGGAAATCCATTTTCGCAAATTAAATCCGAATTTCGATAAAATTTTGTTGATTTTTATTTTTAAGTCAATAGCTTTGTCAAGGTCATGATGACCAAAAATTAAGTCGTCCATGTAAAAATTATTGATAATAATTTGACTTATTTCGGGTTAGAATCTTTAATTTTAAGACCGATTTCATGAAGTGCGCGAGTAGCCAAAAAAGATGCGGTAGCGGTACCGTAAGTCACCGTATTTAACTGATAATGAATTATTTCTTTGGTTTCGTTATCTCTCCAAAGTATACGCTGTAAACTACGTTGTGATTCGTCGATCAATATCATTCGATACATTTTTTCTATGTCCGCGACGATTAATATTGGATAAGTACGCATTCTTAATACGACGTCAAAAACATCCCGTTGAACTTTCGGTCCGACTTTTAACACGTCATTTAAACTAAGCCCAGAATCAGTTTTTAAACTAGCGTTGAAGACAACTCGTACCTTTGTAGTACTACTACTCTCCTTTACAACAGCGTGATGGCTCAAGTACACGCACACCTTTCCAGATTGATCTAATTCCGGATTAATTTTCGACATGTGTCCTAACTGCTTATATTCGTTTAAAAAATCCGCGTATTGTTGTTGTAAATCGGGGTTTTTTGCTAAACGTCGTTCCAAAGATAATAAACAATTTACGGCAATAGAATAGGAATCGCCCAATGCTAAATAATTTTCTTTTAGCGGAAGTTTTAAGATGAATCGCCCGTCGGAATCGATTTTGTAATTTTCCCGAAAATGTTTTTCACATTCTAATTCTTCGTTACTTAATTTATTTTGTTTATTTTCAATATTTTCTATTTGCCAAAATTGTTGAACGTTATTATGCAACATTTTATCGCGTTCTTGGTTTAAAGTTAAAAAACAATTAGTATTTGCGTTGTTAGTGCGGTGGTTTGTCGTTACTTTATGTAAATCTAAAGGTCCTACAAGAACCCAACCGAATTTGGTGTTCTGTAAAATCGGCGCGTTGTCTCCGAAGAGTATTTTTTCGCTACTCAAACAACGGAAAAATATTTCGGTTCCTATTAAAATGTCTATAGGCTCTGAATTAAAAAAATCAGGATCGGCCAACGTAATATTTGCGGGCATATTTATTAAAGTAGGATCGAAAGAAACTTGCGGCAATTTTGTAGTAATCTGACTGATTACCAAGAATTCAATTTTAGCCTGGAACGCATCATTTAACGATCTTATAGTTGTTTTAATTTTAGACGATACCCTACAGGACGCGTTATTTATACCTATAACCGGCATATTTATTTTGTTGCGTGGTAAATTTAATTTATTGCAAAGTTCTTCCGAACAAAAGTTTGACTGGCTCGCGGAGTCTAATAACGCGCGACATTTTACCGTCCTGCCGTTTGAATCTAAAATATGTACGTATGCTGTAGCAAGCAAAATCTGCTTGTCGTTTTCACCTTGGCTAGCAGCTGATGCCGTGGCGGGACTATACGGAGCCGTCTGCATTTCACCGACTTCGCTTGGCGCGTTACGTAGCGAGCCCTTGTCAGCACTGTTGCCGGGTTGAGCACGTATGTCAGTAGTTTCGTTTTCGCAATTCTTGTGTACCTCTAAAAAATTATTGGAAGCGGGAATTTGTAAATTTGCGGTGTTATCGTCGTTCATAAGAGTTACAGCGGCAAACGTATTATTATTTTGCGGATTTCGATTTGTATTATTATCGGAATTACGATTAGGTGGATTTCGATTCGAATTATAATTATAGTCGTGTAATATTGAGTTGTGCTTTCGATTGCAAACCTTACAGGTTTTACTTGTACATTCGTTGACGCTATGCCCGGTTTTCAAGCAGTTCGTACATATTCCTAAACGTTTTAATTCGAAAAATCTACTTTTAAACGGCAACGCGAGTAGTTTCGAACATTTGTACGTATAATGTGAAGTTTCGTGGCAAAACGAACAATTGCCGACATCGTAAAATTGTAACTGTTGTTCTTGCCCTTGATTTACAGGAATATTTGCGTTAACGTGTGCTACAACTCCACGATTGGGCACTGAGGTTCCGCGATTTTGGGGGTTTCTTTCGTGTGTATTTTTTCGTATACGCTTTGACTTTTATTGTCGATAGTTTCGAGCACTTGACAATTGTTTTTAAGAACGATATAAAGTCTTCGAAGGTAGGAGAATCTTGCTTGTTAAAATTTCCCATTCTTTTCGGGTATTGTTGTCTAATTTTTGCGCAATTAGATAAATTAGTAATGTATCCCAGTGATCTACCGGTTGTTGTAGACTGGTTAAAGCTCGGAGATTTCGCACGACGTTATCGATAAGTTTACGTAAATTTGGATATGAGTCTTTCGTGATGCTCGGCATTTCGAATAAATTTCGGACGTGGCTGTGGATTAACACTCGCTTATTTTCATATCTTTCGCGTAATAACTTAATAGCTTCGTTATAATTAGATTCGCAAATTTCTAAAGAATGTAATACTTGTGCTGCTTCCCCTTGAAGGCAGGATTGCAGATAATAGAACTTTTGTATTTTTGTCAGTTCAGAATTTTTGTCAACCAGCGCTTGAAAGATCTCAAAAAAAGGCAACCAGTTTTCGTACGTTCCGCTAAAATGTGGCAACGAAATAGACTGTAATTTAGCGCTGTTACTACTATTGGACACCGAAGACGGTAAACTCGCGGGTATGCTTGTATTTAAATTTGAATGCACGTCACGATCATGCTGTTCTATTAAATCGTTCGCCAAAGCGGCTGCGTTGAAGTATTCGTCTTCAAACCATATTCTCTCTGGCTCCTGAGAGGTATCCAATTCCTCTAATTTGGTTTGAATAGCTTCAAACTCTGCCCAAGCTGTGTCGAGGTTCGCTTTTCTTACTTTTAAAACCGATATATTAAGATTTTGACTGTTGACAAAATTATTAAAGCGTGTTAACGTGGCTTTTAATTGGCTCCTACGATATACCAATCTTTTGATCTCGACTGCCTTCGTGGCGGCACTCTGGGCTGCTGTATTTTCAGAGTCGTTCATTTTTTTTTTTAAATTTTAATTTTTTGAATTTTACCAAATTTAAATTTTCGTTAAAAACTACATAAATTGCAAAAATCTCAATTTAAAAACTACGCCCAAATAAACACTACGAATCCAAATTTTAGCATGCAGATGGGTATATTTATAAGCGGCAAAACTAAGCAGGGATTACTACGGTTAGGACTTATTAAATGAAAGGAAACGACCTGTTAAATTTCTGGACTCCTTGCTGCTTGCTGTTCGGTTTGGCAACGTTGCGGCTCCTCCAACCAGGAACAATGGCGCTCGTCTTGACCGGCGAACTTTACGCGTTTACGATTTGTTTACGATCACTTTTCCGATTAATCCGCTCGATGGACCAAAATGTTTTGTTCTAAGATTATTAGTGGACTGTAATAGGTATGAGTTTAAAGAGGTTTTGAAGTTTGGACACTTTTATTTATTATTTTTCAGCGGCGATCGGGCGGCCTTGTGTCTTACTTGAGTTTTGTCTATAAACTGAAACTTTCGTCAGCTGAGCGCTGTTGCCTAATTGCTTGATTGTCTGGTAGATGTCGTTAAATCAATTTAAAATAATTTACAATAAAAATACAGAAACTAGACACATATGTTTCACTGACGAATGCACGTTTACCTTAAATAATGAACCCAATGTTAAAAATTATCGATATTGGGCAACCAACCAAACCAAACCAAAAAAAACAACACAGGTTTGTCGAAACAAGGACGCAATATCCACAGAAAGTAAATGTTTGGGCAGGGATATTCGGACACAATATTATCGGGCCATTATTTCTTACGCGAAATTTAAATGCAGAATATTATTTGGAACTACTCGAAAATCATATTTTACCTGCTTTACATGATGCCGCTAGGGAAAATCGGGAAGTTTGGTACCAAATGGATGGCTGCCCAGCACATAGTATCCTGGCTGTTCGGGAATATTTAGACAATAGTTTTAACGGAAACGTTATTGGCCTAAATCATACAGTAAATTGGCCAGCAAGGTTTCCTGATATTTCGCCAAATGATTTCTTTCTCTGGGGCCATTTAAAAAACAGGATATACAAGGATAAAATATACCCAAATCTAGACGAGATATAAAATGCTGTTTCTGCCGAATGCATTAGAATTTCAGTTTACCAACTAGCGAATGTAAGAAGAGAATTTTGTGATTGCCTGGGTTATTGTCTAGCAGTCGATGAAGGAATATTTGAACATCTTCTTAAATCCTAAAGTTCTAACAATTTAATAGTACCTAAATTAATAAGTTATTGAATATTGTAATAATACCTTGTAATTACCTTTAATTCTAATAAGTTAACCTTGTAATTGATTATTTTACTTTAATTCATATTAATTTGTATTTATAAATACACCTTTAAGATTTCCGATGTAGGAATGAGTTTTCAATAATAATAATAAAGCAATAATCATATTTATTTTTTATTTTTCATATAATAATAATAAAGCAATAAATATGTAAATTTCTGAAATAACAACTTCATTTGACAGTTATCTTTTACCTTGACTGGTGCTCATAAGTAAATACAGGGCCATAAGAAAGAAGAAATATTTAAAAAGAAATCGGCGATAACTCGTAAACGAGCTAACCAAAAATATCTAAAGTTATTCTTTTGAATGTGGGTTTTAGTGCTCTTCAATAAACCTAAATAGAACTATTCTCTAAAATAATTAGGGAAGCCAATAATTGACCCCATTAAAATTTACATGGGATTTCCTGTGTCCCGTCCGACGATGCAACACCCGGTACCTATCTCAGGAGGAAAAATGTAAAATACTGTTTATGTTATATATTATTTTTTACTGATGGTTTGGAGTTGGTTGGAGTATATATGGAACACCGTGTAATTTGGGCATGTTGTAGATATTTATTCGAAAATAATATCTGAAATATGAATGAGAAAGAATACATTTTTGACAATGCGCTTTACAGGAATATTCGTTTATGATTTATTTGTTATTAATATAATTTTTGTTTTTCAAGCGTTAATAGAGACCATGGCCCTCCTCCAATAACGTCCACATTGTATATTATTTTAACCATTATCGGGCATGTAATGAATATATTTGTTTTAAAAAAGTTCTACAAACTCCATAAGAGATGTGTTGTAATCCTTTATTAGACAATCCGGCTTCTTAACAAATGAATTAATGATTTCTAGCAAGATATGCGTAAACATTACGTTCCTTGTTCTAATACGAACGAAAATATCTCCACTCTTGACTGGATAATTCGGCAGTTTCCAAGCGAAAGTGGGAATTAGCAAATATAGCCATTATGATAGCGGCAAATTGACATTGATGGGATTATCGGGGGATCCTGAGCGAAATAAAGGGATCTTCTACTGTAATCGGAAAATGGCTGGGTTAAAATAAAATGTACGGTGAAAGCCTTACAGCGTTGTATACGGTAGGATATGTTTAAGTTTATTTGGAACTTAGCTTTAATTGTCGCTTTTGAATTTTAGTCCAAATGACGTACTTTGGACTTTTTATATACTCTAATTTACTAGTTCTCTATCTATGGTACACTTGCTTGGAGCAACTGATAGGCTGCTAAGATTACACAGAAAGACATTTAGAATTCTATTATTTAATCTATGCAATTAAAAAATATAAAAGACAGCTATAAAAATAAGTAATAACGGCACTGCCTTTTTATTGTAATGTTCAATAATATATATGATACAAGGTGTTATATAGGGAACTTTTTCTACCGGTGTACCGGAAACGGTCGATTATTAGTTAAAATATAAGAGGTACCGCAAAAACTTAAATACAAAAGTTATAGGGTTTTTAATTATCTATTAGCGAGTAATAAATTTAAGTATACAGTATCACTTAAACAATTTGATTTAATTAATTTCGATACGTTCAGATGTTCAGTTTCGTTTAACGATGCCTTTCTGCCGAAACTGTATTACTTAATAATATTTGACATTAGTTCTCAAGTTAGCATTTATAGATGTATAAAATGAGATTATATCAAGTGTGGAAATTACAAAATTTTCGTTTAACCTTTCAATACCTCAATTTATGTTGTACATTGTGTATTACGATTATTGCTTAAAATTGAAGGAAGAATTGAAATATGCAATAATATGCAGGGGGTTTTATTTAAAAAATATAAAGTTTGATGTGTCGCAACTTAAATTTACTAGTAGTTAATAGGCATTTATAAACTCATTACAACAGTATCACAGTATCGGCAGAATGGCATCATTTAATGAAACTGAACATATTAAAATGAATTATATCAAATTGTGTAAGTGATATGTTCAAAAGTCAATAACTCGGAAACGATTGGTTTGAGGTACATAGTGTGTATTTCGATTTTTGCTTAGAATTAAAGGAAGAATTGAAATATGCAATAATATACAGGGGGTTCTATTTAAAAAAATGAAACTTTGATGTGCCACGACTTTAGGACCGACCCTGTATATATAAATTGATTACTCGAAAATAGACATTTAAAAACCCTATAATTTTTGTATTTGACTTTTTGCGGTACCTTGTATATTTTACCTAATAATCGACCGTTTCCACACATAACAGCCGATCCTGTATATAATTTTTCAAGGCAATAGTATAGTGTGACCAACGGATCTGTAGCTACGGGGTATCGGCAGGGGAACGCAGTTGTAGACAAAACACGCCCAATTTCATTCATAAAATAGGCATGGGCGTACGCTGTTATATGAAAATAATGTGTATCATAAATATAATATTCAGATTAACAATTTTTACTAATCTAAAATCTAAATAATTTAATAATCGTTACTGTTGAGTTAGCAGATAAACACTAAAAGCTTTTATTAAAGCTCCCTTAAATATTTTAAATCATTTTATTATTGTGTTGTTAATATAATAGAAGAAATAAATTTTTTTATCTTCTGTGTGAATGTGAAATTTTTTATAGCCGATACGCTAACTCCGGTATAAAGAGATATCCGCTCAAGTTTACGTTTAAGCGGCAACTTAAGCGAACTCTCTGTAGCTTCTTCGTCGCAAACCCTATTATGAACATAAGGAAATAAACCAAATGAGATTTCATCCACGTTTATTTATCTTTATTTTAGTTTAGCTAAAATATTTAGGTAAAATGTGGTGCTTTTCATTTTAGCCAATATTTAATTTTAATATTCTAATAATTATATTATTATTATTCTACTTACCTATATAAATTAGCTATTATTTCTTTTGTCTGGCTATGTAGCGTCTTACCCTTAACAAATTTATTCATTTTAAAACACAAATATACGATCAAACTTGATATTAATAATTAAAAACTACGAATGAAAAACATTATAACAAGATAACAAAACAATAAAACACAACTTAACTATCAAATATAGGAATAAAGTTTAGGATAACCGGTATAAAATAATGAAATAAAGTAATAATGATCAAAAGAATGACACCGCCACTGGATATTTCAATAGTATTCAATATTCCTACTCTTTTCAGAAGAGACCGTGAAGTTGGGGATAAAGCAAGCGAATAGGAAAGGCGTAAAAGCCAGGCAACCGCGTGGTAACAAATCCTGTGACGTAGTCTCGCCAATCATGTTCGATGAATAGGCGGCCATGCGCGGCGATGCCGGTTTGCCAATGATATCCATGAAACATCTTCAACTTTCATAATAAGCAGGTTATACAGAATGAAAGAAATAAGTTATTAAATAAAACATATCGAACAATATGAACCACGTTAAAATTCCTTAGTAATATATGTCAGAATATATGCTAAACACATTATATATAATAAAAATATATTAAATTTATAGTTCATGTCTGGCAATTTTGCAATTTTATAGATAAACGTGGCAATATCGATTTTTTTTTCTCGCATTCCTTCCGTAGCTTCAGATCCGCTGGTCAAACAGTAGAAGCCCTAGCGAAACAAGGTATTGACAGGCCTTATATAGAAACTCTCGCCAATATATACAAAGAAGCCAAAGCAAGAGTAATTATACAGGGTGGCGCACCTTATTCGCCTCGGTTGATTAGACGAAAACGAAAAGATGTAGAAACAAAATATTTTATGGGGATATGTGGAAAGGTAATGTGCATAATTTAAAATTATTTTGAAATGTACAGGGTGTGTCAGAACTAAGATCTATATCAAAGTTATATTTTTTCTTATGGAACACCCGGTATTTTATTCCATTTTTGGATTCTTGGACTAAAAACTTGGAATAAATGCCTTATAATAAGACATTTATTATAAGGGTTTAATATGTTTAAAAGTTTTGGTTTTTGAGATATTTAAAGATATTTAAATATGCATGCCATAATAAAAAAGTTTGTCTAACCTAACCTAACACCTTGTAGAAACAAATGTCGATTTTTAAAATAGCTACTAAGTGTCACTAGCAAATTGCCATGGCGACACCAGCCTTCTTGATTGTCATTTTATTGAAAAATCGCTTTTTATTCAAAATCTGAGCTAGATAGGTATAGGAAACCCTAATATAGTTTGAAAGAGAATTTAAATCTGCTTCGAGTTATTTAAAAAAATACATAGTGTTGTATTTGAAATAACTAAGTTTTTATGTAAAATAAATTTTTGAAATAGACCAGCAATTTTTGATACCCCTGTATACATTTTAGAAAGCAATAAAGTTTTTTAGTAAAGTTTATTTCTCTGGCTTCAAAGTGAGCACAAGAATTAACTCTGAAAATTAATGTACAGGGTGTTGACAAACTTTTTTATTATAGCATGCATATTTAAAAATCTTTAAATATCTCAAAAACAAAAAAATCTTTAAATATCTCAAAAACCAAAGCATTTAAACATATTAAAGCCTTATAATAAATGCCATATTTTATGCTCAAAAATCCAAAAATAAAATAAAATACCTGATGTTCCATAAGAAAAAATATAACTTTGGTATGGATCTTAGTTCTGACACTCCCTGTACATTTCAAAGTAATTTTAAATTATGCACATTGCCTGGGTCCGAACTGTATTCCGGAAACTTCAGCAGAATATTCTGCAGATAAAAATAAGTAAAAAAGTTCTTATAAATGTATGTCCTAAAATGCTTAGTTTCGGAGATACAGGGTGTAAAAGTTTCATTTTTATTTCGATTTTTTCCAAATAATTTCTGAAGTAACATCAATATTAGGATGAAATTGGGAGTCTGGGAGTTTTTTGATATGAGAAATTCGATTTTGATATCAATATGACTCCTACTTGTAGAGGGCGCCACCTACATATTTTTAACTGGTTTGAAGAGTAATAACTTTTCGTCCGTACCTGTATAAAACTACCAAGTAAAAAATATACATTTACGACGTTTTTAACGTAAAAAAGATCTCTTACTAAAAATCGCTACGAGTAATAGTTCTCGAGATATTTCAAATCGAAAGTATCAATACCTGTCATCATTGACATAAATTAAACATGATGTCTAAATAGTTAATAGAGGGAAATCATAAATTTGAAATTGTTTTGTGCCAAACCGTCATCAATCATCTTTTTTTCGAAGAAAATTTTATCATTAATTTAAAAAAATAAAATTTTCTCAAATTTATCTTTTTAGTCAAATAACTATCTACTCAACATGTTTATTTTTTGTCAATAATGACATATATTGACTATTCCCATTCTAAATATTTCGAGAAGGGTTGCTCGTAACGATTTTTACCAAGAGACATTTTTTACGTAAAAAAATACGAAAATGAATATTTTTTCACTCAGCAGTTCTATACAGGTACGGACAAAAAGTTATTACTCTTCAAAACAGTTAAAACACATGTAGGTGGCGCCCTCTACAAATAGGAGTCATAATGACATCAAAATCAAATTTCTCATGTCAAAAAACTAATAGACACCAATTTTCATCCAAATATTGACGTTACTTCAGAAATTATTTGGAAAAAATCGAAATAAAAATGAAACTTCTACACCCTGTATCTCCGAAACTAAGCATTTTAGGACATATATTTCTAAGAAGTTTTTTTACTTCTTTTTATCTGCAAAATATGCTCCCGAAGTTTCCGGAATACAATTCGGACCACCCTGTATACAACAACCCCGGAGTTGCCCCAATGGGCGAAGGAGTACGACAGGGAAACACAATATCCCCAAAGCGGTTTACAGCAACATTAGAAGAAATCTTCCGTCAAGTGAACTGGACCAACAAAGGATTACAAATAGATGGAGAATATCTTAACCATCTAAGATTCGCAGATGAAATAGTCCCAATTTCCAATAGTCCTGAAGAACAAGCACAAATTAATTTGTGTCCAAACCAAACCAAACCTACAGCCAGCAATAAAGTGGATCTCAAAATGAATTTAGCAAAAACTAAAGTAATCTAAAAGAAACTAGTGGAAAGAAAAGACCATGGGTGAGGACCATGATATTAGGAAATTAGCAGGAATAACTTGGGCCCGCATGGCAAATAATAGACAACAACGGGCTCAATTACAAAGAGAGTATGTAAGGGAGGCTACACTATACTTCGTTGTTGAATAAGCTGAAAATGATGATGATGATGATATAATAACAGAAATTTTCCAAAGCATTGTCAGAGAGACGTTTTATTTTGTGGCTCATAACATTATTAAAAGGACTAATTATCAACTTCTTTTATAAAATATATTATAAAACACGTGAAAAGAGAATTTAATTTTTGAAACAGATTCCTTGAAAGAAACTGAAAAAGTTTTCTTCTTTCGCTAACATTTTGGATTTGTTACAAAGAAATCTATTATTTTTACGAAACAATGGTCTCTTAGTAGGTCGTTGTCATGTAAAAACGAATAAAAGATATAAATTAAAAGTTTGAATTAAGTTTTGTGTTAATTCCGCTTTATCTTGTAGATGAAGCGATTCCGCTAGAGTTAAATTTACATTTTCAACGAGTTCTTATCTTAGAATGACTTCAGTTACGCTCCTACTAAATATATTGTTGTAATCTTGTTACTTTCTAAGTTGGCGGGTAAGGTATTTGACTTTTGACTTAGTATAAGTTGAGAGAAACGATTATTACGATTTCTTGTAAAATATTCTAACATACTTTGTTAAGAATAAGGTATAATGAATATTATTTAATATTAACTGAAAAAATAAATAAATGTTGAATTTGAAACAAAAATGAACTTTATGATCAAACTTAAAATTTTTATTGCTTTTTATATAACTCTTGTTACACACACATTATTTGATTCCAATAATAAAACGTAGCATTCCTATGTCCACGGAATATAGAGACACTCTGTAAAATCCTGTATTTGTTCAGAAATTCTATTTATCTTTTAATTTTATTCGGACACAGATTTGTTTGGCAGTTTCTCCTCTTTCATATTCTTCTAGCAAACTGAGCAAATGATAACATGGTTAGCGAAACGCGCGTAAAGTGCAAAAGTAAAGTGTTTTGGTGTATTGTGATGAATTAGTATTTTATTTTGCTGTTGTAACATCAATAGTTCCAACGAGGGTTCTGATCCCCAACTGTAGGCAAAGACAAGTTAATAAAAATATCATTAATACTTTGAGAACTAATAAACTAATACACACTTACGAAACCGATATTAGAACAGTTAAGAGAACTCAAAAATATCTTTAACAAAAATTAACAACAGAAACGGACACAAAATACAATTATTTATTATCCAAAGAAGTAAAACAATTATATTATAAGAAGTGTATTGTTTTATTATTTGAAGACGTTAAAATAAAAATCACTCACACCACTAATCAATCGGAATTTATGTCAGCCATATTGCTATGCCTTCGCTATTTTTTGATATGCTATTTCCTTTATATATATTTTATTCACTGTTTATCTACTACAGAACAAAGATCCAAAAATGATTACGATTACAATTATTTTAAACTCAAATAATTATTAACCAAATGCCACTAAAAACAAAAAAGTAAAAATTAAAATAAAGGAACCTTTTAACTTAAACCTTTCACTTAAAATAAATTTTTGGGGTTCGCTCCATTTTTCTCTATCAAATCCTTTTTTGTTTTTAGAGGGGGACTTTATGTTTATAGGCCGTTTGGATGACGGGCCTATTTCCATTACCGGGACAAAAACGCCTACCTTAGACCTTAGATAAAGCGGTCCGTCCTCTGTTGGGAATTTACGGAAATCGCTCGATTACGATAGAGTAAAGATACTAACTTTCGATAAATTCCACAGATAAAACTGATTAACGAGTAAATAACTATTTCATTCATCATTAAATTATACGCGGCGATAAACAAGGATTGAAATAGTTCAAAACGTCTCAAAAGTGGCTCACACCTATAAGTTTTTTATTTTTTTAGATGAAACAACGATATTTGGTATGTTAGTATATGATATAAATTGAATCGCTTATTTGTGAAGGGATATAAGTCACCATTTTAGGAAAAATGAGTATATGATGAAATTTTGTTTTTTAAACAGCGACTAATCGTTTAATAATGATTTGAAGTCCCGGCTATCTGTTCTAGTAATAGCCTCCTATTAATATTTCGTTTATTTTTGAAAAGATATAAGTCGGTGACTTATATCTTTTCATAAATTTAATTCGGATTTCGTAAATAAGTTCGGGAGACCCCAAGTAGATACTTGCTGCAAGTGCGAAGAGCTTGATCTCAAAGCAAATAGTTCCACGTTGAGTGAAGCAGCAAAGAAAACCGCTTGGAACACCACAAAAGGCATTCTAACACCACAAAAGGCATTCCAAACCACAAAAGGCATTCTAAAAAATTTCATAACAGTATTAAGAAGACGGCAGAACTATGTTCAAAAGATGACACCGTGCTCGGACTTTGCTTTGATTATATGGAAAACATTTTTTTGTCATCCATTCCCGTGCAAGACATATTTTACTTACGCCAGCTTTATGTATTTCCATTCAGTATTCACAATTTGAAGAATAAAGCAGCACAGTTCTTTCTTTATCATGAGGATATTGCTAAAAAGGACCAAATGAAACACGCTCTTTCATCCTTAAGTATGTACATAAAGCAAAATGTTCCAGATACAGTGAAGGAACTTCATCTTTATAGCGACGGTTGCGGAGGCCAGAACAAAAACAATGTAATGATCAGATTGTGCCTCGCCCTGACAGATACAGGCATGTTTGAAAAAGTTGTTCACAAGTTTCTCATTCGTGGTCACTCATTTCTACCTTGTAACCGAGATTTTGGGTTGGTCAAAAGAAAAATGATGCGTACAGATAGACTGTACACGCCAATGGAAATTTGTGAAGTTATATGCAATTCCAAAACAGAGAGGAAATTTACTGTGAAAATTTATTGTTTATCGTTGGAAAGTGGTGGAAAAACTACTCCAAGGTCCCAAAAAGAATCATGGCTTCATGGAGTTCCGATACTATCACACGAAAAAAGGCAGTGTTGAGGCCTTAAAATACATCGATGGAACAGAAAAGTACCTTTTACAAACAATCAACTTGTGAGAATTGCGGATCAAAGAGCCTATGCAGAAAAAATGGTTCCAATTAATATAAAAAATTAACGATCTTTGAAAAGCACTTCAATATATTCCTGAAAATAATAAAGATAGATATAGGTCGTAGAAACCAGGTATGGATTGGCCAAATACGGGGAAACTGAAATTATTACATTTTCAGGTTCATATTTTATTGTAAATCATGCTTTTCAGTTCTTTTGTTCTATATAGCTGTAAAATAGCTCTTATTTATTTGTTGAAACTACTTAAATAATTCGGAATTTCTACAGTTTAGTGTGTGTTCTTCCCGTCAATTCGTGAATGAATATAAGTCAGCGAAATTCAAATGCCTCAGAAACTAACATGCTGCTTCAAAAATTAAAAAAACAAAAAAAAAAGTGACAAAAAAACATTTGACAAAAATAACAAATGTCTTTAAAAAACATAACTATTTTTAATAGGTTATTGTTTTAAACATATTTTCCGGTTTCACCGGAAATGACTATAACTTTTGATTTTTAATTTTATTCGATAGAAAATGACACTCTGAATAGAATGACATATCATATGTCAACTTTTGACATTTTCTCATATGGTTTATTTGAAATTGTAACAGGCGGTTCATAACGATAATTTGACTCGAAATACCAAGTGTGTGGTATCCAATTATTCGTAAAAAATGCTTTTTCCAAATATGCTAATGAGCTACCCTCGTTCCATTTGAAAAAATTGAGATATGATTAAAAATACGATTTGAGCATCTTTTAAGCGGCCAGGACAAAACATTAGACGATCAAATGTATTTTTACAAGGCTCCTTGATTAAAAATTAGTGTTTTTAACACAGCCATAGTACTCTAGATTGAAATTTAAAATACAATATGTTTTTGAGCGATTATGTCAAAAGTTGACATATGCTATGTCATTCGATTCAGAGTGTCATTTTCTATCGAGTAAAATAAAAAAAACTGAGGGTGCCAGTTAAAAATTAAAAGTTGTGAATTCAAACAAAATGAATGTGTCAATCAATCCTAATTTATGTCATATACTACCATACCAAATCTCGTTTTTTATCTGAAAAATAACAAAGTTATAGATGTAAGCCACTTTTAGTAGACGCACCCGGTAGATAGGCGATGCTCTATAAAACTAAAATAATAAAAAAATTATAGCAAAATACAATGCAGACATCTAAATCTAAAAGATCGACATCGATACAGAACTATTATTTTTGAACTTGGCATTAAGTCCGTTAGGAAACGGCCATTTCCCTTTGAAATTTTGCCAACCGTAATTTGTCTTCCTGCCGATGGCTAAAAATATAACGAAAACAAAAAGAAATAACGGGTTTCGTTTTAAAAGAGATCCTTTTCAGACTCGTTTCAATAAACCTTTTTAAATAAATGACTTAGTTACTACCGAAAAACTTCAAAAACAACTTATCCGGAGCAATACTGAAACCAGAAGCTTAAGAGCGTCGTTTAGTCTTTAGATTTGTGTTTTAACAAAGGCCAATTTAAATTTCGGAAAGACGCCGTTTACCCCGGAGTAAGATTCTTTTACATTTGCTAGGAGAATAAGAAGGAAGCAAGGAACGACTGAAAAATCTGCCTCCGAGTTAAGATCAAAAGATAAATAAAATGTGTGGAGAGATGCAGAAAATACCGATGAAAAATAAAAAATAATTAAATTTTACTTTTTGAAGTGAAACGCGCGATGGGATTAAAAATTCTATGCCACGCCACACGAGCTAGCGTTACGCGAAGCGTCACGCCAAGGTCGCCAAGCGTCACAAAAATGGTATGGATCTTGGAGCGTCGTAACTCGTGCCCTATGTGAGCTAGAAAACTGAAACTCGGAATGTAGATGGAACTCGAACAGCCTCATCTTTTTATAATATTTTGACGACGTTTCGTGCACTAGAAAACACCATCATCAATGGCGAGAAATTGTCCGATTTAATGGGTCTTGTCGTCGTACCTTGAACCCTATGTAAACTAGGGGGCTGAAACTCGGAATGTAGATAGAACTCGAAGAGCCTCATCTTTTCATGATATTTTGATGACGTTTCATGCACTACTAATAGTACGAGAGCTAGCAACGTCGGGAAAACAAGTATTTTAAGATGTCTGGCTCTTTGATATATCTTTTATTATGCTCTCTGGAACAGCATGCGGCTCGTCTGGCTGCCGATACCCGTTGCGTTCACTACTGCTCATCCAAAGAAGATCCTCTATTTTTTACTTAGCGCTTTAAATCCTAGTATTGAATAAAAATCGAGCAAGTCTCCATTAGCTCGGCGCGTAGAGCTTTCGCCTATGAAGCGAAGGTCAGTAGTTCGATACCGTTTGGGGGTGCAACTTTTTTATTTTTTTTTTTCGTTTATATTCTGATAGTAAAGTATTAAATATTTGTTTTTTATCACCAGAACGGATGGCGCTTATGGGTTTATGAAGGATTTTTGTGGTAATTAATTATTAGACAGATTTAGGATGGTCCGGCTGCCGCGACGGTAGGTTGCTTTCACTACTGCGCATCACATGTGTACAGGGTGTCCCATTTTTGTGCGTTTGTTGGGATTTCTCGTTTATAATTTAATTTTAAAGATTTAAACATAATATATAAAAGTTAACATTTTAATGCTTTATTAAGGTAATTTCTGCCTGTCGTTCTTCAAAATATTTTTTTCAGCTGTTGTTTATTATTTTAGTAATACTTTTTTTAACAGATTGTTATCTAAAAGCTACACAAGTTTATTTTCAGTTCAGTTTGTTAAGATAACGATGGAAAACAAAATTATCTGGTTAAATTAAATTAAATAAAATAAGAATACTTTTTAAACAATATTGATTAATGTTAATGTGTAGAAAATGAGCAAATCTAGGGGTAGAATAGTTAGTTACATAAAAAAAACAGCAAAGTAATGTGAAAAAAAAAACGCATCATTGTATCTCCCTCATAAACGAGAAATCCCAGATATTCCAAATCCCAAAAAACGCACGATAATGAGACACCCTGTATCCATGTGATGCGCAAGTAGTGAACCTACCGGCGCGGCAGCCAGACCATCCTAAACCTATCTAATAATTAATTACCACAATAATCCTTCAAAACAAATGAAAGTATGAAATTCTACTTATATACACTACGGATCATAAACCCATAAACGCTATCCGTTCTGGTGATAAAAAAGCAAATATTTAAAGGTCTGTTCTCAGAAGAATCCCTGACTAGCCAGCACGTTTTTCATTGGTTAAAATGCGTAGAAACCTGATTGTTAGTCTGGTTTCTACACATTTCAACCAATAAGAAACGCGCTGACTAGTCAGGGATTCTTCTGAGAACAGCCCTTAATACCAGAATATAAACGAAAAAAAAAAAATAAAAAAGTTGCACACTCCCAGCCGGTATCGAACCACTGACCTTCGCTTCATAGGCGAAAGCGCTACGCGCCGAGCTAATGGAGACTTGCTCGATTTTTGTTCGATACTAGAATTTAAAGCGCTAAGTAAAAAATAGAGGATCTTCTTTGGATGCGCAGTAGTGAACGCAACGTGTATCGGCAGCCAGACGGCCTGCACGCTGTTCCAGAGAGCATAATAAAAGATATATCAAAGAGCCAGACGTCTTAAAATACTTTCTCGAAAACGTTGCTAGCTCTTAGACTATAAACTCCATCATTAATGAATCAAATCAAAATATCGTCCGATTTAAATGAAATTTGGTATGTCGATAGATTGGACCAAGACCAACTTGACCCTCTACGACACATGTCTCTGTGACAGTTTTTACGTATGTTAGGTTGGGTTGCTGGAGTTTGGGATCATGTTTGATCCCCCACTCGGAGGTCTTGGACCCATTGTGATACCCCTGTTATTGTTATACCAAACCTTCCTCTCATTCTTTCTTTGCATTAAAGCACTTCCAGCTCTTTGCAAAGTTCCCGATGTCGCTGATGTTGGCTTCTGCTGCTTCCTCTAGTCTTGCCCTAAAAACCTTGCCCTAAAGTTTTAACTCGTCGGTATTCCAGTACCGGAGAGTGACACAGCAGGTGCTCTATGGTTTTTTCTTCCTCTCCGCATTCTCTGCAGTAGTCGTCGTTGGAAATCTTCCATCTCACTGGGTTGACCCCCGTGAGGCAGCTGCCAGTAACGACGCTTATGCGTCCTAGGTTCTTTTTGTGCTCTAGTAGTTGTTTCGTATTTATGCTATCTACCACTGGGCCTAGTTTTGACGTAAGAAACGTCAAAAGTTGATGTCGTCCGATCGCAACCAAATTTAGTCGGTAGGCTATGTGAGCGACGGTGCACACGGTCCCACCCTGCAAAGTTGGATACGAAGTTTTGTTTACATCTTCATCAGGGTAACGATTTGAAATTGAAGAAATGTAGGTCGATTTCGGCATAATTGATTAGGTTAGGTTGTAGTTAGTCTGAATGGACAAAATCATCATGATTTTTCTTAATTATGGGTCGTTTGGAACCAATCTCGACATGTGGATGTCTGAGGTTGACCCGAATGGAGTTTTCAGACGAACAGACAGACAGATGAAAGTAACTAGAAGTTTCACTTCAAATATGCCCACATAGTACACACACAATTTTTTATTATTAAAAAAATATAGCATAAATTTAGTTTAAAAATATACTCGTATTAGAACCAGCCTCCTTTACTATACTACAAAGCGATCAGCAATGATCCAAGTAGTTGACGTTGACGATATTATGTTACAAGATTTTAGGATTAATACTTATTCTAAAACAAATTTTCGATCGAAACATTATATCAAATTATGTCAATTCGTTAACGACAATTTGGGGGGGAGGTCAGCTGCATTTTGCTGGAATACACTTTCGGGTTGGCATGATCCTCATAGATCGTGTATCTCAAGAATCGGCAAATTGGTTGGTGAAAATCGCACCTAAGCTTAAAAATTGGCAAGGGCCGGAACTGGTTGCAGTGAAGGGAGAACACATCCCTAAAGGGGCGGCCATCACGGACTTGCTGCCGAGGAGCAAGGGGAAAGACACCACCTACCTGCTGAGCCTTATCCAGGGTCAGAACTTCAATGTAAGGACATCGAGTTGGCGAGTCATCAACTCGAGGGCGGAGGGTCATGGTCAGGTCCTCACAATAGGAATTGATCTCAAATCCAAGAAGGCAATAGAGAAAGATGGACATATTCTCTGTTATAGATACGCGACAACACCGGTATCAGGTCTCAGGAGAGACCAAGTTAAAGAGATGGAGATAATGGATACAGATTCCCCACCTCCACCTCACGGGTTTCTCAGCCGGAGGCAAGCTCCTCGACTGTGAAGGGCGGCACGGAGGACCAAACTCCAACCGTGTAAGGGTGTGTCCTCGGAGGAAGAACTGTTGTCAGAGGAGGATAGGAAATACCCTGTCCCTTCTACAACAGGGGTATGATGGGTTATAGACTGTGTGATGACTCAAGGAAGGGGGGCACAATAGATCTTTAAAGTCGCAGTGATTAACCCTCCCCTCTTACTCATTCTACATTCTACAATGTCAATTTTTTAGCTTTTCTTTAGCTTATTGCGAATTTGCAATTTTTAACTTTGTTATTTGTAAAATCAACATATTTATCAGTGTAAAAAAATACTTACATAATTACGGCTTATTTTCATCCCGACGCACGTTCAAGAGAAGGTTAGAAAATTAAAGGTAGTCGGCGTAGTAACTTTTAGCGTTGATTGAAAGAATTGGAAAGATACGCAACCTAATGGGCGAATGCGTGGTAAAGCTGATTTGATTTCCCCTTACGTTTCAAGTGCTGTACGGTAAAGCCACTACTCGTTCTGCGGCCAACGACATAATACACTCATTTTCTCTAATTTGGCCAGCGAAGGAATAATGAAGACGGCGCGGCGTGGAACTGAAAGCGACAGTGTTGCCGTATTAAAATGTGTAATATCTGTAACATGTTTGACGAAAATATCTTTGGATGAAAAATCTGCGTTTATGTATTGAAAATTTATTCGTATTAAACATAAAATAAACAACAAAATTAAAAATTCCTTTATGGGTGCTGAATATTATATATGATCGAAAAAAGTCGTTTAGTTGACTTGGAAATGACGGCTATTGATATTTACGATAATATTTTACATAAGAAATAACAGCGATCTTCATTTCCAAGCCAACTCTGACGCTGTTCTTTATTTAATGATATAGTATTATACTAAATTGTTTAATGATAGAAAATCAGTATTATTAATATACTATATTTTTTGCAATGGAAATGGGATATTGGAGAAGGTGCTGTAAACTAACTCTACTAGATAAAGTGAGAAACGACAACATAAGGGATCGAATGCACATAGCAACTAGTATTATAGATACCATAGAAGAAAAAAAATAATATGGTATGGGATGTTTGCAGAATGGAAAATACAGAACAGTCAACTACTTCAATCATTGTCGATCGCTTTCTAATAGACTACTTTGACTCACGGTTCACACTACTATTGACCACATATTTATTTAAAAAAGTTTGGACTATAAAAATTCACAAAGAAAATGAGCGTTTTTAGAAGTTGATAGAATACATTGAGGAAACCAATAGGTATATTATCTAGCTAGACAAAAAACAATCTACCCCCTCAAGTGATCAAGTATCATATCTTTTAAATCTGCAACAGTTATTTTTATAGGTACAAGTAGAGACGAGACAGATCTACTGTATCCTCCAAAACAATTCTTTTTGTACTTGACGAATATTTTTTATCAGTAAATAAGTACATCAGTATAAGTGCATCGTACCATTGTAAATCATTTATAATTTTAAGATATTTGACACAAGGGTCTGTAAAGATTATTTTTGATTAGGCTATAGTTAATCATAGAAATACTTATGTTCCAGTCTACTGTTGTTAAAAATTACAATAAAACATAAGATGATATTATTTTTACAAGTCACGCAATAAGAGTAAAGATAACAAATATTATCACTTTCAAATACACACAACCAAACTTATATGGAATCATCTATTATTTTTCATAATTTTTGAGTTGCATGAAAATTTTCTGTTTATGAATAAAACTCAGTCCTTACCAATGACTTTTAATGAAAAATAATCCATATAGGAGTAAAAAAAAATCAGTTCCCAAAATAAACAAAATGGTACTTTTTTGGTTTCTGAAACGAAATTAAGATTTAAATTTTTAATGGCCAAAAAGCATAAACAAAAAGAAAATTGATAATTTTAATATTCCTTGTTGCCACCTCTAGCCCTTATGCAAGCTTCTATCCGCGCTGGCATGCTTCTTATTAAATTATCCACGTTGTCTTGGGGTATGTCTTGGGGGGGTATGTTTTCCCATTATGCTAATGCTACATCAATCAGTTATGCGATATTTCCTGGATTGTCTCGACGAGCTCTAACCCTTCTTTTGAGCTAGTCCCACAAGTGTCCGATCGGGTTTAGATCTGGTAAATAGGCCGGCCAATCCAAAACTATGACACCTTCCGTTTCAAGACACCGGTTTTTACAACCTTTCGTTTCAAGACATTCTCTAATCACTCTGCTGGTATGGGGGAGGTGCACTATCGCGCAAGAAGTTAAAATTATCCCCAATTGCAGCTCTCCAAAGACTAACGATTGGTTCTAGCACCACATCAACATATCTCCTACAAATTTAACCAGGTCAAATTTGTTGAAGTGGTAACAATGGAGTTTTTGCTCCTAGTATAATACCTCCTCAGAACATTACAGTTCCTCCTTTATATCTTGGTACAGATTTGGCAGCCTGAAGTATCGCTGGTCTTCCTGGAGCACTGAGAACCCGAATTCGATGGTTATCTGATCTTAGGCCAATTCTGGTCTCATCCGAAAAAAGAATATTTTGCCAATTCTCAGTTGTCCAGTTTTGATGTTGAAGGCATCAATTTAGCCGGTCAATTATATTTTGCCGAGATAACTGTGGGATCCGTAACTCTCTCCTACTGTAAAACTCTCGTGCACGAATCCTTTTTTTATAGTTTCAACTGAAATGTTCACACTTGTAGCTGCCAGAAGTTGTCTTTGTAGGTCTGGATGAGAAACATTGGGATTTATTCTAGCAATTTAACACACAAGGCGGTCTTGTTGTTCAGATGTGACTCTTTGACGACTTTGTATGGGCCTATCCTTGTGTTCCTAATTTCAAGTATCTTGCATATATTTTCGATACAACACCCTGGCTTTTATGCTAGGCGATAAAATAACAAAAATTAATACTTTTGAGACGTTTAAAAAAAATCCTTTTGATCTGAAGCGAGCGACTTTTTTTTCGAAATATATTGGTGACCGATGTGGAAAAATGTCAAACGCATCGTAGAATGTTATTGATATCAAGCAGAGTTATAAAGATTTAGCCATTTAGGATAGGACTTTCATTGGAAATAAGTCCTAGTCATTTGGAAATCCGATTTAAATATTGTTTTGAATTAAAATAAAAAAAATCTGATTTAAATAAAAAAAATCTGATTTAAATCAAATAAATCTGATTTAAATCAAATAAATCTGATTTTTTTTGATTTTTTTTTAAATCATGATTTTTTCCAGCCCTGCAATGAACACTTATGATGTGAGATCCCTTGTATATTTTTTTCATTTCATGATATGGAAAATCCAAAAAGTCAATGCATACTTTAGATAATATTTAAATGATTCACTCTTAAATAATATCTTTCTTGAAATAGAACTACACTTTTTTGAGGCATCCTCGACCTTCTATTCATCTACTCTATATTTTTCGTAAAGATATAGTTATGTTACTCGATTTATGGTTTTTGTCCAACGTGTTGTGTTTAGGGTTGCCAGATTCTTATGGCTGGATTTCGGAAAGGCAAAATATGCGATATTGAATAACAAATGAGGAAAACCAGACTTTTGCCACTGGTAAAATTTTACAACAACTGATATAGACAATACTGATATTTTTCAGGAACCGTCTTTTGTAATTAGAAAACTTTCAACCAACTTATAAAACCATAACAAAATTTAGAAACGGAATACAACCTTAATAATAAAAAAACAAATAAAAGTAATAAAAAATATAAAAAAGGAAATACTAATGTGATTTAATTACCAATCACACTATATAAAAAATATCAAAATTTCAAACAATTTAATTTAGGAAAAAATTATATATAAGTATATAAAATTCAGATCAGATCCACGGGATCGTTTTCGTTTTTACTTTCTTCTATAATATAAAAAAAAAACAATCTCCTTCTGATTACTCCCAGCCATCGTCTCTCAGTGGCGGAAAATATCTCCGTGCCGGAAAATTGTCTCGTTTGTTGCCACACGAGCGGTTTTTAAATTCCATTGTTCTTTCAACTTCACCTTTAAACACTTTTAATATTTTTTGATACTTTAAAATAGATTATTTTCATTTTATAGCAGGCGCGCATATACGGGAGGGGTAATGGGCGTAATTACCCCTCCCAGAAAGAAATTAATTTATTTTTATTATTACTTTCGAAAATCGACAACTATGAAACTATGAACCCTTCCCGGACACAAACGGTACAATGTGAGACAGGAAATTGTAGAGAGGAACAAGCCCTATAACATAGGACACAACATTTTAATGAACAATTCTTTCCATAAAATCAATAAAATCAAAAATATACGAAATAATATACATGTTCTGATTTCTTTCGAAAATCGACAACGATGAAACTATGATCCCTTCCCTGACACAAACGGTACATTGTGAGACAGGAAATTGTAGAGAGAAACGAGCCCTATAACATAGGATACAACATTTTAATGAACAGTGCTGTCCATAAAATCAATAAAATGAAAAATATATGAAATAATATACATGTACGAATTTCTTTCGAAAATTGGCAACTATGAAACTATGAATCCTTCCCGGACACAAACAGTACATTGTGAAACAGGAAATTGTAGAGAGAAACAAGCCCTATACAATTACCCCTCCCAGAAAGAAATTAATTAATAAGATAAAATTTGGTATAAAATAAAATTGTTACAAAAAAGTTAATAATACAAATTAAAACAGAATATCCAAACCAATCCAAGTAGATTTTCTCCACAGTTACAATACCTTCCAGCAAAAATTTAATTCAAATTTAGTATTTTTTGAATATTCACACTACCCCTCCCAGACTCAATCTCTAGATGCGCCACTGTTTGATAGAGTATCATTTATAACTATCATTGAGCTATTATTACTTATTATTATTGTCAGCAGACTATTCAGATAATTCACTCTGAAGAGACTAACTTAATTTCTCCAGAAAAATAAAAAAATCCTGGTTGTTACAGCGGTATATAATAATCAATGGCCATCATCATCATCATATTCGGCTTGCTTATTCAACCTCCCTCAGTTATTTAGATACTGTCTTTGTAATTGGGCCCATTGTTGTCTATTGTTTGCTACGCAGTTATTCCCCAAGTTATATATACGCAAGTTATCCCTGCTAATTTAGTAATATCACGGTCCCATCTCAGGTTTGGTCTTTTTCTAGGTCTCTTAATTCCTCCTGGATACCATGCTGTAATTTTTGTGGTCCATCTGTTGTTCGTTCTTCTTGCCAGGTGTCTTACCCATTGCCATTTGAACGATTTAACTCTGTGGATAATATCTATTACCTGGGTCTTATCCACTATTCCCTTTTACAGTCTCTCTTGGTTATTCCCAGTATATTTCGTTCCATTGGGCGTTGTGGGACTTGCAGTTTCCTTATGATGTCAGTCTTAAGTGTCCAGGTTTCGCATGCATAGGTCATGACTGGTCGTACACATTGGTCAAATGTTTTCTTCTTTAAATAGAGTGGCATTCTAGATTTGAATATGATTGAGTTTCTTCCATAAGTACTCCATGCTAACTTAATTCTTCTGTTGATTTCTGGTAGTAGAGATCCCGAGCTGTGTATTAGTTGTCCCAAATATATATTTGAGACCACAATTTTATGAATAAAGTTAAGTTTTGAAAGTTGTTTATTCCTTTTTCTTTAATAACATATTTTTGTACATTTGGTAGTTTGTATTTTCAACTTAGTTACAAAAATTACCCTTTTATATTGTCAATTACGTTACAAAAATTAATACTTTATGACGTTTGAAAAAAAGAACTATTTGACACTCAAAGCAATTATTTAGAAAATTAACAACTTTATTCGTATATCTTTTGTAACGACGTACAGGAGATTGGAGAGGTCTTTTTAACCTCCTTTAGGTCGGCTTTACACAAATTAATTTACAAAAACGACCCATGCAGATTACAAAATACTCAGTCTAATAAAAAAGGGGAAAGGAAGGTTTAAACAAAAAGCCTTTGAAATTAGATTGAATAAAATTCAAATTAGGCTGAGTTGTTTAATTTAACAAACAGAAAAAATGCATAGCACTGACTTTTCTAAAACGATTTTCAACTAATCTCGGCAATAAAGTTGAATTATTTCAGACGATGAAGATTCTGTTTCAAGTATCTTACTTAGAACCGAATTTTGGCCTAAAAATCCTTTCTTGATTTAAAATCTTTTAGACCAAGATAAACAAGCTTATTTAGGGTTCGGACCATCTACAAATGTGCGCTTGCAGTTTGTATATTAAGAGTCTATTACGCTGTACTGTTCGGGTTGCTCTCAGGGGTCGGGTAAAGCGGGTGTGTGGCCGAAATAAATATATATTATATTTCAGAAATCTACCTAAGACCGATCTTGTCGTGTTAAACCACAGCCAAAATTCCACATGCAATAAAGACGTGCTTTGATTAAGGCTTGATTAAAGTTTGCAGAGCTTCAGCATTCGCCATAAAATAGCGAGCAATTTGTTACAAAATCATATAAATTATAATACACATACCGGGAAAATCTAGGGATATCATTTTATTAAAGTTAAAAATAAATGTTTTTAATAAACAACCACATATTTGTAGGCCGATTCTTTCTACTTCGACTGAAACGAAGTAGTGGCACTAGTTATTTCTAAATTTGGGATATTTGCAGAAGTGTTTGAGCATTTTTTGTCAAATGTATAAAAAGCACCTAGCATCAATTGTTCGAATTTAACCTGTACTGGCTATGTTTTTATGATAACTGGCCAGAATTCATTCAAATAACTCTGTTTAGTATTAAACGACATTATGGAGCGTAGACATCTTAACAGAGACGAAATGCTAAGGGCCATGAGTATGCTCGAAGCTCGAATGCGCCAAATCGACGTAGCTAGAGCATTAAATACAACGCAAAGTGTAATATCGCGATTAAGTGCACGCTACCGTGAAAGTGGTGATGTTGCTGAAAGGCACACAGGGCGACACCGCATTACTACCCCTCAGCAAGATCATTTTTTACAATTAAATGCTCGACGCCGACCGACTCTTACAGCACCAGAGCTTAGTTTAATTCTCCAGGAAACACATAATGTAACCGTTAGTCCTGACACTTTTCGCAATAGATTAAGAGAGGTCAACTTAAGAAGCAAACGCCCCTAGAGAGCTCAACCCTTAACGAGACGAAATCGAGAGGTACGATATTTGTGGGCTCAAGATCATGTTCAGTGGTCGAATGAACAATGGGCCAATGTTCTCTTCACGGATGAGTCACGCTTTGGAATTCATCCGGATTCGAGAAGGCTTAGGGTATGGAGAGAACCGGGAAATCTTATTTGGTTGGATCATGTTCAGGAAGTGCACCCTTATCAAGGTGAAACAGTTATGGTCTGGGGAGGAGTCCAGTTAGACCGAAAAACAGATCTCGTTTTTCTTGAAAGGTTTCTAACAGGAATCACATATCCTGATTTAATTCTTGAGCCTGTCGTGTTACCATATGCCAATGATTTTGGGAGAAACTTCATTCTCATGCATGACAATGCACGGCCTCATACAGCCAGAGTGGTAAGTGAGTATCAATGCTCATCAGTTAAACATCTTACCCTGGCCGGCACAATCTCCTGACCTCAACCCCATCTAGCACGTATGGGACGCGGTCCAAAGAAGAATTTTGAGAATGGGTATGCTTCGTGAAGCTCGTAGGGATCTGGTTCGGGCCGTGAATGCAGCGTGGCAGGCTATACCTCAAGAAGAGATCGACAACCTGATCAGGAGCATGGAGAGACGATGTAGGGCTGTAATGAACAGTAGAGGAGGCCATACCCTTTATTAAGTAAAAATGATTTTATCTTTTTTTTTAATTCACAGTTTAGAATTAAAAAAAAATGTGTGTATTTTTTTGAGTTCAATAAAAATCAATGTAAATTTGAAAAATTCGGTAAATTTCGCATTTTTATTTCCAATACGTCCTGTAAACTATTTGTTTATTTTAATTTTATTATATCAGAAATGCAAATAATAAAATTACTGACGATGGCTGGATAAAATTGTAATATCCCTAGACTTTTCCGGTGTGTGTATATCACTGTAATCGCAAAACTTCAATCTATTTCCGTAACGGAATTTTAAATTATGCAGAAAAAAAATCGTGGGTGTTTGAGAAGGCTTACTGCCATTACTCGCTGATAAGTATTCGACACGCATCAGAAGATGGTTACGCAAGGCATTTTCTTTCATGAACTTTCCTGTGACTGAAAAGCCAGATACGTGATGTTATATCTCTTCCGCACTCCGGACATTCAAAAATCTCATTACTTTGTTGCCTCTTTACTTTTTGGTTGTCGTTATTAACTGAAATTACAATTCTTCTCCATTGCGTTCTATTGTGCGCTGCTTCCTCCCACCAATTCTGCATGCTTATCCCCTTTAAGTTTTCATGGAAAATATCCTTGAGTTGTCAACCCGGTGTTCTCTTACCGTCTACAAGCTCACCATATAGAAGAGATTTCGGTAGGCGTTTTTCTTGCGTACTGCATACGTGGCCAGCCCTTCTTAAGCGGTATTTAGTTATGACTTCAACGCTCTCGCGGCTAGCTTTTTCAAGGACTGATACGTTTGAGACTTGGTGGTACCATTTGATTCTTAACAGTTGTTTAAGGTGTCTCTGTTGCAACTTGTTTAATGCGTTCGTGTGCCATTTTTTGTTTCGCTTTCATATAACATGGTGGGGATTATTATTATTCTGTACACTGCAAGTTTCGTTCTGAAGTTTCATTTGGTAGCTAGAAGCACCGTATCGTCAATATATATCGGGTGTTATTAATAGATTTTCCATTTTCTTAACTTTTTTTAAATCAACTCGCTAAATTTAGGCGGTCGCCACAGTGCGACTGTTTTGAGACAAACGTTGCAAATTAGTTTACTCTATAACCAACTTACAACTAAAATGAAACAGATGCAACTCATTCTGACGCAGTTTCAGTCATTTGATGTAGCAGTTCAGTTTAAAAAAATTTACTATGTCAAGTTCCGAATATTCAGAACAAATCCGATGATAAAGACTTTGTTCATTGTTTTTGACATTGTTTATTATCAATGCAGCTGAAAACGCAGGACTCAGAGGGAGTACTGGATTGACATCCTTAAATGCATTCTCTATCACGTCTTTCTTGGAGTACACCAGGCAGTTTATAATAATAGACTTCCCTGTGTTTCTTAACCTCTCTGACAAATCTTCAGTTCTTGATCACCCATTTTAAAATATATAAAATACGCGGGTATGACTTGAATGCGGGCAACTTTAAAACTGCATCGCAACTTCGACCGCGGGAAATGGTCGCGAACAACAAATTTGTGACTGACTGCAACTGCTTTCATTCTAATCGATTCGTGTGCTGCGTTGCACTATTATAAGTTGCCAAGGTTGCAAAACCGTTGCAGGCTCAACTGATTTGTAATCGTTGTCTCAAAACAGTCGCACCGTAGACCTTAAATTGCATAAAAATAACGACAGGCAATAGGTCGCAAAGTCCTACGTGTCAATTACCTTGGTATTCAATTATATTTATCAATTTTTAAATTGCATAAATACACTTCAAATATATTATATCCATAAAATAAAACTAAACAATCACCATGTTACTTAAAAAAATATATAATGCTACTTAAACTTGTTATATAATCCAAAAAATAAACAAAATAAGGGGTTTTGAAATATTTATCTGTCTACATTATTATCTGAAAACATCTTTAAAATATCAGATCTGTTTCACATAAACCTCGGCTCAAATATGCTTTAAAGGAAAAATACCGTATGATCGAAAAAAACGGCGTCTAGTTGGCTTTGAAATGACATTCCCCATATAATTTTAAATATAAAATGAAATGACAATGAGATCTTCATTCCATAGCCTTCGCTGACGCCGTTTTGTTTTGATCATATTGTATAATCTAAGTATATAATCATATTTTGATACATTTTTTATGTAAAATTGCTTAATACTTAGTAATATATTCCGGTCCATCACCAAATTGAGACAAAATAAGCGTTTTTACGGTTATGCTACTAAGATTAAGAATACACAGTTATACCGCGTCTGGCCGCTTAAGGCTCTGCGCGCACTGCATCGGATCGGACCGACCAGCAAAAGCGACTGCGACCATCGTACATATAGACGGCGCCGGCGTCCACTAAAACATTTCGGCCTGTAGAGGCCAGATTCCTACCTCTACCTATCTACGATAGTCGAGTCACCGCCTTCGCCGTTTCTCGCCGGACTGGTACCGATTCAGTGCGCGTACACCTTAATGCTCCGCGCGCACTGAATAGGTATCGGCGGGAGCGAGCGGTGCGAGAGGCGCGAGCGGCACGACCGGTCGGAAAGTCGATTGTAGCCGCGCACTGGAGTCACACCATCGACGGTCGAGAGTACGTCACCAGCATAAATTTGAGCATAGACGAGGAGAAGTTTATTCAAATTTAGTCAAATTCATTCGGCATTTCAAAAAATTATAAAGTATTATTACTATTTATATTTTTATGCAACTTTTTATATTTTATGCTTCATGATGGAAATTGATATTATTTAGATCTTAACCAAACACACATTAATATATTTAGATCTTAACAAACCACATAAAATTAGTGAAATAGAGTGGAAGATGGGGATAAAATATACTACATGACTCTTAGCTTGACCGATTTTAACAAATTTGGTATAACTCTAAAGGGTTTAATTTGTTCTTTAAAAACAAAGCTAGATATGAAAAATAGTCAAATAAAACTTCTATTTTTAGTTTTTTAATCTAAATAAGTGTCATTACAAACATTTATATATAGCCTTTATTTTAAGTTTTTAAAATCTTTGTTTTAAGTCAGTAGTAAATAAAACGAAACTTGTGTTTACATTTTGTTTAATGATTGACGTTTCGACCAATTTTAATTCGGTCTTCTTCAGAATCTATAATATACGTATAAATAATTTTCTATGTTTGTGGTAAGAAAAAATTATATATTAAACACATTGTTAGTGATAAAATTGTATTGTATATTATATTTATATATTATTATATATTCTAAAGAAGACCGAATTAAAATTAGTCGAAACATCAATCATTAAACAAAATGTAAACAAAAGTTTCGTTTTATTCTTTACTGACTTAAAACAAAGATTCAATAAACTATAATAAAAAGTTAAAATATAATAAAAAAGTCAAAGAAAATTGAAAAAAGAAAAAATATAAATAGTTTTTATAGTACCGTATTATCGAAAAGGAACGGCATCAGCGATGACCATGAAATGAAGGTCGGTGCCAATTTATATGTAAATTTATATAGAAAATGTCATCAATCGTCATTTCCCATCCAACTGGACGCCGTTTTTTTCTATCATACGGTAGATACATGTACAAATATTTTATTCAAACATAAATATAATTTTCTCTATTTGTACCTTTTACGGAACGATCAACATAGTAACATAAGATGACTATTTATCAGCTGTTATTACTAACGTCAAAACAAACCAAAAATTAAATAATATGATAAGTTTTTTGACGATATTTAAATTCGATTTTCAAAATAATGTGAGATAATCAAAACGAGATGAGAAATAAATGGGTTTAATCGGAAGGTTTTCTAAGTCAGTTATTGAATAAGTGTAGTAAACAATATAGGTTAGGTGTTTGTAATAAATTTTTATAAAAAACCGCATATTAAGTATAATATGGTCTCGTACACTTTCGATTAATAATTCATCGGACATGTTTAATGTAAAACCGCTCCACTAAAAACAGTCGCTCGGCGTAGACTATTCGCCCCCTCCCATGCATTCTCTGATTTCGCCTGATGGCGCGAGTACCGTCGATAGCTCGAAGCGCACCGAGCGCACCGATCTAATGTGGTGCGCGGGCTTACATTTATTTCAACGTAAACTGAAAATTACGTGTCGCTCGCTCTCGCCGATATCTATTCAGTGCGCGTGGAGCTGTGAAGTGTTTTGACATCCACGTAATAGTCTAAGAGCTGGCTACATAACAAACCTTATCATCGTTACATGGCTAATTTTTTGTGTGAAGTATCCTTTTGTGTAGCCATTATGAAAAAGTCATGTCTGCCAGCGCAATCCCGGGGCTTAAAGCGAGGGCGGCCAATCGAAAGGGTGAAATTTTGACACTAAAAATATTATAAGGTACACGAGTTATAATTGCGAAAATAGCTTTTATTATTAAGAAACGTGGAAAATTGTTGGCAGACATTTTTCTGGCCGCTAAAATGCCGACAGACAACGCGAAAGAGGCATGAAATTTTAAAAATTATCTCGAAAATTATTAAAAAATGAAATTTGAAGAATGAAAAAAAAATGTAGCATATACAGGCATGTCGATTGGTGGAATGTCATATTTATTTATTTTAAAAGCCGTATGCAAAAAGGCAGACAAAAATATCGTAACTAAAAAGGAGTTTACACGGTGCGAGCTAGCGGGTCAGTCGAGAAGGCCAGTAACTATATGCGAGCTACTGAAATCGTTTAAACATACCCGTCGAGTTACTGTCCCGGCAAGTATGAGCAGTTACTGAATGCAGGTGTCTCGCGAAATTATTTAAAAATAAATCAATTTCTTTTTAAATTTTCAAACTTCAATAACTCGGTTATTTTGGACTTATTTGGAAAACGGTAAAAAGAAAATATTATGTTTCTTTTATCGAGATCTACCAGCTCTGAAAATATTTGCACTTGTTCAAGATTCGCCCTGTAGAGTAATATCGCGTTTTTTATAACTGTCTACCGCTGATTAAGCCACGATTTTTTTGTCTGTCCTTTTGCATACGGCTTTTTAAATAAATAAAAATGACATTGCACCAATCGATATGCATGTATACGATGATTTTTTTTGTCAAATTCTATGCCTTTTTCGGGTTGATGTCTGCCGGCATTTTAGCCACGAGAAAAATGTCTGTCAACAGTTTTACACTTTTCTTAATAATAAATAAAAGCTATTTCCGCAATTATAACACGTGTACCTTATAATATTTTTAGTGTCAAAATTTCACCCTTTCGATTGGCCGCCCCCGCTTTAAGCCCCGGGATCGCGCTGGCAGACGTGACTATTTCATAGTGGCTACACAAAAGGATACTTCACACAAAAAATTAGCCATGTAACGATGATAAGGTTTTTTATGTAGCCCGCTCTTCGTCTATAAGGCAAAGCAAAAGATATATCTATACAACGAGATATATCTATGCAACGCTGCTTGTGTTCACATATTTCATTTTGATAACTGAATACATTCAGTTGGTTCAGACATCTTTATCTTCATAATCTTGTAAACATAACATGTTTAAAACAAGGCTTGCTGTTCGCGAAGTAAGAATTATGAGGTATTATGATGCATCAGAAAAGATGTGTAATGAATAAATTAGTTGTAAAAGTGAAAAGAATATATTCTATTGGCCGACTATTATTTGATTGCATGATTGGATATGTGCGCAGCTTTATAAGAATGTATTAATTTCAATTCTGCAAATAAATAATCGGCCGACTCGAAATTACATGTCAGCGTCTAGCCATACATGTTATAACTTGACATGTGGATATATTTAATCAAATCAAGGGCTTCGTTATACAAAGAATGTAGATAGCTGACAAAATATTTGTAGTTTTATGGCGCAAAACGTCATTAATTAATTTTACGAATTAAATTATTATAACTTAAATATAAATATGTATTTGTTTTGTGGTTATAGAATACACTTTACTGAATAACAAATTAATTTTGCTTCGTATTTAACAACTCAATTTGTATAAATTGCCATACGTGTAATGTTTATCGGACTATTTAATATTCACATTAGCACCACCATTAGGGAGTAGCTGCAGTTTGTCAAATTTAGGACCCGATTCCAGCTGGTGTTCTGCAATACGCGCTGAATAAGTAAAGGTAAATTCAAGTAGTTTAGTCTCTAGAGGATGAGATAGCTTATTTAGTATTTTATTTAATATAAAAAACGGTTTACCATGAAACACTATGCATAAAACATAGTAAGGAAAGAATTTCAAAAAACCTTTTTACAAATATCTTAATTAATATTGTTTAAACATCTTAAGCTAAACACACATATACAGTTTTTTCTCAAGGTTTAGATTGATTTTGTAAAAATCTTGAGCCTGCCGGTAGACTGTAGATGCAGGGTTCCCATTTTCATGTGTTTATGAGGGTTTCTTGTTCATGAGTAGAGATACAAAGATACGGTTCACTGCTATTCTTTTATGAAACTAAGGATGCTACACACAAATTTATCCTAGCCTAAGACAAAAGCCTGTCATAAATAATATCCTGAGATAATATCCTCTTTGAAATCTGGAGTATCAGCTAATGACGTATGCAATGAGACACGAAGTCAGATAGAAAATCTAAAAACATAGGGCAGGAAAAGGAATGAAAAGGATGTTATATTTTTATTGTTAAATAGCTATTAAAAGACAAATTTAAATTGCTTTAAAAGTGAGAATGAGCCGACCCTGATATAGATATGTCCAGATAGTGGATGTACAGATAAGATATATTATATTAATAAATAAGAATTTATTGAAATTGATATTAGTTATTCGTCAAAAATATCTCCACGAGTGTCTGCGTACTAGTTTTCAGTGTTTTTGGTGTAAGTTCGCCTTTTAGAATTTTACATACTTATAACTCAACTTAATTTGTGAGTGATCTATCTTTAATATCTAAGTGTGTTGTCTCTAAGCTAAGTTTATCACAAGATTATTTAAATACTGATTAAATATTAAAATATATTAATAGTTATAAGCAGACAGTCGTTATAAGACATAAGACAAATAGTTATAGGTATATTAAATACACAGTAATAGTTTAAGTTTTATAAATATGCCCAACGGTAACAATAGTTCTCTGAATAACATGTTCTGACAGAAAATAAAATAATTTGTTCATATATGTATGGAATGGGATTGAAACAAAATATTACGCAATATCAAAGTATTGCAAATTTGAGGATAGCTATTGGGATCTCGAAAAGTATAAGAGATACAAAAAAGTTGACTAAAAGTATTATTAGAATAAATTACTGTGAAGTATTACAATTTTATGTCTAATAGAATTATAATATTTCGAATATTTTCCTAGATTTCAAAGAAAAATAAAATATTTCCTGGCTTTGTTTGAAGATAGGTATATATTAAAATAGAAGCCACTCCATCATTGTCTATCCAATTGTCAATCCGACGTTTTGTTTCCAAAAGAGCATCGTTAACTCTACACCATCATTATTTTCTTAACGGTAGATCTGGAGTTTTTGATGTGATCAAATGCTTTATAAGTGATATGGGAGACTTGTCCACAAATTGTACAATAAGTAAAATTTCCATAAGAGGTAATGTTTTGAAGAGTCACTTTAGGGTAAGTCTGGTACATTATTACGTTTGGAAGATCACAATCTTTAAAACAAATAGAAAATCCTGTTCGTAGTTAAAAAATTGAAATTGATCTTTCATTTATATTAATATATCTATCCAAATAAATCCAGGAAAAGCTCAAAACGATTTTACAATACTTGGGAGTATTCGGACATTTTTTATCTTGGGATACGGCATTTCATAATGCCATAAAGAGCATAAAATTTTGTCATGATTTGACCTACTTCGATCTATTGTGGTTTCCAAGGTCGCAATATCAACCTCAAATTTGTGTCACCCTGTTCATATATTAAACAGGGTATTTATGTCTTAATTTTAAACCCTTTTAGTAGTCTAAATTATCTATTTTAGATATACATTTTTTAATTTAAATATTTTCTTCCTAAATATAAGAATATCACTTCCAATTTAGCATATTGGTAGTCTACGTGTCTACTATATGAATATTATCAATAAAAATAATCATATATTTTGTTGTAAGTTTCAATATTTATAATTCCTAACAAAGAAATTTAATCAACATTCAAAATTCCATTTAAATGTCAGTTCTAAAAATAAGAAACAATCATGTAAAATGTGAAGTGGATTTTAATTAATCTCAGCACAAAATTATATTAAATAACTTAATTACGGTAAATATTATTTAATATAAATAATATTATATATTTGAATACGATAATAAAATATGTATAAATTGTTACAATGGCTTTTTACATTTTATCTTAAATAAATTATGATACACTTGACAATGTTAGCATATAGCTTATCAGTAAAATGATTGATTTTCATTGAACGAAAAACATTTTTCTATTAAATATTGTTTTTTTTAAATTTAGAATAATAATTATATCCCTTTCCTTCAAAAAGGGCCTTTGGGTATTTCGCCACTTGCACTGTAAGAAAATCTACAAAATAAAATAATTATTTTTTGTAAACACTGCTGCGTTAATCCAACGGAGACCAATTTGTCAGCGGTGATTTACTAACAAACAAATTTGTCTAACGGACAAAAAAGATCTTACCGTTTCGGGAAGTACACCTCTTCTATAGTTTTTTATTTATTTTAGGCCAAGCGCAAATTGAGTCGCGTATATCTCGTGTGACATGACCTGACGCGACGCCAGTTTTTGTAAACTACAGAAATAAATAGAACAGCGCAAATTGGCAATAAAGCGCAGCGTGGCACGCCACGCATGACCTGACCTACGCGCCGCTGTAGTTCATTTTTTTCGCGCATCGTGTCTAGATTGTTTTCGCAACAAGTGTTTTTTGTTTAACTATTGGTAAAAAAATATGATAGATGAAAAGTTAATAGAAGCGGTGAGATTACACAAACTGCTCTATGATATAAAGGATGCAAAGTTTATGATAATTAAACTAAATTAAACATATTCTAATTTTTCATCTGTCATATTTTTTAACAAAAGCTAAACAAAAAACACTTGTTGCGAAAACAACCTAGACACGTGATGCGCGATAAGCTGTGTCTGAACTACAGTGGCGCGTGCTGGTCAGCGCTGCGCTTTGTTGCAAATTTTCGATGTTCCATTTATTTCTGTAGAGTACAAAAACTCCCGTCGCGTCAGGTCATGTGATACGACATACAGGGTGTTTCTTAATGGCATGCTAATATTTAAGGGGGTGATTCTTGGACCAATTCTGAGAAAAAACTTCATATGAATGTATCTCCTAAACATTTTATTTTTTCATATAAGGGTGGTAATTTTCTTTATTTTTTTTTTCAAAATATCTCTGATAGTATATTATATTTGATACACGTCTTCCATGCATCAAAATACATATTTTGATATACAAAAAAATGTTTTATTTCTTAATTTGCTTAATACAGAAACGAATTGCACACAACAGTCACCGCATCAGATTCTCAGCGATTTGACCCTGAAGTAAACTGACTTTAGGTAATTTTTTTAAGCAATAAATATATGCACCGGACGAAAAAATTAAGAGATAAAAATTGTGTAGAAATTAATGGAGATTTTGAAAATAATTTTTATTTTAAAAGAAGTCAGTGGTGTACCAATTTTTTCTTCAACTGGACGGCACAGTTTAAAATGAATAAAATTGTACATTAAAAAAGGTATTTTGATGGATAGAATACGTGTATCAAGTTTCATAAAGATATCTATAATAAAATTATTAGAGTTATTATGAAAAACCTTTTTCTTTTTGAAAAATTTACCGAAGTATAGATATACCTACAATCTGTGATATTAGTTTCCATATCTTATGTATGTAGCTTTTAAGTTTTAATAATCTGATAAACAAAACGTACTGTCACATCATTAATATCCTTAAATTAAAATAAAATTAATATTTTATCAAATTTCAGGTAAAAATTTAGCGCCATCCAGATGAAGATCTTTATTTTCCTACTAAATCTAGCATTATATGCTACTCAGATTATTGGGGGATACAATTCGGACAGACTATTCAAATATAGAAAGTTCCCGATTTCTGATGACGTTGGAGATCCACTTATACTCACACCTCTCATTGAGGCTGGCCAAATAGAAGAGGCTCAAAATGAGTCTAAAGTTGAATTTGAAAGCTTTGATCCTATTGTAAGCTATTCAGGATACTTTACCGTAGATAAATTGTTCGAAAATAATCTATTCTTTTGGTTTTTCCCTTCTGAAGATAACGTTGCAAGCGATCCTGTAGTTCTTTGGTTGCAAGGAGGACCTGGTTCGCCTTCCGAGTATGGTTTGTTTGAAGAACATGGTCCTTTTATAGTCAGCGAAAACGACACTGTCAGTTTGAGAGAGTATAGGTGGACTAGAAACCAGTCTGTATTATACCTTGATAATCCTGTCGGTACTGGATTTAGTTTTTCTAACAAAGCAGGATATGCAAGCAACCAAACTAAAGTTGGGCAAGACCTTTATAATGGCTTAATCCAGTTTTTCACTTTGTTTCCACAACTCCAAAACAACGATTTCTTTATTGTGGGAGAATCCTACGCAGGAAAATATGTTCCAGCTGTATCTTATACCATCCTTCAAAACAATCCCTCCGCTTCTTTGAAAATTAACCTTAAAGGGTTAGCTATCGGCAACGGTTTAACTGACCCAATCAACCAAGCCGATTACGCTGATTATGTATATCAGTTAGGATTAGTAGATGCAAATACGCGTGACACCTTATTATCTTACAAAGCCTTGTTTGAAAAATACGTCGCCGAAGAAGACTGGACTAGTGCAACCGAATATTTTGGCGACAAAATAATTGATTTAATTTCTGAAGCTTCTGAGGTGTATAGTGTATACAATTATCTTCAAGACAGCGACGAATCTAGCAGCGATTGGCAGAGTTTCATACAACAAAATGCCAGAAAAGCTCTACATATTGGTAACACGGAGTTTGGTAATGGACCTGTATACGAGTATTTGTACGACGATATTTCCAAAAGTGTAGCTCCCTGGGTATCGGAACTGCTCAGTAACTATCCAGTTCTGATTTACAGTGGACAAGTTGATATTATCGTTGCTTATCCAATGACAGTGAACTATTTGCAAAACTTGAATTTCAGCGCCGCAGAAGAATATAAGACAGCTGAAAGGAATATTTGGATTGACAGTAAGGGTGTTGCTGGATACTATAAAACAGCTGGTAACCTCACAGAACTTTTGGTCAGAAATGCAGGACATATGGTACCTACTGATCAACCGGAAAGAGCTTACTCTTTGATTTATAAATTTACTAGAAGCTTGCCCTTCAATTAAATTTCATATCATTCGAAGTAAATAACAGGTAACTTAAACAAAAAAGATCTTTCTGCTATGATAAAATTTTCTATTAAAATAATACCAATTTATTTCTTCTAAAATAAAATCTGTATAAGAGATTATATCAATAAATGGTACTAAATGCATTATATATTTTCTATTTTTGTATAGAAGAAACTAATAAAATGTATTGATAAGTGTTGCATTTTAATTTTGCAGAAGTCCACTATTAATGACTATATAATGTTAGATTTTTTCTGCTATATGAGGGTTTAAATTGTAATGATATTTATTTATTCACTAAATAACTAATAAACAAAATTTGCTAACACCAGCAACCTAATATAACTAAACCTAACAGAGATAATATTATATAAACTTAGCTAAAAAGTACATAAACTATAAATGGAAATATAATACCTCTAATTGAACATCATAAACACAAAGTATTCTTCATTAAAAAAATTTCTTAATATCACCTAAACTGCAGTCAAATATATCAACATTTGTATTCGCAAAAAAAGTATATCAATGTTTCAATTTTATATGGTTTATAAGGCAAACACCTAGAACAAAAAGGAAAAATATGTTACAGTTTATTCTTATATTGACTTTTAGTACATAATTTATAAATTAATTAAATTGCATTTTTTATATCTATCATTGTTTGGACAAAAAATGTCATGCAAGTTTCCTTTTTTTTTTCTTTTTTTTTCTTTCCTGTTTCTTGCCTTGGGGACAAAATAGAACTGTCAGGGGACAATAGATCTCTAAGGTCGCGGTGATTAATCCCCCTTCCATACATTCTTCGTTCTACATTCCTTTTTCTTCCAAAACTTTCTTCTTTCAAACACTACATATCAAAATTTTAAGCAAGTTCGTCGTCTGTAAGGGAATGATAAATATGGTATTTCTGAAAATATATGTATCTAATAACTTTGTTTTGTACTTTGAATTTTTAAAATTTGAATTTGAATTTGAATGTGAATTTGAAAATAAAAAGTTATTTTCTGTAAACACCGTTGGCGTTGAACCAATGGAGTCCAATTTGTCAGTCGTATTTTACTAGTGAGAAAATTTGTTTAACCGGCACAAAATGCTTAACCAACTTAGGAGGTATATCTGCTCCTACCATCAGAAGCAAAAAGAAATACAATGAACAAAAAAAACTATTTAAATTTTTAAATTCAAAAAAAAAATGTTTTGAATAGTTGTATTATATTTATACCTCCTGATTTGTCGGTTAGGCAAATTTATCTTGTCATCTCGTGTGTCGCGGCCTACAATTTTTACTCCTATCGCTTCACTTCAAAAGAGAAATTATTGTTACAACATTTTCTAATTTATTAATAATTTTTATTAATAATTAATGATTTTTGAACTTGAACAATACTTAGATTTTGGTACGATCTTGATGTGTTCTAGCTGTTCATCTACATAATTGTCAAAACAAATAGAGTCTAGGTGAAACAGACAGCTTAATTGATACCAGGTTAATAAATTAACTGCAAACATGTGTCTTGATTTGGCTGTATTTGGCATTAGGATTATCTCAGTCAGTCCGTATCGACCGAAACCAAGGTACGCGGACATTTTGGCTCTACGATTGACTAATTTACTCATTATCAGAAATCTATTGCCTATTCTCGTTTATGTTTATCGCCTTCCACTGGCCAGTTAAAATTAATGTTGTCGTTTTATTGTAGTAGCTCTTAGATCAAATAGCTACCATTTAATCATATATTATTCCATTTTCAATTAGAAAATTATTTGAGTGAAATAAACCTCTAAATTTTCTGCTCATTTAGAACTATTACATATTTTCTGCTCATTTAAAACTATTACATGATTGTCCAGTCAGTAATTCCCTTTTTTTTAATTTTTATTGCTATTAATTGCTTGATTTTAATGATTTAACAATTTAAATTTCATTATTTTTATTTTTACTCCTAATAAAACAATATACTATTTTGACAGAACGAAATAAACTGTCTGATGGTCTGACACTTAATGTCAGAGGAAGCTAGATAAAATCAAGAAACAATTACGCTTTAAAACTAATTCTTAAATAACTTAAAAACGATTTTATTTAATATATAGGAACATGTATAATCAAAAAGTAACGATTTGAAAATCATTTTCTCTTATGAAATAGAAAAGTGGGTTTCCATTTGAAAAAAAAATCATTTATGATAATTATTTAATCTCATAATTCCATGGCAGCCAATATTATATGACATTCAAACAATTTGATTTTTGAAATAGATAGCCAAATGCCTTCTCTCTATGTCTAGTGGCTGTAGTAATCACTAAATTTGTTGTTTGTGCTATCTCCGATTTAGATATTGTAGTTCTATAGAAACTTCTAATGCACACTTAGCCTGTGACACCCTATATAGGGTGGTGACAATTTCGATGCTCAACATGGACATCTCAGAAACTACGAGAGATACGAATTCGGTTATATGGGACAAAAGTTGCGTAATTAGATGTTTGACAACCACCTATGAAGAAAACCCCTGTATCTTGATTAGTTTCGGATTTATGTAAAAAAAATGCAAATAATACGTTTATTTTAAATGACAATATCGACGGCGTCACGACAAAAGGGCGTAAGCGCCATTCGTCATTTTTTTCAGGAGACGAAAAAAACGTCTAAAATCTATATTTTTTATTTTTTGTGAATTATTTTTTGCTACAGTATTATAGATTATATGGCACATTTTTCAAGAATTTTTTGCTTATAAAATATTAAACTGTTAATTAGTTATTTTAATATTTGGCGCTTAGCCTTTCTTTCTAGGCTCGATTGGCGTTTACGTCTTTTTGAAAGGCGTTTAAGACTTTTGTGTCTTATTATTCTAGTCATTTTTTGTCGTTTAGGTGCACTTACGCCTTTTGAGTTTTACAAATAAAATTAAAAATGTCGCTTGGATTTTTTAATGTTTTTAAGAAAACACAGTACAAAATACTCAAACTGATGCTTTCAATATTTTCAAACTCATTAGGCTTGAAATAATAACTGGAAAATTAAATTTAACTAATATTCTGAGCAAAACACGGGTAAACTTGATCCTTATTCCTCGTTGGTGGCAAAAGGTGGTTCTTCTAACATGAATAATTCTGACTCCAACAGCGCATCATGCTGCAATGATTCTGCCAGAAGATCATTATCTATGATATCGCTCTCAACCTCAACCTTTTGATTTCCACATTTTAATGCCAAATCTCTGATTTTCTTCCCGCGGGAAGTCATTATCACACTGTGGAGAAAAAATATAAAAAAGGCTTAAGCGACATCAAAAAACCAAATTTCAAACAATTATTACAATCAAGAAAAAGTCCTTTGACTTGTAGCAAAGGTTTTTTTGAAAATTAATATTGTATACAATTTAGATATTTTACAATTTTTTGAAATCTGCTGAACGGTAGTTTTGTTAAAAGCAAAAAAATATGCCATTACGATCACATAGGCGGATGGCGCTTACGGAAACCAAATAAATTAACACGAAAAGACGTAACCGACAATAACAAATAAATGTCGGTGTTCACTATTTGAATAAGATTGAAGCACAAAAAACAATCTAGGCTACCAAATATGAATAAGACCTATCTTATTAATAAGTTTTTCTACGTACCTTTGAATGGAAAATGGTATTTTTTCATCCCAGGCGTAAGCGACCTTCCAACACGTGTGAATGGCGGTTACTGATATTCGCGTCGAGTCTGGATTGAAAGTGTATTGGCGGTTAGAAACTAAAACTGTCTTTTTTCTCACGTTAAGAATTTTTGTTGGTTAAGCCGTTTCATAGATAGGTGCGCATTTATTAGTATTACATTTTGGAACCATAATCTCATTTTCGCTATTTAGGCGCTTACGCCCTTTTGTCGTGACGCCGTCGATATCTTTAGAACTATTGTATCTATTAACGTAAGTTGGTAGAGTTATATTTTTGACCTCGGCCAATTACATGCCGTTTTCAGAAAATTTCTAAGCTTTCTAGATTTCGCACAACAACAGTCAAGTTTTTGTTTTCTTATGGCCGCCATTTTGAATTTGTATACTATTAGATAGAGCAAAAATTAATCTATACCGTGGTATCTAATTTTTATTCATTATTATGTAAATTCACCAAAAAATCGATTTTTTAAAAATTCGATGAAAAGATCAAGTCTGCCTTGGAAATCCAATTGACGCTTTATATGACAGCAAGTTAATTTTTGTCTCGATTTTTGTTTACTCCATTAAGTGTCAAATCTGCACACAAAAATTTATAGTAGATAGTGTAAAGTGTATTAACAGTCAACAATGTTTTCATAAGTGGGGAAACACGAGATATGTATGATGTTTACTTAAAAATAATAAAAATGCTGATATGGCCTGCGCAAGTTATAGAACATTGTATTCTGAAAGGATACAGCCTTATCGTACTATTTTCACAAGGATTTCAATAAATTTAGCAGTTGCTGGTAGCTTTAAAAAACAAGAGGGCCATATTTTAAAAGGCTTAGTGATATTAATGTGCCAGCTCAGACTGAATAAAATGCGAAAATTTCTAGCCGTAAAATAAGTTGCGAATGTTGTATCAAGTGATTCTTATGGTGCGTTTAGACTTGAACACGCACGAGCTGAGCGTCGGCCCCGTTCAAATTAAAAACTTATTTTTCGACGAACGAAGTGATCCATTTGTGCGCGCACAGCAGAGTTGTGTTGGTGAAAATAATGGACGACCAAGAAATAGTCGAAGCTGCAGTCATTGTTATGCACAGCTTAATTATTAAAAAGGAGAAAAATCGAAAACATCGTCGCTGGTGGCAAACCCAAATTTTTAGAAATTGACATAATTTACTGCAACAACTTAGTGTCTGAGGAGTGAGGAGGGCTATGATCAGTTCAAAAACTTTACAAGAATAACCAGGCCCGATTTTGAATATATACAAAATTTAATAACACCAAAAATTACGAACAAAAGATACAAATTTTAGAATAGCTATTTCATTAATATCGACATATTCAATATTAATTTTATTTACAAGGTCTTGCCATGCGTTTTTTTTTGATTTTTTAATAATGCAAAGAATGTTTAACATCCCATAATATAGGCAACTTTTTATATTCTTCAATTAATAATAACGAAGAATTGATCCACTCCATAATTTTAATAAAGAAAACGAAAAAAAAATCACTCACGCACGCACGAGCGCAGACAAAACAAATTGCCGGTGCAAACTGAGCGTTCGCGCACAGATAAAATCCCTTTGTGCACGGACCAAAAACCGACACCAGACGGCTCACGTTCGCGTCTGCTCGCACACAGACAGATTCAGAGTGAGCGTGCGCACACAGCCGTTTACACTTGAGCATTCGCGGAGGATCAGTGCGTGCGTGCTCAAGTCTAAACGCACCATTCCGTGAACAAAGGGATTTTATGTGTGCGCTAACGTTCAGTTTGCACCGGCAATTTGTTTTGTCTGCGTTCGTGCGTGCGTATGTGATTTTTTTTTCGTTTTCTTTAATAAAATTATGGAGTGGATCAATGAATCTTCGTTATTATTAATTGAAGAATATGAAAAGTTGCCTATATTATGTTAAACATTCTTTGTATTTTGTATTATTAAAAAATCAAAAAAAAACGCATGGCAAGATCTTGTAAATAAAATTAATATTGAATATGTCGATATTAATGAAATTGCTATTCATTTGTATCTTTTGTTCGTAATTTTTGGTGTTATTAAATTTTGTAAATATTCAAAGTCGGGTCTGGTCATTCTTGTAAAGTTTTTGAACTGATCATAGCCCTCCTCAGACACTAAGTTGTTGCTGTAAATTATATCGATTTCTAAAAATTTGGGTTTGCTACCAGCGACGATGTTTTCTCCTTTTTAATAAATAAGCTGTACATAACAATGACTGCAGCCTCGACTATTTCTTGGTAGTCCATTATTTTCGCCAACACAACTCTGCTGTGCGCGCACAAATGGATCACTTTATTCGTCGAAAAATAAGTTTTTAAATTGCACGGAGCCGAGAGCGCGAACGAATGCCGTGCGCGCACGCTCTGCTCGTGCGTTCTCAAGTCTAAACGCACCATTACATCCCGCAAGGATTAACTGTACCTAATCTTTTGATTCTATGTTAAGTCGTTTCCGCGTAAGTCAATCAGTATTGAGTTTTATATACCTACATATATGTGTTGACGTGGAATGCAATTTAAATTACTTTATTTTGCAACTTTCAAACAATCGGTGTCATTTTAATATTACAGATAAAAAATTGTCTCTCTGCATTAAGTACTTAAAACACGAACTTAAAACGTAAAAACTAGAAATATACAGAAATAAGCCTTCTACTAATTGTTGTTTAGTACTATCCAACATAGCCGATGTGTATAATCACTAACTTGATTCATTTTGAAATAAATATATTTTCTGATTCCTTTACATGAGCGAAAGTAACTTTGAAGCTCTCTTTCATTTCTCAATTAGGATGGCAATCTCCAACCTCCGTCCATTGAAAGAACATGGGGGATGTAAGCGGTATAAGCACTTTTGCACCATCCTGTTTTACTAACTTTAAGCGTTTTATCTAAAACAGCATCGTTGAATTTCCGGTAAATAATAGATAAGCTGAATAAGAATTTTCGATTTTCGTAGTCGTAGACGAAATTTCCTACACATCCGTAAATATATCGATAGTATTTTGAATAGATCGGCAAGGTTCGGCAGCCTAACAATGTCTAAATTCCGGTGATTTATTACGTTCTTTTTAAAACGACCCGAAATAAATTCTGCTTCGACTATATCGATATTTAGAATGTAGGTTAGTGGGATAGGCAAAGACCTAGGTCGATTTATAAACCATATTTTCACAAGAGGTATTTTAAAGTAGATGTAATATACAACAAAATTTGATAATTTATTTCTAATAATATTGATGAAGTAGATTGTAGATGTTATAAAAAGTTTATATGATAGGGCAAAAATAAAATGTTCAGACGACTATTCACTAAACAGAGATATAAACATAGATTTAGTAAGAACAGATATCACATTGTGCATTTTAACCCGATCAAACAATCGGAGGTTGGCTACGTACTGTAAAAACCAACTGAGATAGAGAAGGCGACATTGCCACATCTCAAATTTGCGCTTATCTACTTAGTTTGATTTGCAGAAAAGGTGACTTTAAAACCTTCACCGGGTATCAATAAATCTCAATTTCTTAATTAAATTAATAGTTTATTTTTAAAGAAGCATGCGTAATAATATGTTATTAACCAGAGGATATATGCGTTACTATTAAAGGACATGTTTACTTTTTAGTAATGTGCTGAAACGTCTAGAACTATTGGCAACGTCGCTACTAGTCTTCCAGAACGAAATGAGCCGTCCGTCCCACCACCCCTCGCGACTGCCCTTGGTCTGTTGTAACGTACTACGTTTAGCTTACGGTGTGTTTGGAGTCGGAATCAAGTCGAAAGTGAACTTTTCAGTGTTTTTCGGTTGTTTTTGTTTTTGTTTAACGTACTTTTGAATCTGATAATTTTCAATATGATACGACAGTGTCAAGTGTGTGGAAAAATATGCTCAAATTACGGGAATTTGTCTTTTCACAGGTAGGTATTGTTTTGACATTTTGCGCCATAATTGTACATAGGCGTCCACAAGGGAGACTCTCACAATTTAAATAATTTATAATTATTAATACTATAATAATTTTGATCTATTAAAACAAGAACGTAGTAGACGGTAATTGAATTATAATTCGTCTCAATTACTAACAATTGTAGATCATAACGAATTTGAATATAAACGTTGCATTTGAAACTTTATTATAAGCCAAAAAGTGTCATTTTTTTTAAAATTGCGTCATATTTTGGTCATTATGGTATACGATATTCTAAAGGAATTTTGCTCAACAAATAAACAAAGGTGTTTACCTGACCTTTTTTACATTTTATTGCTCTATTATATCTGCCCCTTCGGCCTTGTATAGACAACTTCCAAAACACCACCGTCCAAATACCTCTACCTAGAGTTATTTGTTACGGCCTACAAAAAAGCTTTATACCTATTACGTTTTTGGTTTGTGATTTTTATTTCTCATTTTTTACATAAGATGGGGGCCATTGTAACGCACATTTTCAAAATATTTTGTCAATATACAGGGTGATTCAAACCCCAATACATATGCTTAATACAGTTCATGAAGATTGGGACATTTAACTAAAATTTGATTGTCTGATGAATCTACTTTTAAAAGTAATGCATTTGTAAATAAGCGTAATATTCATTATTATGCGACAGAAAATCCACACTGTAGCACACAGATTTGATACTTTTAAATACCTTCTATTAAGAGACTGTGAGGCAATTGCCTCGTATCAGAGCCATCTTCGTTGAGCAAAATTGACACGAATATACTTAATTATAAATTATTTTAATTGTGAGAGGCTCCCTTGTGGTCGCCTATGTACAATTATGGCGGAAATATAAAATGTCAAAACAATACCTACCTGTGAAAAGACAAATTCGGGTAATTTGAGCTTATTTTTCCACACACTTGACATTGTCGTACCATATTGAAAATTCGCAGATTCAAAAGTACGTTAAACAAAAACTACTGAAAAACACTGAAAGGTTCACTTCCCACTTGATACAACCAAAAATAAGCCAAACGTAGTACGCTACAACGGAGAAGACCGAAAGTCAAATCTTGTCTTATATTTTCAAAATAACACAATTTTCTCATTAAATATTGATTTTATAGGAAGTTATTAATAATTCAAGATTAAACAACTATTACACAGTACTTCACAGGAAGTAATTGTTTAATTTTATATGGTTTAACAGTAAACAGTTTTAAAATTCTTTGAATTTAAATTTTTGGGAGGGCTTTAATTGGATGTTGTCGCGGATGTAAATAAAATTGATCTTCGTTATGCCGCGACCGCACATGCGGCCAGTCGGCATTATCCAAGCGCTCGTCATCGGACTTTCCGTCCACACATGCGGGCATCGCCGAGCTCTGATAGCAACAACATAGAGAGGAGCGCTCGTTTTCGTAACCGATCGAGTCGCCGAATTCCAACTTGCTTGTCCACACTGATCGGAGATCGGCGATGAGCGCTCGGAAATCGCCAAATGCCGCATGTGCGATCGCGCCATTATATACATACATAACTACCGTATGACCGAAAAAAAGTTGCGATCGATGACCATTCCCCATTTAATTTTACATATAAAATGGCTAACGCCGTTTTCTTTTAACCACTACTAACTGATACTATTAACAGAGATACAATAGGATCGAAAAAAGCGGCATCAACGATGTTTATAAAATGCAGATCGCTGTCATTTCATATGCAAAATTATATGGGGAATATCATCAATCGTCGTTTTCAAACCAACTGGACGCCGTTTTTTTTTATCATACGCTATAATTGAAAAATATAGAAGTAACTGAAAGTTTAAATTGAAAATCGGCGTCGGAGCGATTTTCGAAAATTACTAACGTTTCAACATATCCACATATGTATATAATATGTGGGATGTTAATCATAGTAGACCTTATAACAAAACTCATCTGACGAAAAATGTAGTATATCAATATGGAGTAAAAATTTTACTAATTACTTTACTTTTACTTTACTAATTAAATTCGTTCCAAAAAACGATACGCCACTGGCCATTAGAACAATCCAAATGCGCCTAGTTGCCGGGGTCGGAGATTTTAGACTTCTCTTTCTCTTCTGTCCTTGTCTGATACATTGGAATGTTTGATACACTACCAACGAGTATTTATGAATGAGATGTTCGGTCTATCTTTATAATGTATTTGGATATAAACCGCATAAAAAATACATTAATATAAAACGACCATCCACCATATTTTATTGACAAAACATTAAACGAAATACAAACCCCAAATCATAGACAGAATACACACAATGATAACAATTCACAATATACCATACAACTTACAATTCCATACATACGAGGCGTTTCGTTGGGATAATAAAATAAGTATAGGAAAACAATATAACATACGAACATCTTTCAAAATACATAATACACTTAGATCAATTTTAACACACACTAAACCAATAAACACTGTACAACAAACAAAAAATGTAATATACAAAATACCATGTGAATGTAAAAAATTTTATACTGGTGAAACATCTAGACCCTTAAATGTTCGAATTAAAGAACATAAAAATTATTTAAGGAAGGGCGACTTTCACAAATCTAAGATTTGTCAGCATTTATGGGACACAGGGCACAGAATAGATTTTAACAACGCAAAAATGACAATGAAAGAAGCAATAGCCTCTAAAAGAAAAATAAAAGAGGCTTTTTAATACAATCTAATAAAAATAAATATATTGCTTATGAATCTGTAGATGGTAGTAATATATGGCAATTGCTTCTTTAATTTTAAAGAACATAAGATAAATAAATATAACATACGTAAAAATTAAATACAAATTAAAAATAATCATACAGACGGTTTGAAGCTTTTTGGTTTTACATTACTAAGAAATTGTTATCAGGTAGTAATTATTAATTTTGAAGTTTAACTTGATATAATGTCATTTTAACAGAACGTCAACGGTTTTTGTAAACGTATCTGTTTTAAAAAACTAAAGTTTTCTCGAATAGTTGCATTTAGATATTTAATTTTTTTTTTCATTGTTCATTGTGTTTTTTTGCTTCCGACGATGGAAAGGGATATACTTTCCGAAACATTTTAACATTGAAAATGTTTCTGTTATCCTATATAAGGGAGTCCAAATCGAATTAAAATGCTACATTTGCCACACCATGACGTCATATATACAACGGTATAGGAAATCTCGGCGCAGCGGCGGCAGTCGGCCAGCGCGCGCAAAAACCATTACGTCGCTAATTGTTTATTGATATATCTTTATTAGTTTAAAAGCAAAAAATATGGGGTTTGCTTTGATACCTTGTCAAGACATAAGCGAAACTTTTAAATTGTTTCTTTTTTCATTTAGGCCTTCGTTTTTCGTTAAATGAAAGTTATATTAAAAAATCTTTTTTAAACCAAATTTTCGCATGATTGAAATGATTATTCATGTTTAAAGTTTTTTTTTGGTCATAAGCGCTAATGGAAATGTTTTTTTGTAAATAATTATAAAAAATTACTCCCTACGAAGACTTTATTCTGTACTGGATCAAAAAATAAGTATTTGTTTTCTCTATACGGTGGTATTAATATATCGATTTTTGATGATAGTGCCTTTTTACCCTGTTTAATTTTGTACTACTTTCGGAATAAGGGTCCCCATATCATGTACTGTGATGTACTGTACTTCCATCCCTGAAAAATTCAGCTTGTGACACCGAAGTGAGAGGTAACGTCAAAATAAGCTTTAATCTACCTACATCATCATAGGTAGGTGTAGGTACTCTAGGTAAATTCTACCTAGACAGTAGCTGAACTAGCTGACAGTAGTAATTAATTTGTTATCCGATAAGTAGTTGTCATTATATAAGTTTAATCGTCTTATACCTCCTATAACGGTAGGTTTTGGATTTTTCCTGATTGGTTTGTTAAACAAAAATATACTGGGCATATAAATGTCTGTTACAGGTTAATTCGTTAAAGAAATATGTTACACACATATTATTTTAATAATAATAGTATAATAGTAATGGCTATATTATGTTATAACACATTATTGAATTAACAATTGAAAACAGTATTGAATGTACTTATTTTAACCAATGCATTGTTTTGTTTTTTTAATCTCACAAATAAGAAATATTTTATAGTTTTTATTATAAAAAACAGTGATTATACAATTTATTTACACCCCTTACACTGTTTTCTGTAAGGGGTGTAACCAGGAGTATATTTCGTAACCTTTTACGATATAAGAGGGCACAAAGTGTTTTATTACTTAATGCTTAAAATTTAATAATATATTTGTACATAAAATAAAATAGACTAGAAAGTCAATTAATTAATATTGACGTAATTACTAAATAAGTACAAGATTTTTTTTCTAATTATTTTAGTGTATTTTTAGTCACCGAATTATAAAGGAGAGATATCCAACCATTGCATTATTTTACTCACAAATAAATGTTTTATGGTTTTTATTATAAAACAACGATTAATTTATTATACACCCCTTAACCCAAACACTCCAAGGAGGATATTTCGTGACCCCGTATTTAAAGTGGACAAGGTTTATTAGTCAATGTTTTAATTACCCAGCGTCTTTAATAAAAATCTAATGTAATTTTTCATAGAAATGATCTGACATGAAAAGCAAATTTTATCAAAAAACTTTTTGATTATCTACAAGGAGTAAACCGCTGACAAATGTCTGTATACTAATGCCAAAGTAATGCCAAAAATACAAATTAAATACCAAAATTTCTCATATAATGCCCCACTAATGCCAAGCTGATTCCAATATAATACCACTAATACCACGAATAATATGTAACACATTTGTTTCACGAATTAACCTGTAACAATACTGGTAGGTACGTGCACAGATTTTTTCCTAGGTAACTTAAAAGTCGTTAAAAAGTCTAATTATATTTAAAGAAGATATAATTCCAACAAATTACATTATAAGGCCAATAATGCACAAGTAATACCATTAAAATTTTAGCGTTTTTAACTTGTGTAACATATTTCTTTAACGAATTAACCTGTAACAATAGTGGTAGGTACGCGCACAGATTTTTTCGCTAGGTAACTTATTAAGTCGTTAAACAGGCCTATAAAAGCTATAACAACATAGGTAACTAATATTTATAATTTAATTCGAGTTTTAATCTCAAATAATAAATGTTTTTACTGGTGTATTTCTGAAGTGTTCATTATTAAAAGTAGATATTCTTCAAGTTATGCGAAGTAATAAGTAATGTTTCCGGTGAGACCGCGTATATGTCACCGGATTCTGGTTAGTATAAAGACTTTTTCTATAGAAAGAGTTTTTTCTATATTTTCCTTTCAAAATAAGACTAATTTCTTCTTATTCTTTTAAATATTACAGTGTTTCTTTTTCCTAAAATGTTATACTTAATTTTCGCTTAAAATTAAAAAATCACAAATGGAGGAAAATATACGTTATTGAATAAAGTTTATACAAATCACTTTACCATAACAAAAAAGTAAAAACATGTCATGGCGGAAGATATTCAGGTGGCATTTCACACATTTATCTATTAAAATCGAGATTAAAATAATAAACTTGCGTAACATGTTATACACGAGATAGAAAGTTTCAGAATCGATTAATACGCAATACGCTACGCAGTCAACTTATTCCTATGCGCGGATGAGCGTCTTCAAGACTCTTCCTTCGGCCAGGGTCACGACGCCGCCGAAGAGGAATCGGCCTACGTTTGGCTAAACAGGCTGGACACGGTGGAGTACGATATTGGCGAGTCTGAATATTTATAAAAATTTGCAAAGTAAAATATGTTGGAAAAATAATTAATCCATACATATATAAAAGCTCAAAGGGTTTTTTTGTTGCATCCATCCCGCCGAAACCGCTTTACCAATCTTGATGATTCTTTTTTTAAATGAAAGGTATATATGTGTAGATTTGTTATGAAGTATTTTTATAGTGCTTAATGGCTATTTCTTTGTGTAAAACGACTAAATACTAAAACATACCTGAAAAACACCTACACACAATACCTCCAGAAATAAATTATTTGTCATTGTCAGTGGTGTGTCAGTTAGATTATATATTACGTTTTTAGATATTTTAGAGTGAGTTCATGCCGCCAGCTTTAGATACATAAATATTAGCACAAAGGTTCGTTTAAACGACATTAGTGAATTAGCTACACAAAGCGATTTTAGGAAATTCATCCTCTTAGAGAGTAAAATTATCTCGGAACAGTTTGTTGTATGAAAATTCCTTACTATTTGGTCTAGAAGAATGAAATCCTACAAAAAGAATTAGAAGAAATTTTTGAAATTCATCAACCAAATGGGTAAAGTTAGTAAAAATTTATATAAAACTTGGTGACCTCTGGATTATACACATAAAAATTGGCACAAAGGTAAAGCGAATTTATGAAATTTATACCCTTAGGGAGTAGAATAGGGAATGAAAGTTTGCTGTACGAAAATGCAATACTATAACATTATAAACCAGACAGTATAAAATTTTATACAAGGGTTTATTTAGTGACATCATAACGAAATATATCTTCCTCAATTATCCTTCAAAGAATAAAAAATAGCCTATAAACAGAGTATTAGTGCTCTTAATAAATAAAAAAAAGATGAAAAATAAAAAACATCTATGCTCACTAGCTCTCTATAAAGAAGTAAAAAATCATTTAAATCAATGCATGAACGATTCGAGGTGTAACGCGAACGTAGTCGCGAGAAAAAGCTAGTAATTTATTAAATTATTTTATTTAACTCATTAATTTTCATTGAAAAGGAATTTTTCTAATTCGCCACTATATTAGTTAAAAACTAAGAAACTCATATCAAATTTAAGTTTTGCGATTTTGACTTATACTTTTTACAAAATCTGAACACATTTTAAAAGAAAAAAGTTTTTGATAATATTTGTGTAGATTGACTACAAGTTGTATAACATAAATTTCTACGACCGGTCTAACTAGTAGTCTGCAGCATCGCCTTGTGGTGCAAACGTGGGCCTGTTAATCTGTGACGTGACGCACAACAGCCAAGAAAAACAGAAGCGTGGCTAAGAATTTAGTAATTTAAAAAAATTCTTTTAGATACAGTAGTAGGTATTAAAAAGTTTTGTGTTTAAATGGGGTTTGCCTTTAACAGTTAAAAAATTATATCGTAAAGTGTAACTTTCCGTAAGAATTCTTTATCTGTCATTGATCATGATCTGTCATCATGTTAACCTGATGTTTTGTATGTTATTTTATTTTTTTTCGAGGTTTTTTTGCTTGCTTGTTTTATGGATAGGTGCGATCGCATAATTATTATTGATAATGTTTTATTTAATGTTAACACTACTACTTTTTCAGTGAATCTTTAAATCTGTTTTTTTTTGTTAAGTTCGTTATTTAAACATATGTATGTAATACACTACACTAATCATATTTTTACGTTTTTATTCATCATTTTCAATGCCCCCCCGGTTGCATCTTTGTAAAGGACTGTGAATTTTTTTTCCGTTAGGCTAATTTGTTTATTGTAAACCACTGCTGGCAATTAGTCTCCATTGGATTAACGCAGCAGTGTTTACTGTTAATAACTATTTTATTTTGTAGATTTTTTTATAGTGGCAAAATACCGATAGGTTTTTTTTGGATAGATGAATCCGCCACAGAGGTATAGACATTTTTTTTGGTATTTCTCGACAGAATCTGCATTCGCCCTTGTTTCTTGCTTCAATCTAATGAGGTGTTCACTGAGAAGAGAGTGTACTGTTAAAAACCCCGTGACAAAGATTGTTCTTACTTAAATCAGGATTTTTTATTATTTTTCGCGGTCTTAAATTCTGAGAAATTTCTTTGAGTGCTATAGGTCTTGGAAGATTCCCATTCCAGGTTACGGTTGGAGTCTTCCAGGTTTAGTTTGGTCAGGTTGTTGAGTTAGGTTAGGTTTTAAGTTGGTTTCCGTTGGTTCCGCTTTAAGTTGGTTTCCACTTGGGAAGCAGAACGGTTCTGGTCCAGTTAGTGGAGTGTTTACTCCTTTTCTAGCTTGATCGTTTGCTTTTTCATTATCTTCTATCGTTCGGAGTATTTAATTTTCCACCCAAATACTCCTAGCTCTGTTCCTACTTTTTTTTATATGTTTTGTAAAATGGAAACCACATTTGTCCATGACTTCATAAAAAGCGTCATTTCTACAGGTTTCCAGCAATAAAAGGTGTAATATGTTTATGTTTTAAGGAGTTATAGCAAATTCTTATCTTTTATGCTTATTCTATTATGATTAATTATAACAAGGCAGAATATTTTATTAAACTGTTCTTTACAATTTACATTAACCAAATTTAAACTGAAAAAAAACTGATATCACTACATTCACTTTAAGTTACTTTAGCAAATGTTCAAAAAATCCGCCATTGTTTTGAGTACTTAAAATGCATCTTTTTAAAACTTAATTACAGCTTTTCCTACAGAACGGCAGTCAATATTATTAAACTTCTCCCGTACCACCTCTTCGCGGGAGTGCGTCATAGTGAAAGTGATGTTGGAATCTCTCTATTGATGTGTGAATCTCTAAATTTAACTTTTCTAACATCTCTAGAAAACGGTTCTCTACAGAGCATAAGAAACGTTCACCAGTCAACGTATTCTCAAAAATGTATGGTCCAAGAATTCCACGCGCCTTTCTTCATTTGAAAATTCACTTTATTTTTATTTGGATGTGACAGTTTGACATCTCTGAGAGCAACGACGATTGAAGATGCTTCCATGGCTAACTAAGTGAAATTGTTTAAAAAGGTAAAAATTGGCTATAATTCAGTAGTTTTTCTAAAAAAAGCATGCAGCTTATATCGCTGAAAAGCTTAAAAAATGTCGCTTTTTTATGAAGTCATTACGAACTATGGTTTCCATTTAAGAAAATGTGTCATATGTCAAAAATGACAGGCTTTAGGAAAAAAACGGAGAATACAATCTCATTAAGCATGTGATTATTTATAACTTTTATCTGAAAACTTTTTCTCAAAAATGGATCATAATGGAATTAGGGAGCATTTTTAAAATAGCCGGATTTTTTTTTCGAAATATCTAGTAAGCCATAAACTTTTTTCAAAATTCTGAATGGCATATATGTTTTTCTTCACAAAACTGCAATTCTTTCCCATTTAAACGACTCTCTAGCTCCAGTAGTTTCCGAGATACCCATAGAGAACATCGTAGAATACTCACTCTGTGTTTGACACACTCCGGCACTTTGTGTCTTTGTATCGTTTTTTTAATCGCGATGCGATCGCTTCGCACATTTATTATTTTGTAATTCGGGTCTAATAAAAAAATTGAATTTTACTTCAAAATAAAACGAACGTTGAGATTTAAAATATTTGAATAAAAGTCTTATTATCGATCCCATCGATAAAAAGATGATTTTTCTTTTCGTTTAAGAGTTTTAAAAACGATAAAAGTTTCAATCATCAATATTCCCTTAAGCCCCAAGTTTAAAATCTACTGGCTGTCGATATTTTATAACGGCGTAGTTTTTGTAATTGCGACGAACTTTTAAATTAATTAACTATGAAGAGATTCAAACTGTTTAAACAGCAGAATCAAACTAAAAGGTTTTTATTTTTTTTTGTCGCAAACGTAAAATATTTTTATACTATGTCACAGATAAAGTCAGTGCATCATATGGGATTTTATTTTATTTATTTAGTATTTGATTTAAAATTATCTAATAAAATTTACGCTGTTGCTATCAGGTATCTGTAGTCTGACACTTAAAAAAATAAATGGCTAAAAAACTGTTTTATTGACCAAATAGCACCTGATTCTTGTGGTAGAATAAAAATAAAATAATTTTAATATTATTAAAAAAATAGTATTTATTAAAGAAAAATAAATTTTGTTATAAAAAATAAACTAAAGTGTAAAACTAAGTGTAAAATAAACTTAGAGTATTGGTTTCTTTAGACATTGCCCCTATGCCAGGTAGGTCTCAAAAGCTTTATTTTTTCAGATAAAAATGAGATTTGATATATTAGGATGTGACATAAATTATTATTGGTTGACTAATTTTGTTATAAAAAATAGACTTAAGTGTAAAACTAAGTGTAAAATAAACTTAGAGTATTGGTTTCTTTAGACATTGCCCCTATGCCAGGTAGGTCTCAGAAGCTTTATTTTTTCAGATAAAAACGAGATTTGGTATATTAGTATATGACATAAATTAGGATTGATTGACGTACTCAATTGTTTTTGGTCACTTCCTGTTTCACCGACTACAACTTTTGATTTTTTAATTGTACCCTCTGTATTTTTTTACTTTATTCGATAGAAAATGACACTCTGAATAGAATGACATATAATATGTCAACTTTTGACATTTTTGCTTAAAAAGTCGTATTTTAAATTTCAATTAAGAGTGCCATGGCTGTGATAAAAACACTAATTTTTAATCAAGGAGCCTTGGAAAAATAGATTTGATCATCTAATGTTCTTCGTTTCTTTTCCTGGCCGGTTAAAATATGCCCAGATCGTATTTTTAATTATATCTCAATATCTTCAAATGGCACAAGGGTGGCTCATTAGCATATTTGGAAAAAAATATTTTGCCATTCTATTCAGTGTCATTTTCTATAGAATAAAGTAAAAAAACCGAGGGGGTCATTTAAAAAGCAAAAGTTGTAATAATTTCCGGTGAAACAACAAGCGACCAAAAACTATTGAATACGTCAATCAATCCTAATTTATGTCATATACTACATCAACACATACCAAATCTCGTTTTTTTATCTGAAAAAATAAAGAAGTTATAGGTATGAGCCACTTTTGAGACGCACCCGTTATAGTCTGTGATGATATTAAAATAAACGTATTTTAAAAAATTTGATTTTTAAAGAAAATCTAAACCTAAGTTGAGTAATTAGAGAGAGAATGTAGAGTAATGATAATGGCTCCGATAATAGTAACCTCGATATTTGGAAGAATTAATTATTCATAATTTGCATCAAACAAGCCAGTTTTTAGACAACAAAATTTAATTTTTCGTAAAAAATTATCAGTTTAACCAAACATTTAACTAAATATATGAGTCGAAACAACCGAACCAAACCAGATAGATATTTGATTGGTAAACAAGCTCCCATCAGTAAGTTTTGCTTTTATCACAAGTAGTATCGGCTGGTTAAAAATTAAGATTTTTTTTTTCATTTAGATGGCTTAAAATTGACACATTTTTGTAAAATTAAAAACCTTTTCAAATAATTTTTTTCGAAATTCAGCCAAGAAACCAATTTTCTAGACATTTATTACATTATCAAGTGTCAAATTTCACAGATACCCGAGAGCAATAGGCGAAATATTTTAATATAAATCACAGTAGACCTACTGCTGAAGTCAAATTCCACACTAAAAAAGTTCCATATCATGTGGACTTCTCTATCGTTCCATATCTGTGACACTGAAACAAAACATTTTTTTAGAGATTAAAGGAATATAATAACGATAACAGGGAAAGAAAATGCTCAAATGCCCAAAAGGAAAAAATCAGGAATTAAAAATTTCATATGCTAAGATTTTTATTGTTGATTTCCATATGAAATATAATACCTCTATTTCCATGACAATACCGTATACCATTTTAATGATATTTGTTGATAGAATTTCAATATGGAGTCTAGTGACACTTATGCATACAAATTCAATAAAACATATATTTCACAAAATAAATATTCTTTGTCAGCAGCAATTCGTACTTTTTAATGATGTTTCTTTCATATCTACGTGCAGTGGGCTAAATTCAAGAAATACTATATAAATTTTTTTGTCGTAGCGTTTGTATCGTTTTATTAAATGATACGTACATGCATATCAAACCTTACTTTTTTATTATTAATACGCACTACTGCAAACAAATTAATATTTTATAGTTCTAAATATATCTTATTCATAATTTAATTTAATTAAATTGTACTGAAGCTGTGGTTGGTTCCTTGTGAAACATCGTTGAAATATTAGTATTTTAATAAAGCACGCTTTTAGATGTTTCAAAAAACTTTTAATAAGAGTAACTTTAACTCTACATATATGTTTCGGCTTGTTAGGCCTTTTTAACTAATGATTAGTTCTTAAAAAACTCTTGAAAAAGGCCTAACAAGCCGAAACATATATGTAGAGTTAAAGTTACTCTTATTAAAAGTTTTTTGAAACATCTAAAAGTGTGCTTCATTAAAATACTTAATTTAATTGTTTTATTCTAGGGTATAGGTTTCTTCAAATAATCATATTATTTTTAGGTGTTGTTTTTAGTAATTTATTTGTCAATCCGACCAATGGCGATGTTCCGATTCTTTGTATGAATCTTTCTCGAGGAGATCTTAGTTTGAGGTGAGATGTTGATTTGGACTGAACTTAGAAACATATACCCAAGAATAAAACAATTAAATTATAATCACTAACATTTAAGAAAAGAAACGTATCTATTCATAATTTTAATACATTTGTATAATAAAAATTATACAAATTGCTCATAAAAATATAAATATTACATTCTAAAATTTCAAGTACCTAGTCGAGAATGTATTTGAAATGTAATTTTCCATTTTTGTAATTTTTAGTTTATTGGGCGTCAAAATAATTCAAGTACCTACTGTTGTAACCTGATAATCTAGAGTGAAATAACTGTTCTAAATATCATACTTGTAAACCAGTAAAAAATAGCTTGATGGTTTCAAATGATAAATTAAATCTCAATTTTTTTCCGTACATCTATTGATATCTAAACCACTGGTTGGTCAACGCTATGATTTTGTATAAACACCTTTTATTTCCTGGTCTTAACGGACCTGCCAGGAACTGGGTGATGTATGCTGCACATCTCGAAGAGAAACCAATCACGTATATCAATAGGACGTCTGACAGGATCACGTGTGCGGCATCCAAAGTATTTCCCACTTTTTCCGAACTGGATGTGACTCTATTTTCTTTTTCTTTATTTTTCCTTGTTTTGTGGCGATTGCTTTCCAGTGAAAATAAATGACTCTGGAAAAATTATTTTTATTTTATTTATTAATTTAATCTCTGTTAATTGATAATAATAATAATAAACTGTCTTTATTAATATATATAAACTAGCCTGTACCAGCGACATCGTTCGCGTCGAATTAATCATTTGTAATGGTGATGATAAAGCAAAGCAAGAATTTACATACAAACTGGATACATTTTTTTCACATTTATGTCAGCATGAGAAAAAACAATATGGCGATATTATTATATAACTTGGTAATATTTGAGGGGTAGTTTCATCTCGTTGGAATTTGACTTTCGAAAAATCCGTTTGCCAAAAATAAGCTTTTTACGTCAAGCAGTTTAAGCAGAATCGTGGTTAAGAATAGAGATCGTCATTTTCTTGACAACTTCTTGATCTTGTCTTGAAATCAAGACAAGATCAAGACAAGAAATGATTTTTGGTTTTCAAGACAGAAATTACTTCTTAAGATCAAGATTTCTTGACAAGAAATCAAGAAAATCTTGAAATTTCTTGAAAATATAAAATAAAAAAGAAATACTCATTTACTTAGGTATTTGTATTGGATGAACATCCATTAATAATTGATGGATAAAAAAAATATTAAGCAAAAAATATTTGTACGAAGCGGTATCGTTTGTCAAAGTTGACACAAGTACGTCCAAAGTCTGATGTCCAATGTTGGCATACTGTGGGCCAAATTAAATTGGAACTTAACTAACTAAGCGTGAATTAATTAATATTTTTTTTATTATTTTTATAATTTTTATAATTTTTTATATATGTTATGGCCTACGATATTAGAATAAAAAAAACTTTGCAAAGTGGGTCTACTTCAGTGGCATAGAGACATTTTGAATTAACGTAAAACTTTTAAAATAAAAAAATAATACATTTTAATGTACGTCACTGAAGTAGACCCGTTTTAGAAAGTTTTCTTTAGTATTTAAATCAGCATCTTAGGCTATAACATATCACATACTACTAACTTTTTTAGATATGTAAGACCCTGTATATTTTACCGCATGACATTCTAGATATATTTTAAACGCCGTAACAAAATCATACCAATTTTGTCAAGCGAGGCTTCAAAGCTTATCGCTCCAGATTGTTTAGACTACGTAAGGGCAAGCGACGATAATATAAACAGAACGCTGGTCACAGCACTTAAAAAATATATCTTAAGGCTCATAGTTTTTTATGAAAGACGCACACAATATCGGAGAGGTTCAGTTTAATATTTAGGTTGGCATTTAGTTGCTTTTGAATCTTTTAAAGAAGTGGAGTGTCGATAAACGTTAATTTAAATACGAGCTAAATAATTAATTTAAATAGTTATAAAATTGTGACAGTGTTGTGGCAGTGTTAAAGCTACATTATAGGGTGAGTTGATTCACTGAGTATGCATTCTCTACATGTTCTGTTTTTAATTTATAATTGATTTATTTAAGAGTTATTAGTTTAAAGAGTTATCTTCTTTATAATGATTTGTTTGTATCTGTAACTGAAACAGACCCTTGCGTTTGGTGTCATTGCACGTCTCAGTACAGGGTAAATATATTGTTTTTAAGTTATTATTAGTAGTGGCAAGGATTCACTATTTGGGTGGCAAGGGTTCACCAGTTGTTTATAGAGCTAGTGGCAAGGGTTCACTAGGCTGGTGGCAAGGGTTCACCAGTTATTTAAAGAGTTAGTGGCCAGGGTTCACTAGGCTGGTGGCAAGGGTTCACCAGTTGTTTAGAGAGCTAGTGGCAAGGGTTCACTAGGCTGGTGGCAAGGGTTCGCCAGTTGTTTAGAGGGGGCACTTCGCGTTTAGTGCCGTAATATATTTTGGACATTTGTGAAAGGGTGTTTTGCGTTTAATACCCGTTGTAACATTTGAACTGTGATATTTTACCTAAATAATAAATATCAGGAATTTTGTAGGACCGGCATACTCACAAAGATTTTTTTTTTCAGGCAACTCTATGTCATGAACCATCCTGAACAAGAACCTGCCTTACCCATAGCCGTTCGAGTTAAAGTTTGTTTTCTTTTAAGTTTTTGTTTATTTACCAATGATTATTTTATTTTTTTTACATTTATTAAATTCGATTAAAATTTAATATGCTCAGGCTTTTTGGTACCATAGATATTTAAAAAAAATGCAATAAGTATAAAAAATATGTATTGTTTTATAAGAAAAAAATACATATTGAAGAAACAAAAAACGATCACAAGATATCACACACTTCCATGAAAATAAATATCAAAAATATTTGTTGTAATAAAGTACAAAAATATTTGTTTTGCAAAAAAAATAATAAAAATACATATCAAAATAGCAAACACATCAAACACGATAGCAAGAACAGTTTCTACAAAAATAATTTTATTTACTGGTTGGTAAATGCTCCTTAAAAAGCTTAAACTAGTGTTTGAGAGTCCGACGGTACTGATTAAAACGTACTCCGTAAAATAAGATGCCTGACCCTCGATTTTACGCATAAAGCATAAACATCACATTAACCATTCTCACCGCGACTTTTAAACAGGGGGTTTCCTTTAATAAACGAATTTTAAACGGGGGTTCCCCTTTTGTCAATATATCAAGAAATTTCAAGATTTCTTGAATCAAGACAAGAAATCAACTCTCAAGAAATGGTCAAGACAAGATTGTTTTTAATTCTTGAAAATATTTCAAGACAAGACAAGAAATTGCTTGTCAAGACAAGATTTCTTGTCTTGCCGATCCCTAGTTAAGAAATGACCCAACTTTTAGGAACACCCTGTATGATTTTTTAAAAAATTTCAAAATATGTAAAACAACCAAATAAATTATGCTTGTCCAAGCGTTTTCCCGAAAGACTAACCGTTTTTTAAATAACAAATATTGTTATATTTGAGGGGCGTTTTCACCCCCTTGGAATTTGAGATTCAAAAAACCCCTCCTTATAGAACCTCTACACCCCACAGTCAATCCGTTTGCCAAAAATCAGCTTTAAACGTCAAGCAGTTTAAGCAGAATCGTGATTACTCAATGGTCATATTTTATGAAACACCCTGTATAAATTTATAAAAAATCTTAAAATATGTAAAACAACAAAATAAAATATACGTGTTTAAGAGTTTTTCCGAAAAACTCACCGGTTTTTAAATAAAAAATATTTTAATATTTGAGGGATAGTTTCACCCCCTTAGAATTCGAGTTTCGAAAAATCCCTTCTTATCGAACCTCTACACCCTAAAGTCAATCTGTTTTCCAAAAATCAGCTTTTTACGTCAAGCGCTTTAAGCAGGATCGTGATTAATCAATGACCAGATTCTTCGAAACATTCTGTATACATTTTTAAAAAGCCCTAAAATATGTAAAAAACAAAATAAAATATACGCGTTTAAGCGTTTTTTTCGGAAACTTGACCGTTTTTTAAATAAAAAATATTGAAATATTTGAGGGGTGGTTTCACCCTCTTGGAACTGGAATTTCGAAAAATCCCTTCTTATCGAACCTCTACACCCTAGAAGCAACCTATATGCCAAAATTGAGTTTCTTACGTTGAGTGGTTTGAGCAGGATCGTGATTAATCAGTTTGTCAGTCACTTAATGATTTTATATATTAATAGAGATTTCATAGTGTAAGAAATATTTAAATAAGCTGGCAACATTCAGCAAGTGTGCTGCTCTTCCATACAAACAACAAGAATTATAACAAGTAAAGAAAAAAGTTTAAGAAACAGAAATGGATAAGAGAAAATTACAAATAGAAATTTAACAGTTTTTTAGGAAAATGATATTAATAAAAGAGAAACTACGTTATAAAGGGTCCGGCAATAGTGCGTCGGACATCTGTAGCTCATAGAATAAAATACTTGAGAATTTTGTTTTAGTGCAAACCTAAAGTATGTACCAGGATGTATTTCAGGAAAATATTTTAACTTCTATAGGGTGGCTCAAAAAAGTGTGAGTGGACCTGGATGATTTTTTAAATGAAACACTCTGTATATTATTGCATTTTTGGATTCCTTTCAGATCACTTTACATACACCTAAGATATAAATAAATATATTTCGATTAGTTTCAGAAATATTTAAATAATTCTCCGTCTATTGAAAAAATAATATACAGGGTGTTCCATTTAAAAAAACGAAGAAAAATTATTTTATATTTTAGAAAGTTTGGCGTAGAATTTTGAACATCCTGTATAATTTACGATATTCATATTTATAGCAAAGTCAGTATAGACCATCTAAAGTAAATACCTAATATAGTTTTGATTTCAGAATAGTTCTTGTATTTTTAATAATTTTTTTAAGATGGGCTGAAAAATATATATTTTTGATTTATTTTTTAATATCTCTGAAACTAATCGAAATGTATTTATTCATATCTTAGGGTTATGTAAAGTGATCGGAAAGAAAGCCAAAAATGCAATAATATACAGGGCGTTCCATTTAAAAAAAATCATCCAGGTCCATTCACACTTTTTTGAGCCACCCTATAGAAGTTAAAATATTTTCCTGAAATACATCCTGGTTACATACTTTAGGTTTGCACTTAAACAAAATTCTCAAGTTTTTTATTCTAGGAGCTACAGATGCCCGACGCACTATTGCCGGACCCTGTATACGTTATCTAACTAATATACGTTAACTAACTTTTTATACATAAATTAAGAAGTTTTCTCTAAAAAAGTTTGGACTTGTTTCTTCTTCAGGAAGGTGGTTATAGATATTTATGGTGTTGTGTACAGACAGACCCTTGTAACAAGTATTTAAGACATGCATTTCCGAACGTGGTATTAATTTAAGATATAAATATTCTTTTTTTTGACACATTAATTCTATAAACTAAGCACGATATATGATACTGATAGCGCTGTTCAAGATTCAACCAATTGTGTTTTATTAAATAAGAGCAATAGTGTTATTTGTGTGCTCCCATGTTAATTAAGAGCAATAGTGTTATTTGTGTGTTCGCTGTTGGAATTGCGGACAGATGGGAAATCGTTGCAAAGAAGAGAAAGAAGTGAAACTCCTAAGAACAACGGTTAATGATAGTTGGCAACCCGAAGATCTTGCAAATGACCAAACCAGTGACCCAGAATTAGGTTTAGTAATTAACTGGAAAAACGCAGGCCAAAGACCAACGTGGGAAGAAGTTTGCAGATATTCGCCGAACGTAAAGTCGTACTGGGCTCAATGGAATTCCTTGGTAATATATAACGGACTACTTCGCCGTGTGATCGAGAGACCGGAGGGACAAGAAGAGAGAAGGTAGATCGTCATTCCAAAGAAGAGGGTCCCAGAAGTCTTGGAGGAAGTTCACAATGGAACCAGCGGAGGACATCTTGGTGTTACCAAGACACTTGGCAAGCTGCGTGAACGGTTCTACTGGGTGAACTGCAAAGAAGATGTGAGGGCCTGGTGTAAGAAATGTGACATTTGCGCAGCCATTAATGGGCCACAAAAGCGTGGTAAAGCCCCTATGCGCCAGTACAATGTTGGTAGTCCCTTCGAACGAATAGCGATCGACGTGGCTGGTCCTTTCCCGGAGACGAACGATGGCAACAAATACATTGTGGTAGTAATGGATTACTTCAGCAAATGGGTCGAGGCCTACGCGTTGCCAAATCAAGAAGCGTCCACGATTGCTGATGCCCTTGTTAAAGAATGGATCTGCAGGTTTGGTGTTCCCATGGAGCTTCATTCAGATCAGGGAAGAAACTTTGAGTCCAATCTGTTCCAAGGCGTCTGTGAAGTCCTGAACATCCGCAAGACCAGGACGACTGCTCTACATCCACAATCCGATGGGATGGTTGAACGCATGAACAGAACTATCAACCGTTATCTGGCCAAAGTAGTCTCTGACCACCAAAGAGACTGGGACAAATTTCTTCACCTGTTCCTGTTGGCCTACCGTTCATCCGTCCAAGAATCTACAGGGCAAACTCCAGCCAGCATCGTTATGGGACGGGAAGTGCGCCTACCCTGTGATCTGAAATTTGGTTGCCGACCGGGAGAAGAAGTCGCCGGAGAAGATTATGTCCACACACTACGTCAAAGGATGGACGACATTCATCAGAGAGTCCGCCTAAATATTCAAAGTGCTAGTGACCGAATGAAGGAACACTACGACATTCAAGCTGAGCATGGAGGATACCAACCAGGGAAGTTGGTGTGGCTATATAACCCGCAGAGACGTCGTGGGTTATCTCCGAAGCTACAATCCTCGTGGGAAGGGCCATACGAAGTCATGGATAGAATTAATGACGTCGTATACCGTATCAGAAAATTGCCAAAAGGAAAACCGAGGGTAGTCCATTTCAACCGTTTGAGCCCCTACCAAGGCGAAATAGAAGATCGTGCTGGGACCGTGAGAACCTGCAGCTTTGATCCCCCTGATTCGGAGATGTCCTTTGACGATTTCATGGCCCGATACAACAGCAGTGAGAAGGCTCGCTATGGTGTAACCAAAGAAGATCAACGAGACCTCTTTTCCGTGCCTCCTGATTATTCGCTCGCTCATTGTGTGGCTCGAGATTTGCGGATGTCCAGAGGAATCGCTGCGACGTTCAATGAGAAGTTTGGGCGTGTCGGAGAACTACGCCGACAGGATCCAGAGGTTGGAAGCGTCTTGAGGCTAACCGACAATGCACATGGTCAAGCAAGGCACATCTTCTACCTGGTCACCAAGGAATGGTCCCCGAGTAAGCCGACTTATCTCAATCTATGGAAGACCCTGATTGAACTGAGAGAAGCCCTGCTAAACAACAACATTGCACGATTAGCCATTCCGAAGCTGGCGTGTGGACTCGATGGTTTGAGTTGGCGTACAATCCGGAACATGATTGAAGTCTTGTTCAGATTTACGGGAATCGAGATCCTCGTCTGCTGCTACAACCCAAAGCTGAGATCGGGAGAGAAAGCTGTAGACTGCTATTTCTACGAGACTTCGCAATGTACCAGGGGCCAGCTTTGCAAATACCTTCATTCACCGTGTACATCTCGGGACGAGCATGTGCCTAAGAAGGGGGCAGTGTTGCGGACCCGTGTGGACTCGACCTTACCTAACTATATGTCCCGCCCTCAGATGACCTTAACATCGCATTAAAGAATAGACACCGTAATGATTCATTCGTTCGAGAAGAATCGAGTCCCACTGGAATGGACTAGTACATACGAGAACATTCGAAAACCTTCTCTACGCACCTAACGATCTATGGACTATTCTAGAGTTCTTTACCTGTCGGTATAAAAGCCGGCGGCTGTGGCCTACAGGGGGCAGTTATAAATAAACAGTACAGTTGACGCGCTAAAGTTCAAAATAAATTCTTAGTTATAAATCGTTTGTAAATAGTTCTATAAGCCTTTTATCGTTATTGTTTTTGTTAATTAGTGTTAAATAAATAGTGTTTAAATAAATTGTGACTTTCTATCCACACGGAACCGACGAAAAACGTAACAATATGTATAGGTACATATTTTCAAAAAACACGTGTCATCTCTCGTGTGGAGATTCCTCACATAAAAATTAGATTTATTTTTCATATCAACATTGGTCCGATTCTGCTTTGTTTTGTAGCTACAGGGTGTTAAAGTCCCATTAATAACATACCATTAATAATCTTTCGATTTATTATAATTTTCTTCCAAGTACTTTTGGTGATTCGAATGAAATTTTGAGGGTAAAAATTACTATAAGTGCTACCTACTTTAATGCTAAAAAAGTGTCGATAAATTCATCAGGGACGTGCAAATGGGTTATGTACGTGCGCCACTGATTTCTTTTCTTAATAATAATAATAGCTCCCGTATATAGCGTTTAACGCCTTGGGAGTAGCAAGATACAGCTTGCTATACTAGAGCCGTTCGGTATACAAGGAAGGTAATGTGGCTAGCACTACGCTTCAACCGTCTATTATTGCCTCAGGATTGTGAATCCCAAGTACTCATTTAAGGCTGAGTCAACCTAGGTACCCAAACTATTTTTATTTTAATAAAAATAGTCGGCTGATGCAATATGCTGCCGGGTGTGGGAATCGAACCCACACCTTGAGATTGGTAGACGAGAGCCTATACCTCTACGCCACCGTGCACCTTTGATTTCTTTTGATATCAAAATTGTGGATCTCTAGATATTTTGTCGAATTCGGCCTCCTTGATGAGATAAACGCAATTTTATTAATCATAATTAATAAAATTAAAAGAAAAAGAAAATTAATAAGTTATATATTTTACTTAATTTATTATTAAATATTAGTACTATTAGTCCAACCTAGAGCAATTTCAAATAGAAAAATAATGGTATTTAAGATAATTACAAAAAAAATAATTTTAAAAAGTTGTGACATCCTGTAATTCTAAAACAATGCATTTCCATACCTATGTTTATAGGAACTTTTTTTTCATATTTTGAATAATAATATGTATGTTGAACACATACCTACATTTTTTTAAAGTTCCTATTAGACTTGGATCAAGGCAAATTAATAAAATTGCGTTTATTTTATCAAGGAGGCCGAAATCGACAAAATATCAAGAGACAACATTGATTCGACATTAAACTGCTAATTATACTTTTTCTCTAATAAGAGAAAAAAGTCAGTGGCGTACATGCTTTTTTTTTAGAAAAATATTCGAGTGATAACCCATACACTTTTTCAGCTTTAAAATATATCGCATTTATTAGTGATGGGCAAATCTGTTATTTTTAGATAACAGTTGAAACTGTTATAGTTATTTATAAAAAAACAGCTTAAAATAACAGCTTAAAAATAACAGGTTCCTTTATATTATTGCTAAATATCTGAAAGAGTATGAGGCGGTCACCGCCAGGCATATTAACGCAGTTGCAAGTTGCAACAATGACGTGCTCGGTGGTAGTATTTCCAGGGTGTCAAAATATTTCTAAATATCCATTGTTATCTAAAATACCTCTCTAAAAACGGTGGTTGTTTACAAATAAGCGCTGTTTACAAATTGCTATATAAAAAAGCCAAAATTCTGCCACTCGTCTATACCTATACATTCCGACCTACGCCCGGCCCCTCGATCCGCGTAGATCCTGAATTGCGTAGCAGTGTACAGGGTGCTCTCACTCGACGGGCGAGAAGCTCTTAGTTATGATTTTACCCGAGATTTTACCATTTGCGGTCAAAAAATAGCAATATAAGAAAATGTGTAGTATATTCTTCATAAGTAAACCAACTACACACTAGAGTTCGAATTAATTTTACACTTTAACTGCGTGTACCCGCAACTTCGTTGGCGTCGAATTAATAATTTGTAATGGTGATGATAAAGCAAAGCAAGAATTTCCATTAACATACAAACTGGATAAAATTTTCTCACATTTGCCAAAATTAAGCTTTAAACGTCGAGCAGTTTAAGCAGAATTGTGGTTAATCAATTACTCAACTTTTTGGAACACCCTGTATGATTTTTTAAAAAATCTCAAAATATGTAAAAAAACAAAATAAATTATGCGTGTCCAAGCGTTTTCCCGAAAGACTAACCGTTTTTTAAATAACAAATATTGTAATATTTGAGGGGCGTTTTCACCCTCTTGGAATTTGAGATTCGAGAAACCCCTCCTTATCGAATCTCTACACCCCACAGTCAATCCGGCTGCCAAAAATCAGCTTTAAACGTCAAGCAGTTTAAGCAGAATAGTGATTACTCAATGGTCATATTTTATGAAACACCCTGTATATATTTTTAAAAATCCTGAAATATGTAAAACAAGAAAATAAAATATACGTGTTTAAGAGTTTTTCCGAAAAACTCATCGGTTTTTAAATAACAAATATTCTAATATTTGAGGATGGTTTCACCCCCTTAGAATTCGAGTTTCGAAAAATCCCTTCTTATCGAACCTCTACACCCTAAAGTCGATCCGTTTTCCAAAAATCAGCTTTTTACGTCAAGGGCTTTAAGCAGGATCGTGATTAATCAATGACCAGATTTTTTAAAACACCCTGTATACATTTTTAAAAAATCTTAAAATATTATTCTGAAAATTTTTCAGAATAAAAAATTACCTAAATATTGAAACTTAATAACGTACTGAAACATACAGCGCCATAATATCTCGACCTCCTCCCGTTATGCTTGTAACAGGTTGAAAAACAATGTATCTAAAACAACTGATTGTTATTCTCCAACCTATTTCGAATCTCCATCGACAATCGACCGATGCAGCAGCGTTACTTTCCCACTTCGATTATTTCGACCGCCGCGCCGGCGCCGGCCGCTCTGTTATGCTCGTAACAGGTTAAAAAAACAACGTATCTAAAATGACTGCTTATTTTCTATACGTTATTCTCCAACCCATTGCGAGCCTCCATCGACAATCGACCGATGCAGGAGCGTTCCTTTCCCACTCTTGTTATCTCGACCGCCAGGCGTTATGCCCGCAACTGTTTCAAAAAAGCTGCTTCTTTTATATCCTCTTATTAGCTTTGTTCTGGTTCTTCTTATTACCGATTCTGAACCGTCCTAGAACTGTGATGCGTATGCGCAGAAGGAAATATGAAGACATTATTTCATTTGCGCATGCGTTGCAGAGTTCTAGGACGGTTCAGAATCAGTAATAACAAGAAGCGCTGTAGCGCATACCCCACTCCGTTGTCCGTTGTATCTCGCCGCCTGTATCGATGGTTGTCGAAATAACATCCATACTAGTTGTTTTTTGGAATTGCTTCGAGCATCCTCGAATTTCGTGGCGGTGCAGAGCGCCGACTTCGTTTCACGAAGGTCGATCTCTGCTTGTCGTTATTTTATATCTGTTATTTTTTAAAAGCAGTAACTGTTGCGTTATGTAATTTCTAAATAATTGTTATAAAATAACAGATAGTTAAATAACAACCCATCACTAGCATTTATAGTAACTTGTACTCTCAAAATTTCATTCGAAATGCTAAAAGTACTATACTTGGAACTATAATAAATCGAAAAAATATTAAGACTTTAACACCCTGTAGTTACGAAACAAAGCAGAATCGGACCTATGTTAATATGAAAAATATTAACATAGATCCGCGAGAAATGGCACAAGTTTTTTGAAATACCCGGTATAAAAAATAAAATATGTCCAAGAATGCTTTTCTGTAGCACCTCTCGAACAACATTCACTCAGTAAGAAACTTTATCACCAGTTGTAACCCGCTTTCGTCTTTGTTTTGGCTAATTCGTGCTACCGAATTATTATCTAGAGTTTCTTGGTGCAGTAAACAACAATCATCATAATTAAGCAGGAATTGTTTTAACCGATCGCCGAAGAAGACTTAGTGCAAACAAATTAAAACAATTGTTATTTATAAACGTTAACAATTCCTTCCAAGATTCTTCGTGTTAATTTATAATTAGATGTTATAATACTATTTTGCTTGTCGGTACTCTTTGAGCAAACCGAAATATTTTAGTCTATCTCTGTTATTATTTGTTTAGTTGCTTAATTTAGGGTATAAATATTTATAGGTCTATTGAATTTTTATTATTACAAGAATAGATTTTAATTTGTGTACTATCTAGGACTTTAAGTTTAATATCTAGGAATATAAGTTGTTTTATTTTATATATAAATATTAGATATTCTTTTCTTTCTGTATTTTTAAATATTGATTTCCTATTTAAAATTTATAATAAAAATTTAGTTGAATTTTAATTAAATATATCAAATATCGGCAACGTTGCGAAAACCGTCACCCTTGTTTTTTTTACGTCTATGCACTATATTAGTGCACTCGCACTCAATCTCGATAATATTACCGCAAACAACCGCGTCGCTAAAGCGATATACTACCTCGTTTCTCAACTGAAACTAGTTCTTTTTACTTAACTGTTCCAAGTCCCTAAACTGTTTCAAGTCCCAACCTGAACAGTGGGATTTGGAACAGTTTAGGGCTTGGAACACTTAGGAACTTGGAACTGTTTGAAACAGTTAAGTAAAAAGAACTGGTTTGAGTTGATAATCGAGGTCGTATATCGGTTTCGCTAGTCTAGCCAAAGTTCAGGTGTTATCTGTCATTTGTGTGTTACAATTATTATATATTATTATTTAAAATATATAATTAAAATTCAACTAAGTTGAAGCCTGGCGCATCCACCACGATATCAGAAAAAAAAATATTTTAAATAACAAAGTAACAATTAAAAAATTATACTACATCGTCGCTAAACCCAAAATAATGAAGTTTTTAAATGCCTTGCCGAAGTCGAGCATTATAAAACACGTATTTAATTCATCACAATTTAATTCATAATTTGTAAATATCATCAACGACTTGCAGCAAGGTTGTAGTAGTACTACATCCACTAGGTAAAATTTTCGTGTTTTCAATATACGTTATCATTTCTTCATAGATAATTTATTTATGTAGATAATTTTTTCAATAATTTTAATTTCATAATTCTCTCTTTTGCTTTAAGGGCTAATTTTCCACAAATTGTTGCACTTAGAGTATATGCACTTGTTTTTCTTTTGTTAACCAATATCTCCTTATAGTTCATACTAATTTCTAATTTATTATCCGACGATGTTTCGCTGTATTAAATCAATAAATAAGCACAGTAAAATTATAATAGCTCCTGTAAAAGCCAATTTACGCTGCACAAAACAGCAGGCGTAAATTATATTTAATCGTCAACTGGAGAGGCCATAAAACTTTATTGTTCTAAAAGAAGCTTTCGTGTCCAAAATCATTTATTAAACTCGGAACTGAATTACAGTGCATGACAATGAATCCAAAGATAAAATTGCTACCTTGCCGTCGCCTTTCAGTAATATAGAGGCTTTATCAATTAGGTTGAAATAATTTTTATCCCGTAGCATAACAAAAAACTAAGGAAGTAGTAACAGTAACGTAACCAAAATTGATAAGACCGCAATGGAGTTTCAATATGGCTGGCTTGAATTGCCGTTTATCATCTGTGTCACTACACTCAATAATTAGCTGGTTTAGTTTTATGTTGACTCCATAAATGTTTTTTTTTTATAATAAAAGGTCATTCTCTGCCGGCACCACTGCGACATGTGATGCCTATTGAATTTGTCCTCTTTCTATGTCTGCACTAGAGATGGAATGTTATTTAACTATTTGTTATTTTATAACAGTTGTTTAGAAATATCATAACACAACCGTTGCTACTTCTAAAAATTAACAGATATAAAATAACAACCCATAAATATGGACCGCTCGTGATACGAAGTCGGCCCTCTGCATCACCATGAAATTCTATTCGGCTCGAAGCAATTCCAAAAAATAACTAGTATGAAAAATCTCAGTTATTTCGACAACCATCGATATCGGACGACAGTAGAGATACAGCCGAGTGGGGAATGTACTACAGGCGAACGTTGCTGCATCGGTCGATGGTCGTGTTGGGCTCGTAACAGCTTAAACATAACGTATATAAAATAAGCAGCCGTTTTTTAACCAGTAGCGAGCACAACAATATCAAGAAATAATTGTGAATGGTGATTAGAAATTTAGTGATTAAATGAATTAGATTTTTGGTGATTAGAATTAATCCTTCCATCTTTTATTAATCAACGTTAAAAAATAAAAACAAGAATACACTCCGATCCAGTTTTCGATTGTGTTGTGTGAGTGGGTGTCATGGTGGCCGTAGGTTGTTCGGTTTGTTTTTTTTTGTCGTTGCCTTCGTTGCTCGTTGTTTCAAGGTAAGTTAAAGTTTAATAATATAATGTGGCGCAAAGATACTTCTAGCAAATATTACAAAAGGGCAAATGGGCAAATTAAGCGGTTTGAAAGAGCTTTTTAAGAGGCTCCATACCCTAATCAAAATAGACAGCCTGCTTCATTTAATCAGGCATCTTTCCTTCAATCTTGTATTGATCAACATAGTACATCAGATGTTCCAGTTCTTGATATACAGTCTGAAGATTCTCTGCCACATCTTAACATTAGCGAAACTGAAACAGATAACCCTCGAGATGGGGAAACAGATAACCCAAAGTGGGGAATCATCAGATGAATTACATGACACTGCCACATCTAATGTGACTCTTATATTTCACCTAGCACACACATAGTCACAACTTCGAATGATTGAGAATCGGCTCATCTAATTTTTTCAAAACAGAGGCAAGAATTAGATATTTTAATACTTAGTTTTCTTTTTGTAAAAGTTAGAAGCAGGTCGAGAATAAAAAAAATGAAATATTTATCAACATCTAATAAAAGACAGAGTGCGCTAAGAGTGTAGTTGCCGGACCGAAGCCAGACTCACCAGTGTATCTAGACATAAGGGATGACCCTGTACCTGAGTTTTTATATTAATAAATATTTTAAGCTGACTTCCATTGAATTATTTCTAATTAAATTCCTAGGTCGTATACGTCGTTGAAAAATGTACGTCCATAGTACGTACATTTTACGTACTTTCAATCATTTTACATCCAGTTTTTGTCCGGAACAGAACATAAAATGAACGTACCTGGAATGTACGTACATGCGACGTACATAGTACGTACTTTACCACATCCCAGGGACGTACCGGGGACGTACAAAGCGTTGGAAAATGTACGTTCCTAGTACGTACATAGTACATACCTGTACGTAGTTGTACGTACCAGGGACCTGACGTTCGTCGCAACATTTCGTACCTGGTACGTACATAGTACGTACCGTGGCTGTATATGGGAAGTATCACTTAGAGCTATTGCACCCAAATAATTATTAGCTACCCAATATTTTGCTACTCTAAAGCACTAAACAATATTATAATCTAATAATATAGTCTATTCTCTTCTTTTATACGATATTTCTCTCATGTTGTGGAAATTATTACAACCTAACAATAATAAGTATATTATTAGTAGCCAGCAGCAAGGTAGCAATTTTATTTGTCTCAATTATACTGGAATTCATTGTTATGTAGGTACTGTGATTCAGCTTAAATGCTGTTTGACAGAAAAGCTCCTTTTAGAACAATAAAGCTTTGTGACTATCCTGTTATGGAATTAAATATAATTTGGCCGTGATCTTTTGTGCGAAAAGTTTGCTTTACAGAAATTAGAATATGTTTACTGTAATTCTTATTTATTTTATGTTGTAAATTAAAACTGACACCTTTGCATATTTGATTTCAGTCCGAAAAATAAGGATTTACAGTAATTAGTCCGATAACAACTAGATTTTTGAAACCAGCGTCCTGATGATTTTTTGGTATCAATTACCCTGTAGTCTCGTTAGAGTTCTCCATTAAGGGTTGAATAGGGTTAATTCGTGTAAAAAGGGCACATTTTTGTGCTTTTTTTATGAAACAGTTAAAATTTATTTATTAAAACCAATGGTACATTATAGTATGACATTTGAAGAATACTATGTCAAATTTTCATGGACAAATATTACAAAATACGGCAATGGCACCAATTATTCTGGAGCGTCTCGGAAAAAAGTTGAATTTTGGTGCCCCTCATAACTCGGTGCTGGATCTCTGAATCAAAAAATCAAAATTATATCGCTTTGCCCTGGTAACACTGGGGGGGGGGGGGGTGTTCGAAATTATTTTCAAATTTGTTAATATTTTTCATTTCATAATAAGAAATTCCCGATTTTTCGCAAAAAACGCGTTTTTTCCTTTGAAATGTTCTCAAAAAGTGAAAATTTATTTTTTGCTTTGCTCTACTATTCAGCATGACATGGCCCGGGTATGCTGTCTTTCGTTTTTTGATATATTAATCAGTAATTCCATTTCCTTGTTAAGCCTAAGAACCTCTTCATTGCGTACATTATCTCTCCAGGGTATTTTTAAGAGTCTTTGACGTTAATGTCTGTTTTAATGCCTGTGGTCCTGCTAAATACAATTCGAAATACCACTCCTCTTTACCATGTGTAAATAAGATTGATTAACTAAGTAGTAACTATCGATTTATTATTAATATATCATAAATTAGTTCATTTGTTGGTTTTCATAATTATATTTTTGATTTTGATTTTAACATTAATAATAGAATAGAATACGTACTTAATCAGTTTTTTATAGATCCATTGATTCATTTTTTAACATTTCCTAATACTACATTGTCAATACCGTTATTGTCAGGACAATAACTGTCATCGGAGGCAAATACCGTATGATCGAAAAAAAAAACGGCGTCCAGTTGGCTTGGAGATGACATTTCCCATATAATTTTACATATAAAATGACAGCGATCTTCATTTCATAGCCATCGCTGATGCCGTTTTTATTCGATCATACGGTAGTATAGTGTAAATATATAGTAACCTATCCAACATTTATGGATATTTTCGTAATGTCCGGACTATGACGATATTGTCCTATGAAATTGGATATTTACGTTGGGTATATCGAAAGTTCCCTATTTACATCATTGGTCCGTAACATATTTACATGTTTATAAAATCTATTATAGTCAAGATAATATTCGTATTTCATTTATACCATACCGTAGTCTAATATCACTAAAAATAAGAAATAAAAAAGTAGAAGTACCTTTTTTATTCATTGTATTATTGTAAGAAATAAATAATGAGGATTTTAATTGATTAAAAAAACAAAAAAAAGTTATTTATATCCTATAGAAGGTAAAACTTTGTCCTAACTTAAAAATAAGAACATTGACGACTGAACAAAAGTAAAAGTAGACTTTGAAGTTTAGACAGTTACATGGAGTCGGTGAAAGATTAACTTAGGAGAAGCCAAAAAGCTTTTGAACTTTTTAATCTGGCAAATAATGTTTCTTTACTTGAAAATCACTTTAACGGAGGTCGATGGCTGTCTAAGTAGAAACTGTAGACCAATGAAAGTTTTATTATGTTTTGGAATATTTAAACTGTTTACCATACTTTTTTTTGGTGTTTGTGTCTGCTAATTGATTTAAATAATTAATATATACAAAACATTGCACTTTGTTGATGGTTTTGTGGAGTTGGTAATAAAGAAAGTACAAAATTATTTTGAATTATTATTGTTATATCATTGGCTTGAAACACAATATGTGTATATAGCCATTTTTCCAAGCCATCTTATGTAGTGTTCCTTAAATTCCTAAATACCTAAACATGAAGAGAAAATACTTATTAATCATAAAATTAATAAAAATATTTATAAACGATTATTTCATCTATAGATGTTTTTCTGAATAAAAGATAAAAATGTTTTGTTCTAAACTCATAGAGTTGAAACTCAAACTAAAACGTTTATATTTTTAAAATACCTAAAAGATTGCGATGTAGTGAACTAAATTTATTTCTCTATTCTATTTCAGATATACATAAGTATATTTATTTTATATGCTTCGTTTGCCCGTTTTATGTCTATTTTACACAGAAGTGTCTACTTTTGATATTTATATATTTTATTCCATAAATAAGGAAATAACAACAGAACGTCTGATACGATGAGCTGTTGCGTTTTTTTACTTTCTTAGTTTGAGTATTATTCTTTTATTGTTTTCGAATACCAAGTTCGAATACCATTTGCAATTTTATTGTCCTATCAGATACACCCAAGGTAGTCCACAAAAGCTCTACTATGAATAAACCATTTAATAAAAATACTAGGGTCGGAATAAAAAATATTTTTATGTTATAAAAAGAGGAAAAGGACGTGATTGTAGCCATTTCAAAACACATTTTAGTGAAATTTGACTTGTGTCTTGACAAATTTGAATATTTATGAATTTGTTACGATTCTCTGTTATATTCTACAATATGTCCACGAATTATCTGTGCAAAAATATATTTTATATTATTGATATTTTGAGAAAAATGCATTCTAATTAAAAAAAATTGCTGGTTCTAAAATGGTTAATCCCGTTTATACTTTTCTAAATTTCCATACCTTTTTAAGGAAAATAAAAAAACATGAAAACTGAATTATTTCTGTCCTAAAATCCATTAGGCGTTTCTAAGGCCCGTATTACACTACCAAATTTCTTTGTCAAAGATCTTTTATAAAAGATATTTGATGAAAAATTTGACAGTGTTAATATATAATATTTTATAAAATCACACATATTACACTGTCAAATTCTTTGATAACATAAATCTTTGACAAAAAAATTTGATAAGATTTGATAAGATAGAGGTAATATAATTTAGATTTCATTCTTTGATAGATGCTTTTGAAAAATTAATAATATTTTGATTGACGTTATATTTTTTGCTGTTGTTGAAGTATCACATATTCCGGTACTATCACTATCACCCATTCTGTAGCATTGAACTAAATGATTTTGTGCTTCTATAACATGTTAAAATTTAAAAAAATATAAAGTTAATTAAAATTCTATCAATAAAAATCTATCAAAGTATGAACCGAAATTATATTACCAAACGGTAGCCTACTAAAATGCCGCTAATAGATATTGTGACGTCGTTCATGTCGGCGGAAAGTAATGCCTAGCCTTAAGCATTCTGCAAGAGCACCTGTGGGTCAGTGGCTGAGGCTATCGCTTCCTAAGCTAATGGTCCGTGGTTCAAATCTCACGCCGACCAAGACTTTTTTATATTTTTTTTGCTTATAGCGTGATCTTATTGCATTGGTTTCACTCTTTTTAGTTGGATTGGTTTAGTTATTTGGCGGGTTGGTTAGCGTGGTTATTTGGAGGGTGTTAATTAATTGGTTAGTTGGTTATTTGGTGGGGTTGGTTGATTTTGTCTAATTTATATTTGTTTTTTATATTTTTTATAGTGTCGAGGTAAGTTGCGTTGGTTAAGTTGGTTATTTGGTGGTTTGGATAGCGTTGGTTAGTCCTTATAAAATTTCTATATTTCATAAAGCCGTCAAGTGCGTCACATCAACGACGTCATACCTATTAACGGCATTTTAGTAAGCTACCGTTTAACGGCAGTTTAAGTACAGCCTATAACTTTTGATTGTTATACCTTTCAACCATATTTTCATGTATTTTTTTATTTTCTCTAAAACGGTAGAGAAATTTTGAAAAGTATAAACGGGATCAACCATTATGGAAGAAGCAAAAACTTTTATGAAGAATTAATTTTTTTCCAAATGTCAACAATAAAAAAGGATTTTCTCTTGTAAAGACAATCCGGGGACATACTGTATGTTTATATTTCTTGTTTACTTTATAATTATTGTCGGATATTATACGAAAAGTATAGAAATCTGGAAAGACATTGTGTAAAGACTTGAATTTCAGTCAAATTATTGTAAATCTTTAAAAAAATTGTAAATGAAGATCGCTGTCATTTTATATGTAAAATTATATAGGCAATGCCATTAAAAGGACTAGGATGGACTTTTAAGAATATTTATTATTAATTTGAGTATTATATTCATTTTTTCTCACTGTCATACAATCGTCAGATAGGCCTTTGCATGTCTAGGAGTAAATCGATATCACAGTAGCGTGGTGAAAGCAAAATTTCATCTAGAAAAAATCTTAATTATTTAAAAAAAATCATTTCACAGCTTTTTTAAATGATCATTCCACCCTGTCTTCCGCAGGTGGCAAATTCTGTCTTCTTTTGCTGTACTTGGGCGTTAGATACAGGTATGACGGCAGACTGCGCTGATGACCGCTGATGACTGCGCTCTAGTTGCAAAAGCGTTATATCAATTACAAGAAATGCTGAACACATATACCCGGGCATACGAGATTTTGGGCCTTAAGCTGAACATCCATAAAACTAAAATCATGTGCACTCTCCCGGAAAATCATAACAATATTACGAATATGTAGCGGAGTTCAATTACTTCGGCAATTTGATTTCGGAAATTCAGCACAGAATTAGCAGCGCCTCAAGAGCATTCTGGAAATTAAAAGGCGTGATTTTCTACAATCATGACTTGAGCACAAAAACGAAACTTGCAGTGTACGGAGCAATAATAATCCCCACCATGTTATATGGAAGCGAAACCTGGGTACCGCCGGCACACAAATGCATTAAACAAGTTGCAACAGAGACACCTTGTACAACTGATAAGAATAAAATGGTATCAAAGCAATCCAATAGTAAATAAGCAAGCTGCGAGAACGCTGAAGTCATGATTACTAAATCTCGCTTAAGATGGGCTGGCCACGTATGCAGGATGCAAGAAAACCGCCTATCGAAATATATTCTTTACGTTGAGCTTGTAGACGGTAAGAGGAAACTGGGTGGACAACTCAAAAGATACAAGGATATTGTCCATGAAAACTTAAAGGCGATAAGTATGCAGCATCAGTGGGAGGAAGCTGTGCACAATAGAACGCAATGGAGGAGAATTGTAAACTCAGTTGACAACGAGAACCAAAAAGTAAAGAGGCAATAAAGTAATGAGATTTTTGAATGTTCAGAGTGCGGAAGAGAGATAACATCACGTATCAGGCTTTTCAGCCACAGAAAAGCTCATGAAAGAAAACGCCTTGCGTAACAATCTTTTGATGCGTGTCAAATACTCGTCAGCGAGTAATGTCAGTAAGTAAGTAAGGAATATTCTTCTCTATGTCTGTATCTGTGTCTCATTTGAGTCAGATGGAACAAGTCATTCATCACTTAGTAAGCTCGATCTTTACTCTTAATTAAGCTTATATATTATTTTTAAAGCAGTTATGTCAAAATTGTGCACAATTGAACATGGTCATAGTTCCTTTCAGCCTCGAATAGAAGCTAAAATGTGTGCTAATTTTGACAGCATCATAGAACAGACGTGACGCGGATATTCGATTTGTGTGCCTAGCACTGCCGTCAATATGTGTTTTTAATGATGTCTGCAGCCCTTTATACATGGGTTTTGTTCAAAGCGACACAAAATGCAGTCTGTTAAAAATAGCCGCTGTCTTTTTAAACGTTCTAATTGATGAGCGGTGTTTTCATGCCCATTTATTGCCAGAAAAAGTCAAATTGGTCTAAATAATTTCAGTATTCTAGTCCGTCCGTTAAGTGACACGATTTTTTACTAGAACAGTACTTGGCAGGTAATGGATTGCACAAAAAAAATAATACTAGGTAGTTACTAAACTGGATATTTTATTTCATAATTCATCATTGTCTAACACATTCAAGCAAACGTTCAACTTAATTTATTTTTTATTTTATTATTATTATTATTAATATTTATTTCTCCAAGGGTATCAAGGTTTTTAAAACTAAATATTTACTGAAGTCTATTTATTGATCAGATATTGTATTGCAATAATAAAATTAAATAGTACCTTATACAGAGTGCATAAACATTTAAATGGAACACTCTGAATATTAATTTATTTTTAGATTCTATGATTGAAGTAAAGGTAAATTTGTTTAAGATTTATCACACTTAAACCTTACAGTTTTTAAAATATTTTCAATTTTGTGGAATTGCAGTAAAAAAAAGGCTTTATTTCTCCAAGGGTATCAAAGTTTTTAATACTTAATTTTTACTGAAGTTTATTTATTGATCAGATATTGTATTGCAATAATAAAAATAATACTGCCTTATAAAGAGTGTATAAAAATTTATATTAAATAATTACCACCTTTAAACGGCAATGACTTGGTTAATTTAAATAGTATATTTTACGTGAATCAGATGCACAATTTAATTGTCTATCAAATTATATTACACCATTTTTTACCTACCTCTTTCAGTTCGTAGAAAATGCACTTTATTATAATTTAGACCTCATTTATCAATATACCCATGGAATATTGACATTTCAGTTTTTTTTTAAGCAACAAATGTACAGCTAAAAACGATAATATTGCAAGCCCATTTGTTTCCAAAAAGAAAACTATTTAAAGTAGAGGGAGATTTCTTCGCCAGCCGCCCAGCGTCGACGCATTGCGTGTGCGTGGGGGAGGGGAGAGGGAAAGGAGGGAGTGACGTCACCTGTCACCTATTTGTTATTTTGTAAGATGGGATGACGTAAGACAGGTTTAACAAGTGACAGGTTTGACGTATGACGTAAGACAGGTTTGACATTTGACAGGTGACATAAGACAGGTTTAACAGATGACAGATTTGACGTATGACGTAAGATAGGTTTGACATTTGACAGATGACAGGTGGCAGGTGACTGGTTTGACGTTTGACACTTGACAGATGACGTTAGAGGAGGGAGTGACGTCACTTCTTACTCTTTGCTCCTGCTCCTCCTGATGCAGAATCGGCCATCTCCCTCTATTATTTAAATATTTGTAAAAAAGTATACCAATTATTTTCGCTCAAAAACTAGTTCATTACATACTTAATTGTATCAGTTAATAAATTATTCTAAATAAATGTGGATTTGAATCAGAAATCAATATAATAATAAGTTATGAAAATGAACGTCTCTGTTATTATAAATTAGTATTCGTTAAAAAATTAAGCAAAATTTTTAAGGTGTTACTTTTTACCACACTGCCCACAAAAAAAAGAAGAAAATTTTAAGTAATTTTATACAACACATACAATTATTAAAGAAACATAGCATAATGTTAATATCTCTTTATTTAAAACATAGCTTCAGGAAAAAAAGTTTACTACACATTTCTTATTAAATATTAACTATTTTCATAATTCATCATTGTCTATCACATTCAAACAAACGTTCAACTTAATAAAAAAGTAAATACATACTGAAAACAGGCTTTCCCTATTTCGCACAATATCGCTTTAAATAAACCCAAAACCTTTATTTACAGTGCCAGTGAAGCATTTAATTTACCCTAAACAAATCTATCTATTTAAACTAATGTACGACATTGTTATAGGCCACTGCGACCACCACTGTTGCTCTGCTCGATATTAGAACGTAAACGCCGAACAGGTTGGTAATAGTATCGGCCACCGATGGCTTTTATCTCGAGTACAATAAATTTGGGTACACACAATAAGGGCGCGTTTGTATAGAGCTCGCTAGTTCGTTAGAGGCGCATTATGGGAGCTCAGCGCGTGAAAATTCTGACAGGGTCATACAATGGACGGAAAAAGATGAGCTGGGATGAGTTTGGGAGAAATATCTTCTAAGCTCGGGTACAATGCGATGCTTAGTTTACGAAAATCAATTAATTTTCGATAGAAATATACGTATTTCATTATTTATACAATATCGAATAATTTACATTTTAGACTTTCTTCCACCTTTTTTGCATATATTCTGACACAATCGTACAATGGTCGAGAGATTGTACTAGAAGATTGGTAAATTCCTTATTAATTATTAAATGAAATAAATTATCTTCCTGGATTCACATTCATGCTCTTATTATTCAAATTTTATACGTTTTACAGCAATCAAATATTTAAGTCAACTGGACTCAACTCAACTATCTAAAGAAGAAAATATTCGACAAATGTGTATACTACCAGTCATGACCTATGCATGCGAAACCGGGACACTTAAAACGGACATCATAAAGAAACTGCAGGTCGCACAACGTTGAATGGAACGAAATATGCTGGGAATAGCCAAGAGAGACCATAAAAGAATAGAGTGCATAGGACAAAAGATCCAGGTAATAGATGTCATCCACAGAGTAAAATCCCTCAAATGGCAATGGGCAGAACACTTGGCAAGAAGAACGGACAACAGATGGACTACAAAAAATTACAGCATGGTATCCACGAGGAAGAAGGCCGAAACTGAGATGGGACCCTGATATTAGGCAATTAGCAGAGATAACTTGGGCTCGTAGAGCCAACAATAGGCCCAACTACAAAGAGAGTATCTAAATATGTGAGGGAGGCTACACCATAATTGGAAATGGTTGAATAAGCTAAAAATGATGATATTCAAATGATTAAATCAAAGTTGTAGTTTGTTAAATGGAGTGCTGCGTTTTCATTCTTTTGGTGTATTTACCATAAAATTGTAATCAGGATTGGATCAGGAAAATCAATTGGATCAGGAAAAGACACGAAAAACGGTCTACGATTTTATTTTTTCAAATTTATTTTTTCAAAATTGCCTGATTCTAGATTGAAATTTAAGATGTTACTTGTTTTAATTAAAAGTGTCTAAAGTTGAGATAATATGATATGTAATTCTATTCAGAATGTAATTTTCTATAATATACAGTAAAGGGGGGGTAGTAATATGGGGGTACCCTATAAAAATATAAAGTTTTAGTCATTCCCGGCGATACAGGAAATGACTGAGAATATTGAACACGATATGAAATTGAATAAGTCAATCAATCTCGATTTATGTCATATACTTATTACCATACCAAATTTAGTTTTTATTATCTGAACAAAAGTCGTACCTACGACATTTGTATAAGACGTACCTACGACTTTTGTATAAAATATATTAGATTATACATGGTGAGTCTTAAATAAGTGCAAATATTTTCAGGGGGAGGTTTTTAAATGTTTAATAGCTAGTAGTAAATTTAAGTATACAGGGCCGGTCATAAAGTTGTGACACATCAATTTTTTTTTTAAATGCAGCCCCCAATTACATATTTCCCTACTTCCTTCAGTTTTAAGCAATAATCTTAGTACACATAATGTACCTAAATTCAATCATTCTAATATTATATATAATACTAGCGTGTACCAGCGACTTCGTTCGCGTCGAATTAATCATTTGTAATGGTGATGATAAAGCAAAGCAAGAATTTCCATTAACATACAAACTGGATAAAATTTTCTCACATTTATGTCAGCATGAGAAAAAACAATATGGCGATATTATTATTTAACTTGGTAATATTTGAGGGGTAGTTTCATCTGGTTGGAATTTGACTTTCGAAAAATCCGTTTGCCAAAAATAATCTTTTTACATCAAGCAGTTTAAGCAGAATCGTGGTTAAGAAATTACCCAACTTTTTGGAACACCCTGTATGATTTTTTAAAAAATTTCAAAATATGTAAAAAACCAAATAAATTATGCTTGTCCAAGCGTTTTCCCGAAAGACTAACCGTTTTTAAATAATAAATATTGTAATATTTGAGGGGCGTTTTCACCCTCTTGAAATTTGAGATTCGATAAACCTCTCCTTATCGAACCTCTACGCTCCACAGTCAATCCGTTTGCCAAAAATCAGCTTTAAACGTCAAGCAGTTTAAGCAGAATCGTGATTACTCAATGGTCATATTTTATGAAACACCCTGTATAAATTTATAAAAAAACTTAAAATATGTAAAACAATAATATAAAATATACGTGTTAAGAGTTTTTCCGAAAAACTCACCGGTTTCTAAATAAAAAATATTTTAATATTTGAGGGATAGTTTCACACCCTTAGAATTCGAGTTTCGAAAAATCCCTTCTTAGCGAACCCCTACACCCTAAAGTCAATCTGTTTTCCAAAAATCAGCTTTTTACGTCAAGCGCTTTAAGCAGGATCGTGATTAATCAATGACCAGATTTTTCGAAACACCCTGTATACATTTTTAAAAAATCTTAAAATATGTAAAAAAACAAAATAAAATACACGTGTTTAAGCGTTTTTTCGGAAACTTGACCGTTTTTTAAATAAAAAATATTGTAATATTTGAGGGGCGGTTTCGCCCTCTTGGAACTGGAATTTCGAAAATCCCTTCTTATCGAACCTCATACCCTAGAATCAACCTGTATGCCAAAATTGAGCTTCTTACGTTGAGTGGTTTGAGCAGGACCGTGATTAATCAGTATGTCAGTCTTGAAACAAAAACTTGAAAATTAAGTGTCAAATATTATTGTTACGTTTTTCGTCGGTTCCGTGTGGATAGAAAGTCACAATTTATTTAACCACTATTTATTTAACACTAATTAACAAAAACAATAACGATAAAAGACTTATAGAACTATTTACAAACGATTTATAACTAAGAATTTATTTTGAATTTTAGCGCGTCAACTGCACTGGTATATTTATAACTGCCCCCTGTAGGCCACAGCCGCCGGCTTTTATACCGACAGGTAAAGAACACTAGAATAGTCCATAGATCGTTAGGTGCGTAGAGAAGGTTTTCGAATATTCTCGTATGTACTAGTCCATTCCAGTGGGACTCGATTCTTCTCGAACGAATGAATCATTAAGGTGCCTATTCTTTAATGCGATGTTAAGGTCATCTGAGGGCGGGACATATAGTTAGGTTAGGTCGAGTCCACACGGGTCCGCAACATTATTAAGCATCACAATTTTCGCAGAACATATCGAAATTAATTAAATCGAATTGTTTAAGTAATATTTTCAAAAGTCAATAACTCGGAAACGGTTGGTTTGAGGTACATTGTATTTTTTTATATCATTAATCTTTTCACCGACGAAAAGCCAGAAACCCCTGTAACTGAGATGCTCATGCCATCAGGACCAAGCATATTGGAAAGTCAAATTATTCATACGATTAGATTAATGAAAAACGACAAAACTCTAGGGCCTGTTGATTTGTATGCGGAAACGTTCCACTTAATTAATGAACAAAACTTAAAAACTGCAGTAGATAAACAGCTTTTCAATAATATCTATGACACCGGTCACATCCCCGAAGACTGGCTTCGTTCTTTGTTTATCACGCTGCCCAAGTCAAGTAACGCAACTTCGTGTAAAGAGTATCGTCTTATTAGTCTAATGAGCCACTTCCTTAAGCTCTTTCTCCAGGTGCTGCATACAAGACTCTACAAAAAATGTGAGGAGAGTCACAAAGTAAGTGGAGATAGTCAATTTGGATTTAAGAACGGCTTTGGACTAGATGGCATTTGGCCATATTCGGTCTTCAAACATTAGTGCAGAATTGCCAAGATCAGAGAAAAGATGTCTTCTTATGTTTTATAGACCACGAAAAAGCGTTCGATAATGTTAAACCTAACCTCCATATATCATACCTCAGATACTTGGGACTTGATGGAAAATATATAAAGCTGATCAGTAATTTGTATTGAAACCAAAAAGCTGAAAGTCGTATACATAACGTGGAAGTAACAAAAGATTTTGAAATAAAAATGGGTAAGGCAGGGGTGTATTCTGTATCCATTGTTGTTCAATTTATATGTGGAAAGAGCATTCACTGAGTCAATCTCCGACAGTCCTATTGGTTTGAAAATAAAAGGCATTCTAATTAATCCGATGTGCGGATGTGCGGATGACACAGTGATATTGGCAAACAATGCAAGTGATCTTCAAGTCCTTCTAAATAAGGTTAACAATGAAAGCCTAAAACTGGGTTTAGACATTAATACTAGAAAAACTAAATTTATGGCTGTTAGCAGAAACAACATTCCGACAACCAGAATTTACTTAAATGTAGAGGTCATCAAGCAGGTCACACAATTTAAATACTTGGGATGGCGTGGTTAACCAAACATGGAATCCAGATTAGGAGATCAAATGCAGGATCGAACAAGCAAGAACAACTTTTCTAAAACTTCGAAGGTTTCTCACAGATAGGAACTTGAACTTCGGCCTTAGATACAGAATGGTGAAGTGCTATGTCTTATCCGTTTTGTTATGTGCTGAGGAAGCATGGACTCTGAAGGTAGCAACAATAAACAGAATTGAAGCCTTTGAAATGTAGATCCTACGACGATTGCTAAGAATGTACTGGGTCGACCGTATGAGGAATGAAAACATTCTCAGAAGAGCTGGTCTAGAAGAACGTAAACTCTTCGGTAGTGTGAATCAAGAAGAGGAAAATAGCTTATATGGGACACATTCTACGTGGAGAACGCTATCACTTTCATCGTCTAATTTTCCAGGGGGCAAAAGTTAAATAGGCCGAAGAAGGCTGCCTAAGAAATATTCGTCATTGGGCAGGCATATAGGGGTGGAACTCTGTAACTAAATAGCGACCGGTAACGATGAAGAATTCTGTCGCTTTCCGTTTAGTTTCTACGGCCAAGGTCAGTATTCTTCATCGCTATCGATCGTTATTTAGTTACGGAGTTCCACCCCAGGACTTCCAAGCACTCCAAGTCGCTGCAGTTAATAGAACCATATGATGAGGAAGGAAAAGATGAATGCCTACGCAGGAATCCGCACGGCACCTTAAGAATAAGAAGTGTGTATTTCGATTTTTGCTTGGAATTGAAGAAAGAATTGAAATATGCAATAATATACAGGAGAATCTATTTAAAAAAAAATAAACTTTGACGTGCCACGACTTTATGACCGACCGACTCTATACTTAAATTTATTACTCGCTAATAGACATTATAATTTTTATATTATTTGACTTTTTGCGGTACCTCCTATATTTTACCTAATAATCGACCGTTCTCATACATATCAGCGACCCTGTATAATTTTATCTGTATGTACTAATTAAACTTTTGATTTATATTATTAATGCAATTGTATAGCATTACAAACACATTATTAAGGATAAAAGTCAACAGCCTGATCTGAATCTCTAACAAGTTTCGCAGTTAATATCTGCAACGAGAGCAAAGTGGCGGCTGCATGCTAATGCGTGTTGATCTAATTAATGTAATCATTAATATTGCGGACACTGGATTTGATTTGTTACCCAATTTCACTGGTAGTTGGGTTTTACAAGCCCGTTAAAAGTACTGTAATCTGCTGCCTGATTTAATATATAACCAAGCTGCAATATTAAACGCTCGAAGTGCTCTGCAATTAGGATGCATTATTCGTATATGTAACATGCTCAGGATGATGTATGCTATGTACCTTTCCTCTTGTAATCGTAATTGAAGAAATTAAATACGACCATTTCTTTGTTTGACCTAAACATTTTGCGCCGTTAAATTTTAACGAGAACTATCTAACAAGCACTATTTTATTTTAAAAGGTTTGCGCTATATCCTTTATTTAATTTAATGCAATAAGTCTACGTGTTACCTAGTGGCAGTTAATACCAAAAAACTTAAAATATTTGTATATAAAATATTTTTTCTTTGAATATAAAGACTAAGAAAGAAGTATAATAATATTTTTCTCAAATGTCATAAAAGTTAAAATAATTTTTGCTAGGTAAATGATAATATAACAAAAGGAATTTTAACGCCTAGTCTTAAATGAAAGCACTTTTATGCCTAAGCAGAAAATTACACAAAAGTATATTATTAAACTGACATAATTTGTCAAATTCAAGGAGTGTAACCATAGTTTCTCGATATACAGGTTATTCCAATATTCCGTGGACATAGAACAACTACGTATTTTTGAAATAAAAATAAGTTTATTTTGACCTCGATTTTGATACAATTTACCTCTCAACAAAAGTGCTTCGCTTGTCCGCTAGAGGGCATCAAACTTTAAAAAAATAATCTCATTTTTTCAGATATTTTAAGAACCGTTATTCTGATTTGAATGAGTTTTGGTGTGTCTATGTTTCGTTAAGCGCTTGAATATTTGATTTCCAAAAAAATGAAGGAAATGTACGGCAAGGATAAAACTACTTCCACCATAGACTTAAAATAAAATATAGACTACACTATTTACATCTCAACGCAGACAGACAATATTTTTTGTACACATGTTTACTTCTGGGTACAGTCGACCGAGCCTTCCTCATCCAGCCTATGTTGTCACGTCTTTAATATTTTCAATATTTTTTTTTTCTTGTTATACACATATATTGAGATATTAATACTACAGTTTAATAAAGTAGATTTTAATATTCCATAGATGTATTAAATAGTCCTTATACTACCAATTATAAGTCGGATACTGTTTAAAAAGGATAAGTTCTTTACAATATGACAACACCGATTAGAGGCGAGGGGGCCTATTCATTCATTTATTACCTTGTAGTACGTGTCGCACGTGTGCGGTAAAGCTTTGTTGCCGCTATCTCCCCGGCTGTATTAACGCATTTTCTTAGCTTGTAATCCTTAAGTGTTTATTTTATTGACTTTTTCTGTTCAAAAACTATAAAATATGGTTCGCCAGTGCCAAATTTGCAAGAAATTTGACTTAAATAATCCATTTAAGTCTTGAAACGACTTTTGACCGGTAGGCAACTCTCAATTTACCCATTGGGAGTCAGTGACGTTGTTGTAGAAAGGCGCTTATTTAGATAATATTTTAGTAAAATGTAAAATCTGAATTGTTTCTCTTACATTACATTATTTACTTACTTACATTGTAACAAAATCATAATTATAACCCTGTTAATAATTAATAATGTTTTTATTAAAAATATATTCCGGTTTATTCTAAAATTATCTTCAGAATCTAAAATAACATACAAGTATTTTAAAATGATATTACATTATGAAACAATATTTTTTAATATACCGGGTCGTCTCAAAAGTGGCTCACCCCTACAACTTTTTTATTTTTTCAGATAAAAAAAACAGATTTGTATGTTAGCAGGTATATGACATAAATTAGAATTTATTGACGTATTCAACTGTTTTTGGTCTCTTCCTGTTTCACCGAAATGATTACATCTTTTGATTTTTAAAGGCACCCTCGGTATATTGCTACTTTATTCGATAAAAAATGACTTCGAATAGAATGACATATCATATGTCAACTTTTGGTATTGTCGCTTAAAAACAAATCCTATTTTAAATTCCAATCCAAGGTGCCATGGTGTTGTTAAAAACACTAAGTTTTAATCAAGGAGCCTTGGAAAAATAGTTTTGATCGTCTAATAGGTTTCGTGTCTTGTCTAGGCCGGTTAAAATATGTACAAATCGTATTTTTAATCATACATATGTCAATTTTTTCAAATGGAACAAGGGTGACTCATTAGCATATTTGGAAAAAGCATTTTTTATCAATATATTGATACCACACACTTGGTATTTCGAGTCAAATTGTCGTTATGAACAGCGTGTTACAATTACAATTAAACTATATGCGAAAATGTCAAAAGTTGACATATGATATGTCATTCTATTCAGAGTGTCATTTTCTATCGAATAAAGTAGAAATATACCGAGGGTGCCGATTAAAAATTAAAAGTTATAGTCATTTCCGGTGAAACAGGAAGTGACCAAAAACAATTGAATGCGTCAATCAATCCTAATTTATGTCATATACTAACATACTAAATCTTGTTTTTTTGTTTAAAAATATAAAAAAATTATGGGGATGAGCCACTTTTGGGACGCACCCGGTATAATAAAGACAGTACCGAGTTAAATAAATGTAGTTTTCATTTTATCCACTTCCTATCACCTTCCTTGCTTTAATGGAACAGATTTATGTTTTTATGTTTTATTTTTTTTATGAAAAAAATTACAACAATATTTTTTTTTCTCTCCCTGTCGCCGATTCTATTATATCTGTGGAATAGAACCTGTTTTGATTAATTTTAGGGGTTGTAAATGTTTGACTAAAATTAATAATTTATTATTAATTTCAAAAATTACGTAATTTCGATTATAAAATTTCTTCTATAACGTGTAGTTTATTATTTTTATCCTTTTTGGACTCTAAGACGTTTTTTCTAAACTTTTATTTAAAAAACCTGTCCTAAATCTTAATAAAATATAAAAAAGTTTAAATACGATATATTTCTAATTTAATTATAGCTTCATTAAAATAAAAAAATTACCCGGCTATGATACGGAGAGTTCAGGTGTACTTGAGAAACGAAAGACAGTGTTGTGTTTTTGGGCAGAGTCGTCAGGGAACGACCGTTACGACAGAGACAACCTATCTATCGCTCTTGTCGCACTCGTTATAACCTAAAACAATAACACAACAATAACAAGACATTGTCTGACTGCATGCTCCAGCTATTTATGAATGAGATGCTCAGTCTATATCTTCCACCCTTAAATAAATTTCACCGATGACGGATTTTCTTTTCGTAAAATGGTCACTCTAGTTTTTACTACATTTTTCTCTCTTGTAAAATACACCACCAGTTTCTGAAAAAAAAAATTCCAAAGCTGGCTTCCAAAAAAATTTTGCCACATCTAGCTATGGAGGTGCATAAAATCTATTATGCTCTAATAATCTAGTTTTTAGAATTTTATGTTAGTACTCCAAATTATATTTGACAATAAGCTTCGTGAAAAGCTTAAAAAAATAATAATTTTTAAATTAATTAATTATTTTTTTTATTTTATTTACGGGTTTATTTTTAATTGATGCCCTCTAAAGGACAAACAAAGCACTTTTGTATAAAGGTAAATTATGTGCAATTAACTCAAAAAATACGTAGTTATTCTATGTCCACGGAATATTGGAACTCCCTGTATAATTTGTAGGTCTGCATTGGAAAAATAAGTTCTCCAAAAAATGTTTCTCAAAAACTACGCAATGTGGCGTTTTTTTACAAGGGGTAAAAAATGTATTAAATACCATTTTAGGAAAAGAAAATCTGTCGACAGTGGAGTTGGAAAATATTTATACTAAAATTTACGTAGGGGTTTGGGTAGTCTTCGCCCTTCCCCTACTTTTTCTTGAAATATGTTATAAATATATTAAATAAAAAAATTACCTAGATGAAATCAAATGCTCAAAATGCGTCCTTTCCTGTTAACTGCATAAAATGATTGTCTTCTCAAAAGGATCTTTTCATTTTAAAAGGCATTTTATGTGGAGTTCTACCTAGAAAAGCAGATAGTTCTACCTAGAAAAGCAGATACAATAATTTCTCTTATGTTGTCGACAATAGTTGGTCGAGTTTTGTAAACACTGTCTTTAACATATCCCTATAAAAAAACCCAGGCTAGATAAAATCATGAGCATTTAAGTATTCTATTAATTGGTGAATGCACACTGCATTGTGCATTCACCAATGCACACTGCATTCACCAACTAATAGAATCATATTAATTCTTTCTGATGTAGGGTATGTTTGCATTTTAGGCAAATTTTTGAGAAATTTTTTTGTTTGAACTGACACAAAATGATAACTAGTTGTTAAAGTTGGACTAATTCAGGGTGTCCCAGAAATAAGTGCAAATATTTTAAGGGGTGGTAGATCTCGATAAAAGAAACATTTTCTCTTTATCGTTTTTCAAATAAATCCAAAATAACGTTATTTTATTTTGAAAATTTCCAAAAAAAATGATTTTTTGCTAAAATTTTGAGAACCACTGGATCTTTTCTGGATTTTCTTTCTAGTAAATTTAATCTAAGACCTATGTTGCCATATTATCAAGAAATTATGTTTTTTAACTAAAAACTAAAAAAAATTCCAAAATTTTTTTCAAAAAATTTTGAATTTTCAAAATTTTTTTTTCGAGAAAAAAACCTCATAGGCATGTTTCTGGGGTTGAACTATACTATCAGTTAAAATTTTTGCACTTATTTCTGGGACACCCTGTATAGGGTATTCCATTACAAAAAACACAACTTTGATATGTAACTTTTTTGGGGGACACCCTGTAGAACTCTCTATATTTTTAAAAAGTGCTCTGAATTAACCTACATATGCTCACAAAATTTCATTTCAATACAAACTGTCGTTCTCCCAGGAGCGTCCGCGGCACAGAATATACTAACGAAAAAGAAGCCCAAGTTCCTTGTAATAAATCGGTTCCATTTCCGTAACGCCATCTCTCGACATAGCTGACATTATAGGTTAGCCAAAGGGGTGCGGGGCCGAGGGGAATTGTAAAATACACTTTTTTATTTTAATTATTTTTATTCGCTATTTGCAATTTTATTTTAAAACATATTATGTGAAACAATCACATAATATGTCTTAAAATAAAATTACAAACGGAAACAAAAGGAATTAAATAATCTGAAAATCTACAAAGTTTATTGATAAAAAGTTAGGCTATGCAAATTGATAAGTATATTAAGTATAACCTCTTTGGTATAACATTGTTAAACAAACATTAACAAATCATAACATATCAGATCATAGAACTAAAAAAGTACTATTACATAAAAACAGGTGATACAATACTTCAAAATTAATTTTAACATAATATCAAAACCGAAAAATCAAACTGCAAACACAACCACACTTATCACAACAGAAATTAACACACACTTCCGCGGCAAATGTCCAAGAAAGACTGATCATTCTGATTGGTCCTGGTCCGGTCGTAGCTCACGTCGTATTGTCGGTTAGCAAAATCCCTGTCCAAAAATTTTGACGATCAGCGCCATCATCCGTCAATTGGGAAACTTTTGCTGGAACCATTTTTAATATTTCACTTACATGGCCCTGGTCCGCGGCGTATGAGAGGCGCAAAGCGCCTTGTACAATCTTGTTTACGTTACTTTTCGTAAACCAAGAAATTGCGAAATTCAGTAAGTATTAATTTATTATATTTTTATTGTGGGGGTTAAAATGGATCTAAATTTATTTTGTTACAAGCACTATTCCTATTTATTAATGTATTTTCTGAATATACGTATTATAGGGAATTGATTGTTTTATAATATTATTCTAGGTATTGCCTCCAGTGTGTGTATTCTGCATGTGTTTAAAGTTTTTATATATTTGTTCTTATTGTTTTTTATATTATGGTGTATATAATTATTATAATTATAATGGCGCGTTTTCACGACTCGTGTACTTGGCAAGTATTTTTTATTGGCTGGGAGTGCGGCGTAGCTCCCATAATAAATAACTGAAATCCTGTATAGATGCCCGGCGCACCGTGTATACCCTGTATATCAATTGTTTGTCAAGTACACGAGTCGTGAGAATGCACCTTAATACATTATTATTAGAACATATTGTTTTTTGCCCTATCACATCTCATCATAACAACTTTTTTAAAAAGATGTTTAGACTTTTTTTTAAATGTAACTTTTTTTTACCCTGTATTTTAAATAGCGAATTCTTATTCTGTTATATTTTATCATTTGAAAGAAGAAATGTGTAATTTGGAGGAATAACTGCTTAATAATGTTTTAGAGACGATTAATTTTTTATTTGGCTTTTATTTTGTTTTTTTGTTTGGAATTCAATGGTCTTAAGAAAATGCCTGGTATTTGAACTTTACTTCAATTTAATTTTCAAAAATTCACTTTTTTGTAGGAAAAAAAACAAAAAAAAGAAATAATCGCCTTGACCCGAGTTTAAACTCCATTAAATATTATTTTTAAGTCGGCTTACTGTGACGGTAAACAGTTTCGGTGGAAAACTTTTTGTTAAGTTGTCAAAGACATTTTCAGCCGAACAAACTTTGAAATTGTTCTTGACTTTACATCACCGAACGTTAATTTTACTTTACAGTCCGCAGTCTTAGTTTTGTTCATAAAATATGTATCGACTTTTCTGTTAAAAACTTATGTATTTAGGATAGTTTATGCTATTAACGTGTTAAGTAAATTGTAATAGTAACTTTAACGTAAAAACGTAAACTAGTAAAAGTCCCGTAAAATTAAATTTATTTTATCACCTTACGGGTTTATTAGGTACTCCTGAAATTCATAAAACTTTAATAGTACAAAAACGTTTGTTAGAGCTGCCCTTAATAGAAAATTCAGCGAAAGCTTAAACACAATTTTTTTAAACGTCAAAAAGTAATATTTTTTTGCTTCGTGATTGACGATATAAAAAAGTAATTTTAACGCCTAGGCATAAAAGTAAAGCATTTTTACTCCTAAACACAAAGGTACAAAATTATATTATTAGTCTGACCTTAAGCGTGAGGACACACGAGGCGACTTTTTGTCGACGCGGCGCGGAACACTGAGGCGGATGGTCCAGCGGGACAAAACATCAGTAGCGATGTTTGAGATTTAAATAAAATCTAAGAACGTAGCAAATGGTCTAATATACATAACATATAGTAGCATTAGAGTTAAATTCATTTATTTATTAACAACTTAATTTATTACTAAATAAATAAATACAAGATTGTTGTCCCGCTAGAATGACCATCCAACGCACTGTGCGCCGCGAGTTGTGCCGCCTGCGTAGGCTCTTCAATGGGACTTCAATGGTACAAATCACACGGACGGCGCCGGCGGCGGCCGGCCAGCGTATACAAGCGGCTAAGAACCCTGGATAGGTAATTTGTGACCCTGGGCCGACGACGCGACGCCGCCACCGCCTATAAGCCGCCTCGTTTGTTCTCAGCCTAAGCCGACGGCCACACAGAAAGCGTTTTTTGCGTCTCAAGTTATTTTTGCGATTTTACCGCTATAAGCGTATTTTTCGATTTGTGTCCATTAAAAACACGCAAAACACGGGGCAGATCTGCAGTTTCTATCAAGATGTCAATTAGTAACGTCGCAAGCTCGTGGATTCCCGGCCCGTTCAACAATCAATCCTGTGAGAAAGAGATAGGCAAGATCGGCGCGGTTAGCGTTGAAGAGACGAAGATAAAAGATGCTGGGATTGAATTGTGTACGGGCCGGGACATATATTCGGCGACAAACACAATCTACTGCTAGTGCCAGTGGTGTGTGTAAAAATAATAATTATTATTTGCCATTTATTTTACGAATGTATAGTTTTCTTTATGTTGTAGTGTTGTGGTTATTTGTTATAATCATAATATTATATAATAAATAGTTATAATTTTATAATAGAATAGTAAATATTACTAGTTGCTAGTTTTATTAATATTACTAGCGGCTAAATTTGTTCTTTCATTAAAGTTACTTGATTCTTTAATCTAACAATTTACCAATAAACTTTTAGTTTTTAACAATTTCTAATTACGTCAAAAAATCTTTAGGTCTCTGTCATTTTTTTAACACAACTCTATTTTCTCATTATATTCTGACTATGAACAAGTGTTTTCGTTTCAAATCGCTGAGAGTTTCTTCTCTTCCTGGAAAGTTTTCCACGCGGCCTGATGTCAGAAATGGGAAATGGCCATAAAAATAGATCAATGTGCAGTATTTTATCTCTACAAAGCCAAGACGGTGGCGAATATAAAGTTTCTAATATTGATTTTCCATTTATTCGTACCTTTTCTGTTTGAAAGACGCGACATTTAAATCAGTTTTGATGCTTCGTTTTGTTAAAAGAGGCCAACGAACAGTAAACTTATTTATTTTATTCTGTATCGTAAAACACCTTTACATACAATATGACCGAAAAACGACGTCAGCGACGCGCGACGGTTTTGAATTAAAGATTGCTACCATTTTATAATATAAAATTATATAGGCAACGCAATTTTCAAGCCAACTGGGCGCCGTTTTTTAATTATACGGTACACGGTACCCACTTGACTACAGTCCAAAAAATAAAGGTTTAGAGTTATAAGTCCGGTATTCATTTTAACCTGACTAGGCTTGTAATTTTTAAGTTCTATGATTTTTTTGTTACCAATTGCCCTGTAGCTCAGTTAGATTTCTCCATAACTACTTTCCGAATACGATTATCAATTCTTATCAGCTCAAGTTTATCCCCATGTTTTTTAAAATAAGTAATACTCTCATAGTAACATACCCATATCACACATAAGTAATACCATAGATTAACTTCATTTCATCGTAACCCTTGTTCATTAGATTTCGAATACCCAGTCCGGAAGTCATCATCACCATCATTTAGCTTATTCCGTCCACTGCTGAAAAAAAGCCTCCCTCAACTCTAGCCATGTATTTCTATTTTGTGCCACTTGAATCCAGTTTCCAGGCACTCTCTTAATATCATCTGTCCATCGACTAGGAGGTCGTCCTCTGCTTCTATAGGCCTAGTGTCTTGGTGTCCATTCCACAAGTCTCTTTGTCCACCGTCCATCTGTTATCCTAGTCACATGCACTGAACAATTCCATTTAAGATGTTAGACAGATATCACCGTATCTCTTATTTCTGTTCGATTTCGTATGGTATGATTGGGTATTTTATCCCTAAGTGTCACTCCCAATATAACCCCCCCTAGCATTAGCGGTAAAATCTGCCTCTTTGCGGACGATACTAGTTTCACTTGGAGCGGCCCAGATGTTACGGCACTATACAGGGTCAGGCAATAGTGCGTCGGGCATCTGTAGCTCCTAGAATAAAAAACTTGAGAATTTTGTTTAAGTGCAAACCTAAAGTATATACCAGGATGTATTTCATGAAAATATGTAAACTTCTATAGGGTGGCTCAAAGAAGTGTCAGTGGTCCTGTACTTAATAACACCACTATTGACGTCGTGGACTCTGTTAGATTCTTAGGACTTATTGTAGACAACTCGTTAAAATGGGACTTGCACATCGAAGTTTTATCAAAGAAACTAAGCGCTGCCTGTTTTGCGCTAAGATAGGAACTCTTCTAAGGAACTTAACTCATCAACCTCTAGAATGGTCTATTATGCCCTTTTTGAGTCGCATCTTCGTTATGCCCTTCCATTCTGGGGTACTTGCTGCGCGACAAAATTTGATCGTATTTTCAAACTTCAAAAGAGAGCAGTTCGATACTTATTGGGACTAAACAGGAAGAGTAGTAGATAGTAGATAAGTAGAACTCGCTGCCAGAATTTCTTTAAAAATTTCAAAATACTGACTCTTTTTTCCTTATTCATTTTTGAATCCGTTTGCTTAATCCGCAAGCACATTCTCTATTCCGGAAAGGCCTTCTCACAACTATCCACTTAGGAATGCGGAGCACTATATTTATCTGCCAACCCCGAGCTCAGAACTAGTTAAGGGTTCAATACTGTACAATGCCAAGAAAATGTACAATAATTTGCCTTCGAATATCAAGTCACTTTCATTCCATCCCGCTTTTCGCAAAGCTCTGAAATCATACTTATTGGAGAGAGCCCTATATACGGGGTAAACGACTTTTTTGTTTGGTTTGGTTTGGTTTGGTTTGGTAAGGTTTTTAGTTAATATACATCGTTAGAAATTTATGGTAATTGCAACTAAATACGCTTAATTAATTATTTATTAGCCGTAAAGCGTTATGATTACTTAGTAATCCAGGTAGCGCAGTACTGGTCTCATAACGCCCAAAAACGCCACTGAAAGAAAAACTACCTGTGTTGCTAGAAAATAATAAGATTGAGTTATAAAATTTACATATAATTCTTTGAGAAAAAAATAATGTACACCAAATTTAAATATTTCTTCTATAACTTTCCTTCAAACGAGAAAATGATATGAAGAAATGGAAATTCGATATTAGAAAGTTTTATATTTGGCACCGGTTCTGCTTTGTACCGATAAAATAGAGCTTTGATCCGCTTTTTATGGCCATTGGTGATATTAAGCAATGTGAAAAACTTTCCGGTATAAGGAGCTACCCTCAACGGTTGAAAAAAACTTGAAGGTTTACCAACAAAAAGTGAAAAGAAAATACTTATAGCTTTAGAAATGTGTTAAGAAAACTTTGTTTTGGAAGAGTATAAGAAGTGGAGAAAAAAGTTTTTCAATTTTTTTTTGGAAAACTATTTTTTACTTTTTTATAATTTGATTATAGTGTTACAAAGAATGCATTCGTTGCCTTTATTGTATTCATTATGATATACCAATGCTAAATAAGAAACAGTAATGGGAAATAAAAACAAATTTTTTATAATTCTCTATTGACATTTCTATTGACAAAGTTACTGTCTAGCACTTTGTTCCTCTGTTCCCTGTTGCTTTATTTTTCCTGTCCGGAATCCGTCTGTATGGCAGTGCCATAGATTGTATTTGAGAAAATATGTTCAGTAAATTGCCAAGGTATACACATATTTTGTAACGTTTTTAAAATGCGTTATTTTTCAATATAATCTCAGGTAAATTATATACGATTGCAACTCTTCCCTACCTGATCCAACCCTGGTTGTTGGCTACCTGGTGGATAGCGGAGCTGGCGGCGCATCGCATCACCATTGTTGCGGTAATCTCGTTTTCATTGTCGACATTCACACCGCGTCACAAGCTCTGCGTTTTTAGAATTTGGAATTGTTAAATTCTTCTTTTAAAAATCTGTCTCTTTCATTGAAATTTCAACGAAAACGGAAAAATGTGATATTGTCTCTTGTAGATTCAGTGTTTTTACTGTGCCTCCTTACCTGCCAGCGACGTTTCCTTTTTTCACTCCACAATGTTTGATAGAGGAGGGACTGGATTTGTGAAACATGGAAATCCTCGAGTTATTTCGAGGTGAGTTTATAGAAATTTTTCAAACAAAGGGCCCTATGTCGTAGTTCGTACTTTCCAAGTTTTTATACTGGGATTTAAAAACTCCCGTGTTTTTCCGAACCATGTTTAGTTTAACATGTATTGTCAGCGTGACTATATCCAATCTGGATACCCTTACAATGTGTGTTGGATAAGTGTGGAAATACTCAACTGCATCTCCTGTTGCCGCTGCTGGGACAGAATATCGAACAACTTAGTCCTAAACTTGTATCGATAACTTATATTTTAGTACAACAAACAACAAACAAACAACAACAAACAACGCTTTATTGTACAAAAAGCCAAAACAGCTTCATCGACAAAGCACTCACAAACAACAAAATCACAAAAAAATACAAGCAACAAAAAATACACAATACAAATAATACAATTCAAAAAAATTTAAGTCTTTAAAATTACAAAATGAATTTACATGGACACTTTTAGAACAGTACGCAGTAAATAGATATAATTTTAAAGTTATAAAATATTAAATACTTGACCTTTGACCAGTGTGTGAGATGGTCAAAATTTTAAAATTCAAAATTGTTCATAATTAAACATCAACAAAAAAATCGTTTACCGCATATAGGGCTCTCTCCAGTAGGTATGATTTTAGAGCTTTGCGAAATGCGGGAAAGAATGAAAGCGACTTGGTATTCAAAGGCAGATGATTGTACATTTTTTTGGCATTGTACAGTATTGAATCTTTAACTAGTTCTGAGCTCGGGGTTGGTAGATAAAGATCGTGCTCTGCATTCCTAAGTGGATAGTTATGAGATGGCCTTTCGGGAATAGCAGATATCTGCTTGCTGATTAAGCAAACGGATTCAAAAATGAATAAAGAAGGAAGAGTCAGTATTTTCAAATTTTTAAAGAAATTCTGGCAGTGAGTTCTACTGTTCAGTCCCAATAAATATCGAACTGCTCTCTTTTGAAGTCTGAAAACACGATCAAATTTTGTTGCGCAGCAAGTACCCCAGAATGGAAGGGCATAACGAAGATGTGACTCAAAAAGGGCATAATAGGCTATTCTAGAGGTTGAGAAGTTAAGTTCCTTAGAAACTGATCTTAGCGCAAAACAGGCAGCGCTTAGTTTCTTTGGTAGAGTTTCAATGTGAAAGTCCCATTTTAACGAGTTGTCTACAAAAAGTCCTAAGAATTTCACAGAGTCCACGACGTCAATAGTAGTGTTATTAAGTACAAAAGGTTGTATAGTACTTTTATATGACAAAACTTTGGTTTTTGATAGATTGAGGCATAGGAGATTAGAATCGCACCAAGACTTAATGGTGCGTAAGTCACTGGATATAGTATCATATAGTGCCGCAACATCTGGGCCGCTCCAAGTGAAACTAATATCGTCCGCAAAGAGGCAGATTACCGCTAATGTCTAGATTTGCAATGTCGTTGATAAACACCAGAAACAAAATAGGGCCAAGTACTGAACCCTGAGGGACACCATATTCTATAGGCTTACAAGAAGATATAGACGTATCAATCCTCACAAGCTGCCTTCTGTTGCCAAGATATGACTTAAGCCATTCGAGCGGCACTCTCCTGAAACCATAGTATTGCAATTTGTTAATAAAGATATTATGATTTACACAATCGAAAGCCTTAGAGAAATCACAGAAAATTGTAGCTGTACAGTGATGGTTATTCAGGCTAGAGTATACATTATTAAAAAGGTCGAACATAGCATCATTTGTGCAACTGTTACTTAGAAATACAAATTGATGGGTAGTAAGTATTTTATATTTAAGGAGAAAAGATAGAAATCTTTTTTTAACCAATCTTTCAATGATCTTAGATAATGTGGGCAGGAGTGCAATTGGCCGATAGTTCGAAGCTTCATCTTTATCACCTCCTTTATACAGAAGAATAATTATTGCTGTCTTAAGGCAGTTTGGAAAAACTCCTTTTTGGAATGACTCGTTAATTAAAGTAGTAAGTTGGTTTAATGTGCATTCAGGAAGTTCAGAGAACATTTTGAGAGTAAGCCCATCAGTCCCAGATGAGGATTTGTTTTTAATATTATTAATTGTACTGCGGAGCTCATCTAATGCTACGGGCGTGAAGAAGAAACTGTGTAAATTCTCATTTGCTTTAGGGAGATATGAAAGTGAATCATGGGAAGGAGTTATGGTGTTCACTAGATGTTTAGCCACATTAACAAAGTAAGTGTTTAACTCTTCAGGTGAATTAAAGACTATGTCGGACGAAGAAGTCTTATTCCTTAAGTCATTTACAATAGCCCAAGTCTTCTTAACTACATTACCGGCTTTGGCTAGCCTCGCATTATAATAATGGTCCTTGGCAGCTTTTATAGTCTCACGATAAACCTTTCTATAAAGTTTCACGTAATTATGAAAGAAGACGCTGTCCGTGAATTTCTTAAGGTGAGCTAATGAGCGCATGTTCTTTGCAGATATACGCAAGCCTGTAGTAGACCAGGGTATACCTTGTTTACTTTTGATAGGCCTAAGAGGAAACGCCTTGTACGCCACATTAGACAAGGTATTCATAAATCTAGAAAATTCGGAATCGACGTCAGCCGAGAGGACAACCCCTCTGTTGTTAGACATAGGTGGTGAAAATTTAGAAAATTTTCATCCGAAAAATACGGCCCAATTTGCGCGAGGTATTTTGCATTTGGATTTTAGCAAAACTTTGTCAATACTGCCTCATGATCAGAGAAACCCGGAGTGAAGGACTCTACAGTCAACGAATTCCGGGTCAAAGACGACACGACATAGTCTATAGTACTAGAGCCAGTTTTAGTTATTCTAGTTGGTGAGTCAACATGCATGAGTATACCAAAAGACTGAAAAATGGACTGGAGAGACTCCTTAGCTGCACACACACTGGAAAAATCAATATTCAGGTCGCCACACAAAATTAATTTACTTTTTATAGATAGGGATTCAAGCAAGCTTAGCAATAGTAGTAATATTTCCAGTCTTAAATCACCTTAGATTGTATTTTTAACAACACTAACAAACATTTCTTTTATCTAAAGTTTTTTTTAATCTATAAGTTTTTTGTCACTGGAAATGTTTTGGAAATAAAACTACGTTGAATCCAAACGGAAACCAGCATGTGAGTGGCTTTTTAGTAGTAAAAATATTTGCATAAAGGATAAAAAATTATTAACGTTTCAGGAGATATATCTTCTCCTGTCGTCATTAGAAGTTTCAGAAGAAAAATAAATAATTTTTAACATACAAATATCCTTCCAAACACAGGATACACTTAAATCTATTTTCGCCCACACAAAGCTAATGAACACTAAACAAAAATCAAAAAATGTGATATACAAAATACTGTGTCGAAGTGAGAAACTTTATATTGGTAAAGCATTGGTGTCCATTAAAAGTTTGAATTAAAAAACACAAAGGTTATTTAAAAAAGGGAAATACTTTTGAATGTAAAATTTGTCAGCATACATGGGATACAGGGCACAAACTAGACTTTAACAATGCAAAAATTATAAAGAAAGAACCAATATCCTCTAAAGGAAAAATTCCAAAAAATCAAAACTTATAGGGTACTTTCCGTTAACCTAAAATTATGAAATTCCGCAAGTAATAACGTCTTATTCAAGTATAGAAAAAAATCTGAAAAGTATACATTTGTAATTAAATCATAAAAATGTAGTCTTTATATAGAACCCTCTGTTGTAATAACGTTATTAAACGTCAATTGTTCGATTCGAAACAAGGGAAATTAGGGAAAAACAAGAATAAATTATGCAATTTTCTCGTTTAACTGCCAAAAGCGGATTATACATCATTAAGCGGTCCGAAAGCACAAAAGCCGAATGCCACATGCAGCGAAACTTTGTACAACTTCCTTCCGGGCGGGAGTTTCCGGTTTTCCCCTGGACTTCAATTCGAGCCAACCGCACAAACAGCGTCTGAATTCTGAATACGTTCAGTGCATGTCTTATTCTTTTAAAAATAATTCCAGTGTATTTTGGCTTTCGTATTGTGTATTCAATAAAAATAAAAAAGTAAATATTTTGATAGCTTCAGAAGGTCTAACTTGCATCATAATTTATTATTAAAGCTAATAAAACTTTTTGATGTGTCCAAACCAAACCAAAAAAATTTCCTAGTGGGGACATAACTCCGGTTATTTCGGCTATAACGAAATATTTTTTGAAGGTACATAATTATAATTTTGAAAGTTAGATTCATAAAAAAAATTTAAGCACTAGTTGAATAAAAAAAGAGTATACCATTTATATTACAAATTATATTTTAACCTCTCATACTATATGTCTATTAAATGTTTTGATTATGTAAACAAGTAACTATACAAGAGTAAACAAAGTGTCCATTGTTTACTCACTTATTTCGTCGAACTGCTTGTATCCATTTTTGCTTTTGATCAAATCCGTTTTAGAAGTTGTGAAGCTATAAAATGTTGATTCGGAAGAGTTGAATATTCGGGAAAGTTGAGTTATTGAATGTTATGGCACCCAACAACCACGTAATTACGCCCTCCTTTACGCGTTAACATTTTTTCGGCAATTTTATTAACATTTGAAATTGTCAGAATACACTCGATGCCCAGTTCGAGGTTTTTTTCACTTAATTTTTACTACCCCATTATATCACACAAACCTCGTACCTGAGTGTTTTGTAGTTTCAATAACTGCACTAGTAAAAAATCAAATACTCAAATATTATGACAAAGCTATGATTTCCATATTATTTTAATGTGATCAACATCAGGATAATATTTTTACTTCTAAGGACGAGAGATATACCTTCTGAAACGTTAAACATCTTTAGTTGGTTAGGCAAATTTGTTTTATTAGTAAAATACCACTGAGAAATCGTTATTGACCATTGACGTTAATTTTTTTAAAAAATAACTATTTTGTACATTTTCGTCTAGTGGCGAAAATCCCAGAAAGTCTTTTCAAGAAATGCGTAGTATTAAATGCAAAGCACTTATTGAACTTGCACTTGGCATGATATGTTATACGATAATAAGCAACAGAAAAGTTATACCTAGTAACCAAATTCTATAGAGACCAATATACAAAACCCTGCAAATAATGGAAGAAATATGTACATATCTCTTCAAGATCTTCCACATGATCCAGAAGTTTTCGTCGAAGAGGTAGAGATGACGTTAATAGTTTCAAGGAATAGTATAGTAGCAGCTAATCATGAGAATTCTAATAGAAATCTATGCTATATATAATAGCTGTCTATGATCATAAAAAATACCACAACTCTGAAATAGCGCAAATACGCAATAAATTTTTAGAACTGATCCATCAAAAGCAGTTAGGAGGACCCTTAGGACTTTAGGATAAATATTTCTCCTGATTGATGTATCCAAAATCTGCACAAAGATCATTATTAAGAGAACCCTTAAAAAATATTAGACAATGCGGAGCCACGAGTCCAAGCATTATTCAAAAGTTGCTTCAGAACACTAAGAAAACTTACCAAACTTATTCATTTTTTGTCGTACTGGTTATGTTTCATATTACATATTTATTTAAACTGATCCAATGATGACGGCAGCTTGCAGTAGGGTCACTTTGTCTCAGATGTTTTAAAGACATGACCAGACTAAGAGAACCAGCATCCTATGAATGCAGTAGTAGTGAAAAAGCATCATATTTAAAAGGGACTGTCTGGGATCAAATATTGTCCCAGACTTTTCAACTTTATTTCGAATATATATATATATATATATATATATATATATATATATATATATATATACCTATATATAAAATTCTACTCACTACAAATTTGAAGGGGTATATATGTAACATATAATACGTATATATCCATAACGTTGCTTAGAAATTATTTGATAGATACTGAATATTATAGTATATGCAATGCTGCATAGACTCTTATAGTCAGACGCCTCTAAGTTGAAAAAATAAAGCAAACGAAATTAAATAGGTGATAATAAACGTTATTACATCATGTATGCTTCTTTTAATTATAAAACCGCATATTGGATAGAGAAGAGAGATTTTAAGTTTTACTAGGAAAGGAAAAACGGAACAAATCTGATGAAATCAAAAAGGCTATTTAAAGTTTTGAAAGATTTAATTTATTTTTGTGCCCGCCCCCCCATTCTGGTTCAAACTTAATTAATGGGACACCACTAATGAAATTTTATAACAAAGATATTTCCTGAGAGATAAAGAGCTTGATTTCGGTTAGAGCAGATGTTACAGCTGCGTAGAAAATTAAATTTTAATTGCTTTTTGTCGTTTGGTGGGAAATCTTCTAGACTCGAGTCCATAAAGCCTATTAAACTAAATTTCTGATTAAAGGCGCTAGTTACCGCTTGCTGCTAAAGTTTCCGGCTAATAGACCTCTGGTTATATGAAAAGTACTAATTAGGATTAGTCCATTGATATAACAGATATACCAATAAAGGCGCTGGTCATAGAACGAACCATGTATAGTAAATATCTTCCAAGCTATGTTCCTCTATACAAAACAGTTTGTTTTTCTTATTATATTGCCAAATATATTTATACTAATACTCTTAGGATATAGTTTTTATTATTTTGCTAATCAAATAATTAAATTACAAAATTAATTAAATTATTTTGAAGGTTTATGTTCCAAGACTTCTACAAAAGATTAAAACATATTTGAAATAATTTCGAATATACATAACTCGTTGAACTTGGTAACATATAATATTTATTGATTAATACGAACATTAAATTTTTATTTAATTTTATATGAAATCTTATAAATTTAGATCAAAATATAGAGTTTAAATAAAAATTAAATATAAGTTTTCTAGTAATATTTATATAAACATTAATTTTGCCAATCTACAAAGAATAGAAAAATATGTATTTAAAATAATTTAAAATAACGAAGATTTCAGCAATTTTATAAGAAACGGAAATAAATATATATTTTGTATCTCCTTGTACGATATTCAGTCGGTTACATATTAGGCAAATCGAATATATCGATTAAACGATAACCTATAACCTAAGTTTAGATTAACCTATATCTAGATTAACCTATAACCTAAATTTGAACTTTAAATAATATGTTCAATGCATAATAATTTTAAATATGCTTATTCAAAATAATGTTTCTCTCAATTTTACACATGATTTGTGTTATATCTCGTAAGTATTAGAGATAACTATAGGGGTGAATAATAGGCAAAATATGGGATAAGATAATAGTTTGCAAATGTACCGGGTGTTCCATTTAAAAAAGTAAATATGCTACTACTTCTCAAATAAAGCGGCAATATTGTAAAGCTGAAAATAATTTAGATAGATAGCGCAGGTGTCTATTTAAAAAAACGATGTACTTAAACAGCCGTTAAACGGTAGCCTACTAAAATGCCGTTAATAGATATTGTGACGTCGTTCATGTCGGCGGAAAGTAATGCCTAGCCATAAGCTTTTTGCACGAGCACCTGTGGCTCCGTGGCTGAGGTTATCGCTTCGTGAGCGAATGGTCCGAGGTTCAAATCTCACGCCGACCAAGACTTTTTTATATATATTTTTTGCTTATAGCGTGATCTTATTGCATTGGTTTCACTCATTTTGGTTGGATTGGTTTAGTTATTTGGCGGGTTGGTTAGCGTGGTTATTTGGAGGGTGTTATTTCATTGGTTAGTTGGTTATTTGGTGGGGTTGGTTGGTTTTTACGGTTTTTACTAATTTATATTTGTTTTTTAAATTTTTTTTTATCAGTGTCGAGGTTAGTTGCGTTGGTTAAGTTGGTTATTTGGTGGGGTGGATAGCGTTGGTTAGTCCTTATAAAATCCCTATATTTCATAAAGCCGTCAAGTAGTATAGCATGCGTCACATCAACGACGTCATATCTATTAACGGCTTTTTAGTAAGCTACCGTTTAACGGCAGTTTAAGTACAGCCTTAAAAAACATATTTTCAAAAAAATTACCGGTTTTCTGTAAACTATCCTACACAGGGTGAGTCTTAAATAAGTGAAAAATATTTTCAGGGCTGGTAGATCTCGATAAAAGAAACATATTTTCCCAAGTCCAAAATAACCGAGTTATTTTACTTTGAAAATTTCACAAAAAAATGATTTTTTGGGAAAAATTTGCTTAAATTTTGAAAACCACTGGATCTTTTCTGGACTCTCTTTCTTGTAAATTTAATCTACTACTTCTATTGCCATATTATCAAGAAATTATGTTTTTTAACTAAAAAAAAATCAAAAAACTCCAAATTTTGAAATCTGTTTTTCGCGAAAAAACACCTCATAATCGTGTTTCTGAGGTCTTAAATATTTGCACTTATTTAAGACTCACGCTGTATTATACACAATTAATACTCTTGAACTCAATAAAGAAACCCAAAAACAAAAAATGCACAGACCCATCTAAAATGGTCATATAAAAACTATTACTCAACATCTACCCTATCTTGTTATCAGGTTTCCTTCTAGAGTATTTCAAAAATCAATAATTATTTATGTATACAGGGTGGCGTACCTCATTCGCCTCGGTTGATTATACGAAAACGGAAAGATGTAGAAACAAAATATTTTATGGGTATATGTGGGGAGACAATGTGCACAATTTAAAATTATTTTGAAATATACAGGGTGTTTCAGAACTAAGATCCATACCAAAGTTATATTTTTTCTTATGGAACACCCTGTATTTTATTTTATTTTTGGATTCTTGGGTCCAAAAAAAGGTATTTATTATAAGGGTTAAATATGTTTAAAATCTTTAGTTTTTGAGATATTTAAAAATATTTAAATTTGCATGCTTCAATAGAATAGACTATTAACACCCTTTACATTACTTTTCAGAATTAATTCTTATGCTGAGTTTAAAGGTAGAGAAATAAACTTTACTGAAAAATGGTATTGGTTCCTTAAATTTATACAGGGCTATCAAAAGTTGCTGATCTATTTTAAGGATATATTTTATATAAAAACTTCGTTATTTCAAATGCAACACCCTGTATTGTTTTAAATAAATAGAAGCAGATTTAACTGCTCTTTCAAACTATATTAGGGTTTCCTATACCTATCTAGCTCAGATTTTAAATAAAAAGCGATTTTTAAATAAAATTGCAATCAAGATGGCTGATGTCGCCATGGCAATTTTCTAGTGACAGTTAGTAACTATTTTCAAAGTCGACATTAGTTTATGGACATTATTATTTATAATTTATAACACTTTATTTAAATTTACCTACAATAGTTTAATAAGTAAGTATTCATTATTTTATCAAGAAAAATAAAGCAGTATCTGTTGGCGGGACGAATAGATATGTTACTAGTGATATTACTTTGTGAGGAAAATTGTTTCTTGGCCTCAAGGGCTTATGCTAAATGATTTCCAAATAGGAATCTTCCTGTTAAGCGTTTCTTTGAAAAACTTCTTGTCCTATTTCGCAGAGCTGGTAATGTGATTTATAAAAAAACTATTAGGCAGAAACCTGACGTTGGAAGTGAATAAAATTAATTTGCCGTAATTGGCTATTTTATAGAAAATCCATATATCTACATATCTACAAGTCATCGTAAAATAATTCAAAGAACTACTTCTTCGTTTTTATTGATAGAATAATATACACATATTTAATAAATATTATTTATTAAACTATTGTAGGTAAATTAAATAAAAGTAAACTGGTATAAATTTAAATAAGTCTATAAACTAATTTCGATTTTGAAAATAGCTCCTAACTGTCACTAGAAACTTGCTATTACAACACTAGCCATCTTGATTACAATTTTATTGAAAAATCGCTTTTTATTCAAAATCTTAGCCAGATAGGTATAGGAAACCCCAATATAGTTTGAAAGAGCATTTAAATCTGCTTCGAATTATTTAAAAAAATACATAGTGTTGCATTTGAAATAACGAAGTTTTTATGTAAAATAAATATTTAAAATGGACCAGCAATTTTTGATACCCCTGTATACATTTAAGGAAGGAATAACATTTTTCTGTAAAGTTTATTTCTCTACCTTTAAACTCAGCAGAAGAACTAATTCTGAAAAGTAATGTACAGGGTGTTAATAATATATTCTATTGTAGCGTGAAAATTTAAATATCTTTAAATATCTCAAAAACCAAAAATTTTAAACATATTTAATCCTTATAATAATTACCTTTTTTGGGCCCAAAAGTATATAAAAATGAGAAATCCTAAATGTATTGTGATTTGTCAAATGGGTATCAATCAGGGAACATAAGTTTTGAGAAAAGTCACTTGGCAACAAAAGCAAAGGCATGGTTTTAATGTAAAAATTACCAAAAAATGTTTTCCTCAAAGGAGAATATGTCCAGCAAAAATAAAGCTATTGATATGAACCAAAATACAAACTACCGAGAAAGGATGTGCCTAGATGATAAAATAATTTTTGAACACTTGGCTGTCTCAACATATTCTACAGCAGGGTTTCTTAAAGTGTGGTCCATGGACCTCTTGGGGGTCCATAGCATGTGTATCAGGGTAAACATATTTATTAAGAAAATAAATAGTGTAGGGCAGCGAATTCAGTAGGTATTTAATCACTAAACACTACGCGATGCGCGTAAGGATCCAAAAAACAAAGTTGAAGCTGTTCCCTTATCAAACAATGTTATTCATTCTAGAATTGTTGAAATGTCGTCAAATGTTTTACAAGTTGTTGAAGAATTAATTGCTTCGCCGTTTCCATTCAGCATTAAATTGGATGAAAGCACCGATGTGTCACAATGTAGCCAACTTTTGGTATTTGTTCGTTACGTACAACAAGACACCATAAACTAATTTCGATTTTGAAAATAGCTACTAACTGTCACTAGAAACTTGCTATGACAACACTAGCCATCTTGATTACAATTTTATTGAAAAATCGCTTTTTATTCAAAATCTTAGCCAGATAGGTATAGGAAACCCCAATATAGTTTGAAAGAGCATTTAAATCTGCTTCGAATTATTTAAAAAAATACATAGTGTTGCATTTGAAATAACGAAGTTTTTATGTAAAATAAATATTTAAAATGGACCAGCAATTTTTGATACCCCTGTATACATTTAAGAAAGGAATAACATTTTTCTGTAAAGTTTATTTCTCTACCTTTAAACTCAGCACAAGAACTAATTCTGAAAAGTAATGTACAGGGTGTTAATAATATATTCTACTGTAGCGTGAAAATTTAAATGTCTTTAAATATCTCAAAAACCAAAAATTTTAAACATATTTAACCCTTATAATAATTACCTTTTTTGGGCCCAAGATCCAAAAATGAAATAAAATACCGAGTATTCCATAAGAAAAAATATAACTTTGGTATGGATCTTAGTTCTGAAACACCCTGTATATTTCAAAATAATTTTAAATTGTGCACATTACCTCCCCACAGATACCCATAAAATGTTTTGTTTCTACATCTTTCCGTTTTCGTATAATCAACCGAGGCGAATGAGGTGCGCCAATCTGTATAAAGTTGTTTCTCCTCAGTATTGCTTAAAATATGTTGCAATTTATAAAATTTCACTTACGAATTTGTTAGTTTTGTTAAAAACAAAATATCAAATTCTGACTTATTTTGGATGATAAATTATATTTTAAAGTTTGTCAATTAATGCATCATGATACATCATAGTTTTTTTAACAAGTAAAAACTGTATTATACTAGAAATTTCATATTTTTCCTGACGGGACTGTGATATCCGACACGGCACATGAATAATTTAATCTACTTACTGCCACTGGCCCTAGCCAACTTTCAACATACACACACCTCCGTAAAAACAAACTTCCGAGATAAACCAGCAATGTCGACATCCTCCCTAAAGTTATTTTAATACATTTTAATAAACCCCGCATCCAAACTCGTCATAGTTTTCCAACAAACTTTAAACAATTCCTCCTCCTGTTCGCCGTCGACAGCTGGAACAGTCCGTAATGAACATCGAACGGTTCCAAGTAGATACCGGTTTAGTTTTTCCTCTTTCGATTGTACGTGGCTCTAATTCGGAACTTCCGGAATATTTCGTAGTTAATTAAAACGGATTTGCTTTACCTTGTATAAATTCGTGTCATAATTAATGAAGCTTAAAACAGGTATAAAGAGTTATTTATAAATATGCAACAAAATTTTAGTTTCATAATTAATACATGTAAATAAATTCTACTTTAAATGTATATGAAAATTACTAGAATTTTTGAAGTCGCCAAAAGAAAAAATGCTTGTTAGGAGTCTCAAGTTATATAGGCAATTTAAATATTTTAAAACTAAAGCTCAAGCAGTGATTGAAAGTTAGTTATTGAGTATGTTCAATAAGTCAAGGTTTATAAAATTATATTTATTTTTAAATAGGCGGTTATTTTAGGTATTATTCAGAATTTGATCGTACTAATCAATTTTAATTATGAATTTACTTGTTTTATGCACTGATATGTAATTTTTAGTTGGCCGACTATTTAGTTGCAAAAGTGAAAACAATACATTTTTATGGAGCCGATCGGCCCAATATTTGATTGCATTGCATAGCCTTAGGCTATACAGGCAATTTTTAATCGGCCGACTATTTAGTTGCATCTTTGTAACCAATATATCCTAACGGAGCTGCGCCCACATGCAATCAAAGTCGGCCAATCGGCTCCATAAGTATGTATTGTTTTCACTTTTGCAACTAAATAGTCAGCCGACTAAAAATTAGAGGTCAACGCGTAGGCATATTATTTCGAATTTCCCTTCACAGTATCCAAACCATTTAAAGCTGTAAGTCAGGGAATGCAAAATGTCTTGTTTTTCAAATTAATTTTTTTAGAAATATGCGATAATTGTTCTGAGTACCTAGTTTATAAGAAACAGAGTTAATATTAATTAAAAGTCAACAAGATGACATTGATATAGTGTGACAGAATACTACATACCGCTGCTTTCCGAGAAAAGCGGCACAACTCAAAATTAATAAAATTTACAGTAGAGGCAATTTATATTAAAATTTAATTATAAATTTATTATATAATAAATTTATATTTAATAATAAAAGAAAGAAGTGACCTTTTTCTCGAAAATAAAGCCGCAAATCACCGAAAAAATCTCAGTCTTTCTCGAAAATATTATAAAATAAATCGGTCACTTTTTGTTTTGTGACCGTTTACTTTGTAAAGTGAATCTCAAATATATCACAATTATATTACGAAACTGGCATTTTTTGGATTGGGAATTTTTTTTTACAAAAAAATATGATCCAATGTGCACAAATGTCACGACACAACCACGACGCAACTAAATTGGTACGGTCTTCCACGTTAATCATATTCAAATAATCAAAAAGTGACAGTTGGTCCGGGTGACACGGTTTTGCTCGTTAAACAGGCGCTTTTTTATTACTATGGGCTAAAAAACCCAAAATTTTTGGGAAAGCAGGGATATTATAAAAAGGCTAGTTTCTTAATCTGTTATGTTTAATAAACGTCGTTACGACCTTTATGCCAATTGTGTTGTTATCAACCTTGGTGAAAGTATGTTTTGCCTGCTATTTATGCTCTTTTTTAAATTTCCCACCTCTAAATGGAATAAAAATGGAGTCAATTGCGGTACTCCATATTATCTAGGGATTTTACCAGAGATTGTTGAGTTGTTTACTGTGTGAGCTTTCTTTAGACATATTTTACTCAACGCTAAAATTCACTATAAATATTAATTTCTTTTTTTTTTCAAACATCAAAAGTTGACTGACAAAAAGGCATGACATTTTCTTTTTTCTCTAAATCCCGGAAGCGACCTAAATCGTCTTAGCGGTTTTCACTTAAGGCATTAGAATCCTCCCTTTCTCGTCAAAACACCGCGTCGAGAAGCCAAGAAAATCAAATCTCTTTCTTTTCCTCTGTAGCGACTTTAAAAAATCTAGAAACCGCAGTGCCTGTCTCTCGTTTCCGATGAGAGCTACATTGAATTATTTACTCAATTTTAACTATTGGTTTCAAAGAAAGTGTCTACAAAGCTATAAATTAGTAGATTTAAAAATTCTGTAAAGAATGATTAGTCTAAAATATTATACACTCATATACCGATACGAAAAACGGATACCTTCAAATTTTGATATATTTTAAAGATAAATATGTTTTGTTCTAGTGGGCCGATTTTGATGATCCTTAAGCAATCTGTAGCTAAATTATTTTACTTTTTAGTGTCTCTTTCTAAATTTTAAATGAATGTTCACATCTGTCAATTATACGAGGAAAAACAAAATGTCGATATTTTGGTGCAAATTTGAAACACCCTGTAGAATATGTTAAGACAGGAAGGTATTCAAAAATTATTTTATCGTCTAGGCACATCCTTTCTCGATAGTTTGTTTTTTGGTTCATCTCAATAGCTTCATTTTTGTTGGAGATATTCGCTTTTTAACAAGACACTAACATTTTTTTTACTTAAGACCATGCCTTTGCTTTTGGCCCTAGTCAACAGACGAGAGTAAGTTGTAGTCCCGAAGCGGGCCTTGTTGACATAAGATTTCCTTCGTTTAGTCTTCTTCTTACAGTCCGTTCTCTTGCATGTACGTTCCATAAATACATTTCATTATAAATTTGAAAAGCTGGTAAACGTCGGCGTCGGTTTCTTGACGAAAAACTTACAATAAGTCGATCGTCTCGATTCATTCTCATACTAATGTTCCTGGACGTGTATCATATGAATTTGTCTCGAGGAAGATTTCACTCTATCTACTTCGTGTACACCTAAATCCGTTAGCGACAAAATTTTGATCTTTGTCATCTTTTCATTAATACAATTTATGTATAAATAAATGATGTTTTATGTTTTTTTTTTATTCTTTTCTTTGACCTCTCAATATATATTTTATTTAATTTTTTCTTGGCTTTAGGTCAGGTAAACAATGAGAAAAACGGTTTTTTTATATTAAAAATTTCATTGACGTTTCGACCTGGTAGGGTCTTTATCAAAATTTATTACTTGGACGTAGATTTCGGCCGTTTTGTTTTAGTTTTTATTTTAATTTTTATTGTTTTCTTTAAATAAAACAAAATATATTAATAATAATTTGAAAAATATGCAAATTAAATTTTTCAAATTAATGAATTAGAATAATTAGGTTATATTAACATAACTTTAACAAAATACAGCAAAAGTATATAAAAATGAGAAGTCCTAAATGAATCGTGATTTATCAAATGGTATCAATCAGGGAACATTAGTTTTGAGAAAAGTCACTTGACAACAAAAGCAAATCCATGGTTTTAATATTACAAGGGCAGTCACAAGCAACAAAAGCACAGGCATGGTTTTAATGTAAAAATTACGAAAAAATGTCTTTCTCAAAGGAGAATATCTCCAACAAAAATGAAGTTATTGAGATGAACCAAAAAACAAACTATCGGGAAAGGATGTGCCTAGATGATAAAATAATTTTCGAATACTTGGCTGTCTCAACATGTTCTACAGGGTATTTCAAACTTTCATCTATCTAGATATCAACATTTTGTTTTCTCTTGTATAATTGACAGATTTTATTTTTAATTTAAAGAGGTTTTACTACTAAATCAAATAATTTGGCTACATATTGCTTGAAAAATTATCAAAATGGCGCACCAGAACAAAATATATTAAACTTTAAAATACATCGAAATTTCAAGGTAACCGTTTTTCGTGCCAGTGAGTGTATTTTTATAAAATGCAGAATGATAACATAATGATAAATTTAGAATTCTAACTATCCCGCTCTATGGATAGGTATATTAAATCCATACCAGTTTGTGCAGTGTATTTGCCTTTGAAACAACATAAACCCAAAACACTGCATGCATGCACATTAAATCCAATCAGAGGTGAAATATCAGGAAAATCCATAAATCCCCTAATAATTGAATACACTAAATACACATCAAGTATTCTCTTACAAAACAAGCTCTCTAGATTTAGTGTAGACAATAGATTTCAACGTTGATATTGGATTATTCTGATCACATCCGTGACAGCAGAAAATCGCAAGTCTATTGAAGCAACGCTACCGATTATATTTGCATTTTATTTAAACAAATAATGCAAAATTCTTGCTAACAACAAATAGTTAGTATACCGGATGTTTCAAAAAACATGTGCCATCTCTCGTTTCTCACGTAAAAATGATTCTGCTGATTCTGCTTTGTTTTGTATCTAGAAGGATTTAAAGTCTTAATTTATTTCGATTTATTATAATTTTCTTATAGCGATTCAAATATAATTTTAAGAATGGAAGTTACTAAAATGAGACATATTTTAATGCTAAAAAAGTGTCGATTGCCACTGATATTTTTTCTCTTTTTGGCAAAATCGTGTATAGCTTTTAATGCCGATTAAAAGTTGTATCTTAATGTTTTGATCTCTTTGATTAGATAAACTCAATTTTTGTTCATTACAATTAATAAAATTAAAATAAAAATAAAATGATAAGATGCGAAAAAACCTGTGTTAAGATGCGAAAAAAACTGTGTTAAGATGCGAAAAAAACTGTGTGAATCCCTGGTACTGTCTGTTTTCAACTATGCTAATATTATTTTTTATCCATGTTTGGATCTAGTTTTTAAAAACAGATTGCAGTATGTACAAAACGTTTGCTGTCGCTTCATTTTTGGTCTGAGGAAGTACGATCATATCTCTGCTCGTATTAATGAATTAAAGTGGCTTAAGATTTCAAACACTGTCACGCTGCATTTCGTCATGTTTCTGTTTAAAGTTTTTAGCACATCCACCCCTATATATCTGAGTGAAAAACTTATTCCTCGTAATGTCATGCATAATTGTAATATAAGACACCATAATCAACTGACCATGCCTCAACATAGATCCGCCCTTTTTCAAAGAAGTTTTACCTACATGGCCGTCACTAGTTACAATTATCTTGATAATGATTTCAAACAATGTAATTTTGGTCAATTGCAAAAAAAATATAAAATGTTTCTTTTGTCTTCACAGGAATGATGATGGTTTTGTATTTTTTGTTTATTTTTTAAAATTATTTATTATGCCATATGTATAAGAATTAACTATGTATATTTTTTGATTTGTTAGTTTATAGAACATTTTGTTTTTTGAACATATTTTTCAATAAATATCTTATGGCAGCTATGGGTAGTTAAATGTAAGATTAACTTTTTTTGTTAAATTTCGCCACCCTTGTTGCATGATGTGTAATAATATTATGTAATGTTACACATCTTTTTTTCTTCAATAAAGACGATTATTTTTTTTTTTTTTTTTTTTTCCCTGCTCAGAACAGTGTTTAAAGCTGCCTTATCGGTCCATGGGACAAGATAAGGTGCTATTGTTAATCACCTAGAAAGGAACGAACAATGTTAGCAGCATCAAGCAGCACAGATTTCTGCATTAGGCGGTAAGTATTTTCAGGTATTCCAATTACTTTTAATTGTTCTTTCAGGTTGACCGGGATAATTCCAATGGTCGAGACAATCAACGGGACTACCTGGACCGATTCCATTTGCCATATATTTTTTATTTCTATTCTCAAATCTTGATACTTTGTTATTTTTTCTGTAAACTTGCTTTGTATATTGTTGTTGTTAGGAATAGAAATATCAATTAGTAAAACTGGTTTTTTAATTTTATTTATAAGCGTGATGTCCGGTCTGTTACTTCTAACGGTTTTATTTGTTAAGATTGTTTTATCCCGGTATATTTTGAAACTATTATTTTCGACTACTGGTGTGGATGATATTTGTAGTAGGGCTCTTGGATTTCTCGGTCAATGTTGAATTGTTTGAGGATCTCCAAGTAGATGATTGATGCGACTCTGTTGTGTCTTTCCAGATACTTTGTACTCGCAAGATTACTGCACCCTGATAAAATGTGTTCTATGTTTTCACTTCCAGAATCACATCTAGGGCACTTGTCTGATATATTCTCCTTTAGGATGAGTTTCCGGTAGTTGCGTGTTGGAATAACTTGGTCTTGCATAGCCACTATGAATCCCTCGGTTTCTGAGTAGAGATAACCCGATGTTAACCAGTGCAATGATTCCACCTTTTCAATGTGATGTTGATCTAGCTCATTTAGGTACCGTCCGTGTAACTCCTTGGCTCCCCAAGTAGCTATTTTATTAGTGATTGATGTAGGAGTTGGAAAAGCACCATATTGTTTCTACTGAGGTTCAAGGGGGTGTATTTGACATCAGCTGAAGACACCGTGACGTAAAGGTTGCTGTTCTTGGTATAAAAGTATTCTCTGAGGCTCTTTATTTGCTCCCGACAGACATTAACAACATCCAGTAAACCTCTACCTCCAAGATTTCGAGGGAGGGTCACCCGTTCCGTAGCGCTTCTTGGGTGGTGATTTTAAATTTGGTTAAGGTTGTTCACCAGGCGATTTAGGGATTCCAAGTCTGTATGGGTCCATTTGACTATTCCAAAAGAATATGTAAGAACCGGTAGGGCATAAGTGTTTATTGCTTTAAAGAGGTTCTTAGAATTCAAACCTGTCTTTAGAAGGGAGGTAAGTCGCAGTCGGAAGGCGGTCGATAGGCGGTTTTTAATAATTCCATGTTCTATTTTGTGTGTTTGTAGCATTCCAAGATATTTATACGGCTCAGTCGACATTGCGGAGATAATAGTTTTCTCATCTAGATTCAATTCTGGTGTTTCGCATAGTTTTCCTCTTATGATTGAAACAGTCTGACATTTGCTCGTACCAAAGGTCATTCCAATATCTGCGCTGATTTTATGAACGGTACGCAGAAGGTTTTCAAGTTGGTTTTTTGTTGCAGCATATATCTTCAAGTCATCCATGTATAGTAGGTGTGTAATGAGATGACGTCTGTTTCTCGTTCGTAGCGAGAATCCATAACCTGTTTCATTGATTATCCGCGACGATTATTATTATTATTATTATTATTAAATTAATAAATTATTTATTTGCTCTAATTTATTATTAAATTCTATTAAAAACTATAACTATGACGTTCAAGACTAGATACAACAAATTCAATTAAAAATAATGGTATTTAGGTAATTACACCTATTTTAAAAAGGTTTAACATCCTGCAATTTTAAAACTATGCAATTCCGCATTCACGTTTATAGGAACTTTTTATCAAATTTCTTTATGAGGAATGTTAGAACCGGATTTATGTTGATATAAAAAAGTCTTATTTTTAAGTGAGGAATCTTCCCATTTAAAAAGATGGATGTCATGGAGATGGCACATGTTTTTGTAAACACCCTGTATAATAGCTCAGATATCAACTTTCGATTATTTTTATGGCACGCACAATCCAATGACAACTTTTGGTAAATGTTACTGTCACTAATGACTGCTGATATTAGTATATGATAGAAAATATCTAAAAATTTATTTAAGATGCTAAATTCACTGATCCAATGCGTAATTGTTAGCATTTTCTAGTCTAGGATCCGGCTGCATGATTATTACGCTCATCGTCGTCACCTAGAACACATTTCCCTTAAAGGCATTAAATGCTTACTGGGTAAAAACAGTATCAAATTGTATTATTAATCTAATTCTTAGCGAAGTTTCGGAAACCGGGTATTAATAAGAGGTATAAAACATTCCTCCGGTCTTTCAGAGGGAACAATTTAAAACTAAAGTTCGCCCGCTCTTGCGGAACGGCAACATCTGTCTAAATCTTTTATCTTGCAACGCGCAGAGGCCTTCATTATAAAATTTCGTTAATAATTCAAACAAAATGTTACAGTCGGCGGCGGTTGAAGATGCCCCTCCAAAACAATTTGGAACTTTTAAAGAAGCAGTTCGGATGAATGCCAGTAGTTTATTGTAAGTGGGGTTTTAGGCGGAAATTGTACGCGTTGCTGAATCTGTTTTCATAAATAATATCCGCGGATAAAAGCCAGAAAGTTAAATAACTAATAAACGTGAGTTTCTAAGCGGAAATGATTTGATAAGCCTTAGGCCCAGCGCCCACGACTATTTTGAGACAAGTTGCAAACTATACTCTGTTTTTTTTTCAGGTAAGAGTTCGACAGATGGTGACAGAAAAAAAGCAGACTACGGCCATACCATTTATTTCACTAAAAAAGTTTCTAATATTTTTTTAAGTTAACTATGGATGGGTTTATACCGTGTGCGTCTCAAAAGTGATTAAAAATACGATTTGCTGCATCTAGGATTGGAAAAATGCTGCATCTAGGGTTGGAACTTTATTTTTCACTATTAGTTACTCATTGTAATGCAGCTGTAACAGATTATATTTAGTTTAGATATATTATCATCATTTCAGTAGTAAGTTTTAAAATAGCTTATATTTTTCTACACACATTTTCCTATAAACGCAAAAATCTGGCAACACTGTATGCCGCTTTTGATTTTGTCTCTCTGTCTGTCAGAGATTTAGACCGGTCATTTATATTATTTTCTGTCACACGCATTAAAATCCAGACCACATAAACTGGATGGCCAGCAGGGTATAAAATAACCACGTGGAAATCACTTGAATACAGACAGTTATACGCCAGACTGGATCAGCGCATTCGAGTACCGCGCATCGTTCAGTGAACATCGCAGCCCTCATAGTGTTTCGCGCTCGGTAGTGCCTCGCGCTCGGTAAGTGCTTCCTTACATCACAAGCTTGCTCGACTCTTCAGAGCAAGCTCCGCTCAATACGGCCCTCTCCAAGGGTCGTTTCTCCTTTTTCCCAACCGCTCCCAAGAAAAATAAGACTAATCTCCCGAGATTAGAAAAAACTCTTTTAGATTCAGATTCCTTATGTTCAGATTCCAAACCCGTATTATTTCCTGTCGATCGCAAGATCGCAACCCATCCTGATCCATTTATCAGGCTTGATCTGTCAAGGGATTACTCCCTTGAAGAAATTTCAATGGACCTAATGTATGCTATCATTTCTTAGAGGTAAAAAAATCTAGTTTGTTTAATTCTTGATCGTCATAAAATCTCTTCTAACGAAATATACTTCAGTAGAAACGTCATCATTAAGAAGACGCGTCAGGCCAGTTCTGACGAGTCTCTTGCGACCCCAGAGATAAAGTTAGCCTAAAGGGAGGCTTCCCCAGCTCGACCACCATCCCCACCCATCACATCATCATCAGGTGCAAATCCCGATAAAAATAAGCCCGATTGCCCGGAACGTCATACATGCAGCAGGTGCCACGACCTAAAACTTCCCCTGCTGTTCCTCAAACGCAGCAGGAACCACAATCTAAAACCAAAGAGCCCAAAAAGCCTCCCTAAGTCGTACTTCGTGATACTCGTCTCTGGATGAGCATCACAAGAGCTTTCAAAGAGCAGAAAATCTGCTTTTCAGAAGCAAAAACTGTGCCTCTCGGCATTAGAATCACTCCCTCTTCCTCTGATGACCATAGGGCCATCGTCGACTATTTCAAAAACAAGAAAATACCTTTCCATACTTATTTTTCCCCTGAATCTATTATTCCCCTCCACCCCCTCACAAAAAAAAAATTCAATACAGACAACTTTAAAATTGCAGCGCAACTGCGATCGCGGGAAATGGTCGCGAACAACAGATTTGTGACTGATTGTAAACTAGTTCCATTCGAATGGATTCGTGTGCGGCTTCATACTACTGTACGTTACCGAGATTGCAAAATCGAGCTTGCAAAGTCCAACCAATTTGCAACTTTTTTCACAAAACAGTCGCACTGTGGGCGCTGGACCTTTGTTGATATTATACAGATGTTTCCCTAGGAGTGATATTTGATACAGCAGATAATGATTACAAACAGATTAAAAAAACGAATAACTCAAGCTAGCAGCTTGTAGAAATTTCCAGAAGAGATAGAGGTCGAAACGAAGAAATCCGGGGAAGTAATTTTTAACAACCGGTACCTCTCGAACTTAAAAAACTTGTATAGTACGAGCACGTGCAGAGAATGGACGTTACGAGACTTCCAAAACAATAAATATTCCTGGTATATCGGTTTTTGGGACAGGCCTAGGTAAAATCAAAAAAAGCTTAAATTTTGTATATTCTTTTTGTCTTTTTCACATTTTACTGTGGCGTTGTTGAATAAAAATAAAAATTAAAGAAGCGATAATTATTAGTTTCCTAAGCAATAAGTTTATATTTGATTATATTGAAAAAACCTGTTTTATTATTTGTTTAGAGCAATCATTTCTTTCTTTGTAATTTCTGCATTGTTAAGTATGCTCTCGAGAAGTGTCTGACTGTTGGAATTACATGTACATTTTCTTGGCAGTCGTTGGCATCAGTCGACCTATAATAATTATATAAAAGACATAGTCTTCTTCGCAGCCATTGGCAGACGCTTGGCAGTAAAAAGATATTTTGGCAGTACATATACTTTTTTGCCTAAGTGAGACACCCCTCGTATGCTCTGTATACTGTATATGTTAGAATGCGCCTTAATACTTAACCCAAACTAAAAAAGAGCCAATTTAGCGAGCTATTTTTTGCCAATAAGATTTGATGATAAATTTCAGTAAATCATGAAGTTATTTAGTTATTTATTTTAGATTAAATATGAAGTGATAAGACAGGCAATAAACACTATTTTGCTCTTTAATGCAATATTATTGGCAGTAAATGAAATGTTTAATACCAACGCTTTCCTATTTTACAACATATTATTTTGTTACAGTCATTTTATTTAAAAATAGAAAAAAGAATTAGTAACAAATATTGATTAAACAAACATTTTAACAATAACATTATACTAAAAATATTAACTATAAATAAAAATGTTTTTAGTTAATATTTTTAGTGAGATTTGGTATTTTGGCGATTATTAAGAACAGCTTCATTTATTGATCTTTGAGCCTTATATATTCGAATCACTTTTTCATTATTTGCAGACCTTCCTGTTTGAATTCTTTTAGATTCAGATGTCATTCCAGATATTTTGGTTCTCCTACTCAGGGGGATAGGTTGTACCTTGATTAATCTTCCACGACGTATATTTTTCATAGAGATTAAAAAGCTAAGATTAAAAACCAAAATAAATCAAGGTTATCACTAAGACGCAAACGCATTAAACACCACGTGATAGGTCTTTGTTTCGTTTTGGTTTTGAGTCTATCTTGAATGTGAATATTTCAATGAAATAATAAAATGTGTTGTCAATTATTAACGATAAAAAATCAATATTAATATAACACATTACAATTTAATATTGTATTACTAATTTTTAGCACTAAACAACAATAATAGCATCATAAATACATTTTTGTTTCTACCGGCTCTGCACCGTTGTATAGTATGTAGTAGAAAATAAGGGCGGTTTACAACTACATACCATACTGCGTTACAGAGCCGCCGCGTTCTATGGGGCTCTGTGCCGTAGTATACTATGTAAATACACTCCCCGGATTGTCTTTACAAGAGAATTTTTTTTATTAATGACATTTTATGAAAAATGCATTCTTTGTAAAAAAATTTGCTTATTCTAAAATGGTTAATCCCGTTTATATTTTTTCAAATTTCCACACCGTTTTAGAGGAAATAAAAAAAAAACATGAATATAAGATTGAATTTTTTCTAAGCCTTAAAAATCGAAACACGTTTCTATGGTAATATCATTTAGACTTCATTCTTCGATAGGTGCCAGAAATGTTGCGGCCAACGATAGTATGTTTTTATTTGCTTTATTGATTACCAAAGAGCATTCGATAATATCAAGCATGATTTACTTCTGGCACGACTACGGGAAATCGGGATAGATGCGAACATCATCTAAATACGATAAAGAGTGTGGGACAACAGCATATCTTTGCATATTAATAATTCAAAAACAAAGACCATCATAATTAGTAGACAAATCCAAAATGTTAACCTCGCTGTAAGCGACGAGATCATTAATCAGGTGGATAGGTTTAAGTATCTCGGTTCTGTTGTCAATAACAAGTGGGACTGCGACGAGGAAATTAAAATTAGAATCAGCATGGCCAAAACAACGTTTCGAAGGCTTCAGAAAATTTTCCTAAAACAACGCTTATTATTAGACCTCCGACAAAGTGCTAATGTGCTATGTATGAAACTGACAATATTATTTGTATAATGTTTTGTATTATCTTTTGTTTGTTTGTTTGTGTACCTTGTTTTTTTTTACTTTGTTTGTTAGTTTACCTTTGTCCACAAATTGAAAAATTTTTTGACAATAAAGGCATTTATTTATTTATTTATTTATGGCCCGTCCAGTTGTATAGTGCGGAAGCGTGGTTAATCAAAGTAAGGTCCCTAAAGCACATCGATGTGTTTGAGTTAGGTTAGGTGGATTCTCCGCAGACTATTTAAGATCTCGTATATCGATCACATTTCAAACGAAGAAGTACTGCGGAAAGCTGGTGTCGAAAGACAACTGCTTAATAGTAAAGACCCGGAAAATGTCATATTTGGGGCACGTCTTGAGAGGAACTCGCTACGCCATCGCCATTCCGAAACTGGTCCTGCAGGGCAAAATTGAGGATCGAAGGGGGCCAGGAAGCACTCATGGCTCCGGAACATCAGGGATTGGAGCGGGATACCGGACGCGGTAACCATATCCCGTCGGACAGAAGACAATACATTTACAATCGGTTGAAGAGAATGTATTAATGTGATCCCAACGTGCAAGATTGCATATGGGATGGGAAGAAGAATATTATCACCCTTTTCTTTAACATTTAAAAAAAGCAATAAATATGACGTTAATTAAAATTATATCAATAACAATCTATCACAGAATAAAAACGAAAATATATTACCATAGAAACGCGTTTTGATTTTTAGGACTTAGGATTATATTTTCATGTTTTTTTTTTAATTTTGTCTAAAACGGTATGGAAATTACAAAAGTATAAACAGGATAAACAATTATTAGTAACTACTATTATAATATAAATTGTTTTATGAGGAATGTAGTTTTCCCAAATGTAAATAATTAATTTTTTTTTCTTGTAAAGACAATCCGGTGACATACTGTATACTATGAGAGGATAGAATATAATTTACAATATTAATGGTATACTTTTTTTAACTGGTGCTTAAATGTTTTATGAACATCTTCTAAAATTATAATTATATACCTTTAAAAAATTTCGTTATAACCGAAATATACCCAGTTATGGCCCGACTAGCAAAACCCGTGCGTAAAACTATGCTCGCTACCGTATTTGAACACATTGAAAATTTGGAAGAGTATAAACGGGATTAAAGCATTTTAGAACAAACAAAAATTTTTTTTTTTTTATGAAGAATGTATTTATCCCAAAATATCAATAATAAAATGTTTTCTTTGTATAAAAACTATCAGGAGACATAGGTACTATATGTATTCAACGCACCACATTAGGTGTAATATTGTTGCTGAATACGTCATTACATTTATCATTATAGGTATGCAATATATACCTAATATATTTTTTTTTTTTTTTTTTTTTGACAAAATGGTGAATGTAGCAACCAGTTAAGAGGCTTGAGCTGAAACAGAGGTTTTTAAATGTCACATTGTAAAAATAGTATGTACAAATGGGTGTAATAGCCTGTTTGTACATGAAATAAATTCTATTTTCTGTTTAATATATTTTTCAAAATGTCAGGGTAAAGCAGGTTTAATCTAAATTCAATATGGCACTTTATTGTAAAATGGGAATTAATCAACAAGCGAGAACAAGAGATTAAATGAAAAGAAAAATATTTTTTTTGTTTGATTTGTTGTTTTGATTGTTTGTTTGGATGTTCTGTTTTTGAACATATGTAATATGCTATGCAGTGATGATACTGACATGATGATATGCAATGGTGGAGAAACTATCTATTATGCATTCCGTTGATGTTTGTTAGCAATCCCTGTTTACGCCACGGTTTTGCTGGGCATTCGTTGTTTACGCTTTGCGGTGTTGGCGTGGCTTTCGCCATTCAAAACATTGCCGTGGCCCGGACATGCGGCAATGCGCTGGGCTTCCGCGTTACCTCTGGCGTTTCGCGCTGGCTTGCGATAATTGGCGCGGTGCTGGTTTTGGGGAATCTGGCGCGTGATGGTACCGTTTCATGCGTGGAATTATTCTTCGCTCGTTTGATGTCGCTGGCCAGCGGAAATGGGAGGATATCAAACTACTGCTGGATGTGCGTGTGATGGGGATGGCATTGGC
>NW_022145749.1:645220-690641 GCF_002938485.1 Sitophilus oryzae
CTCGATTATACTTCGTTCAGTTACGTATTGCTAGTTCGACAGATGGTGACAGAAAATTCACGGCCATCCATTTATTTCACTAAAAAGTTTCTAATATTTTTTAAGTTAACTATGGATGGGTTTTATGCAATATTAACGTCAAAAGTGATTAAAAAATACGATTTGCTGCATCTAGGATTGGAAAAATGCTGCATCTAGGGTTGGAACTTTATTTTCACTATTAGTTACTCATTGTAATGCAGCTGTAACAGATTATATTTAGTTTAGATATATTATCATCATTTCAGTAGTAAGTTTTAAAATAGCTTATATTTTTCTACACACATTTTCCTATAAACGCAAAAATCTGGCAACTTACTGTATGCCGCTTTTTTGATTTTGTCTCTCTGTCTGTCAGAGATTTAGACCGGTCATTTATATTATTTTCTGTCACACGCATTAAATCCAGACCACATAAACTGGATGGCCAGCAGGGTATAAAATAACCACGTGGAAATCACTTGAATACTGACAGTTATACGCCAGACTGGATCAGCGTATTCGAGTACCGCGCATCGTTCAGTGAACATCGCAGCTCTCATAGTGGTAGTGCTCGGTAGTGCCTCGCGCTCGGTAAGTGCTTCCTTACATCACAAGCTTGCTCGACTCTTCAGAGCAAGCTGCGCTCAATACGGCCCTCTCCATGGGTCGTTTCTCCTTTTTCCCAACCGCCTATCATGGCTCCCAAGAAAAATAAGGCTAACCTCCCGAGATTAGAAAAAACTCCTCTAGATTCAGATTCCTTATGTTCAGACTCTAAACCCATACAATTTCCTGTCGATCCCAAGATCGCAACCCATCCTGATCCATTCATCAGGCTTGATCTGTCAAGGAATTACTCCCTTGAAGAAATTCAAGACCTAATGCACTCCTATCATTTCTTTAGAAAAATCTAGTTCGTTTAATTCTTGATCGTCATAAAATCTCTTCTAACGAAATATACTTCAGTAGAAACGTCATCATTAAGAAGACGCGTCAGGCCAGTTCTGACGAGTCTCTTGCGACCCCAGAGATAAAGTTAGCCTCAAGGGAGGCTTCCCCAGCTCGACCACCATCCCCACCCAGTACATCATCATCAGGTGCAAATCCCGATAAAAATAAGGCCGATTGCCCGGAACGTCAGATCCCAAAAATCGAAAACCCTCCCGCTGTTGCTCCTCAAACACAACAGGTCCCCCTGCTGTTCTTCAAACGCAGTAGGTGCCACGACCTAAAACTCCCCCTGCTGTTCCTCAAACGCAGCAGGAGCCCCAACCCAAAATTAAAGGGCCCAAAAAGCCTCCCAAGTCGTACTTCGTGATACTCGTCTCTGGATGAGCATCACAAGAGCTTTCAAAGAGCAGAAAATCTGCTTTTCAGAAGCAAAAACTGTGCCTCTCGGCATTAGAATCACTCCCTCTTCCTCTGATGACCATAGGGCCATCGTCGACTATTTCAAAAAAAAAGAAAATACCCTTCCATACTTATTTTTCCCCTGAATCTATTATTCCCTCCCATCTCTTATTTTTCCCCAGGATCTAAATGTCCTAATCAAAGGTGTAGAAGTTTTTGTCGACAACTCGGCAATAATTGAAGACCTTACTTCCCAAGGCTTCGAGGTCAGAGAAACGCATCGTCTCTCACGAGACGGTATTCCTATGGCCGTCGTCAAAGTCAGAGTACCCAAACACCAAACCCACATCTTCGACGTAACCATGGCCGAACTCTTCAGTTCGAAATTAGGTGACGCCGAGAGCGCCGGTGGCCGTTATGGTGCGCCAAATCCCATCACATCAAATCCTGTGATAAAGACACTATTTATCATAACGCCGGTATATAGGTATATGTATATATATATATATATATATATATATATATATATATATATGCCAGCCAGCCATATATATGTATGTAATATGTATGTATGCTCATATGTCAATATATGTATGTATATATGTATATGCCATTATGTAAGCAAATTTTTAAATTTTTTAAAAAAAAAATATATATATATATGTATATATATATGCTTCAAATTTTCTCTTTGCTACTTAAATTATATAAGTAATATTTATTTGTGTTTGATGATTTTACCTTGTTTCATGTGATATAAATATCTCATTTTTCAATAGTAGTAAAATTGCAAATAAAACACTAATTCACCACAATATGCAAAACACTTTGTTATTTTCAATTAAAAAAAAAAAAAAAAATATGAAGATGATTAAAATAATAAAATAAAGTGTTTTCAAATCATTTTATCTCAACCCTCAACTGTAAAGTAGTAAAATTTTAAGAGATTTATATTTAGAATTTACAATTATAATGAACAAGTTTGAAAAAAAAACTTTATTATTATAATTTTAGTTGTTCATAAAATAATTAAGCATTGTTTTTGTTCATTAAACTTTTTATGAGTTTTCAGTAGTAATTTAATGATTTATTTAAATTAATGAAATGTTAATCTATAGTGTTTAAGTTCTTCAGTTTAAACTTTTTCAAATAGATAATAAAGTAACCTCATAAATCGTAAAAGTTTTGAGTTAGGACTTTAACATGATCAAATGTTCTTCATGTTATAAATATTCTTGTAAATTAATATGGGTTTTATATAACAATTAATAATTATTTTATTAATTAATTTTGAATGTTGTTTATTAATTGCGATGTAAATTTCATTTTTTATTAGGTATTTAACTTTAACATAAATCTTAATTTAAAATATTATTGTTTCTTATTTTTTTTTTTTTTTTTTTTTTTTTTTTTTTTTTTTTTTTTTTTTTCGTTAATTTGTTTTTATAGTTCCAGAGTAATAAATCAATATATAAACAATTAATTAATTTTTTTTTTTTATATGATTTTTTTAGAAAGCTCTTAACAAGACAAATAAGTCATTTTTAATGAAATGACGACAATATTAGTATCTGTACTTTGAAAATTTGTTATCTTTAAAATAATCAAAATGTCTATAATTCCCATGGTTTAAATAATGAAAATGCATTTTCTAAAACAGATCAATAACTGGTAAATGTTAAAAGTTATTAAAAACTTTGTTTATGATGACATAATATTTTTTATAGGTAATGTTTTAAAACTTAAATAAATTACCTTTATTTTAATAATAGAATCTAAAAATGAAGAATAATATACAGAGGTTTAAAATGCAACTATAATATTTTTTTATGTTGGGTTGCTTTGTGTCTTGTAAAATATTTTAAATTTACATCTCAATACGTCCTTCGACGGAGCCCAACTTTAATTTGTAAAATCAAATGTTTAATATATTAATAATTGATAACCTATATGATGTTTTATATGATTTTTTTTTTTTTTTTTTTATTTTTAAATTTAACATTCCTAATGTTTGTGTAGAACTGTTTATAAACTTATTATTTTTGTCATACAATAGTATAAATTTCCTGATGTTCTCTGGTGTCTCAACTATGATGGGGAAAGAATAAGTTTCATTGGAGGTCCACTTAAATAAATATTTTTTAAAGTTCATGGCCCTGATGTTTGAAAGAACAGTGCAGCTGTTTAAAAAGTGTCCCTAATTCCATTATAATCCATTTTGAATAAACAGTTTTCAAAGTTATGGGCTTAATACATCTCCGGCAGTTGTATCTCGTTTTCTAGGTTGCATTTGTATGTTTGATATAAGCTTGCAAAAACGCCATTTTTAAACAGAGCATGTGTTTTTGAAAATGCAGTTCATAATTCATAATTTTCTAACAAATTTGCCAATTTAGTCATGGAAACAAGTTTAATCGTCTTTGCTCTCCGAAATGTGAAGCTGTCACATCCAAACTATGTAAATTAAACCAAAAATTGTAAAGCTGAATTTTTTTAAATGGAAAAAAAAAAAAAAAAAATTAAATACTTTTATTTTCGAGGATATGTTGACTGGTGAATGTTACGTTTTTAGAGAACGGTTTTAGAGACATGTTATAAAATTTAGTTATACTCTGTTTTTTTTATCATTTGATTTAACATGACAGCGTCAGAAAGAAAAGCAAGAAGATGACGTCCCATACCAATATTTATTTTTGCAAAAGATTTCATTTTAAAATTATCATGGTGGTTTAATATAAATCAAGTCAATGAGGTTTGTGGTTTATTTAAGTAGATCGTATTTGTTTGGCGGAACGATGAACAACAAACGGACGCGATGCGTATGAACTCATATTTTTGTTTTGACGCTTGTCAGTCCTTGATACAGGCTTTATAATTTTATTATAAATATTTATGAAATATGTGTTTGATTCATTATTATTACGTGTGTTTTTGTGTCCTTTGAAGTCAAGTAGAGGCGTCGTTGAAATTAACTTCATGGGCCCAGGCTACAGTTTATCAGTTAATACTCATGACAGAAAGAATATGCCTGGTAGGGTTGCAAATACTGTATACCATTTCGTCATGAATACATTGAAGGATCAAACTAAACACATATAAAACTAGATAATAATAATAAGGTTGTTCTTGCAGAAAGTAAATAAAGGCTGGTTTAAAAAATTCAATTAAATTAATTAATCAACCTTTAAATTCTGAAAGCAGTGAGTGTTATTATTAATAAAATGATTTGTTTTTATTTTCATGTTGTTTATTTACAAATTATGTTATATTGATAATCATGAATAGATGGTTTCTTAAGCATTAAATAGGTAATAGTTCTTTTTATATTTTTTGGTATGTAGTGTCTTGTTCTTGTTGTATTCTTTATGCAGAAATAGTAACTCATTTTTAGTTTATGGTTTTCTGTTTGATAATCGCATAAATCTTATCCGTCGAAATTTTAAATATATTATATATTCAGTTTAACAAACATGTTTTAAAATAAAATAAACTGCTGTGAAATTAATGCATCTGTCAAGGATCTTCTCGTTGGACATTATAATGATGTATCTTATTCATTCATATATAAATATGCCATTTATGTTATGATTTTTTTTTTTTTATTTAGATTTTATAACAGTTTAGTTTCATTTAATTTACATTACAAACTAAAACTTAAAAATATTTTTTTAAGTTATTTACACTTTAAGTTATTTTGAAATGTTCAAAAATCCATTGTTTTGAGTACATAAATGCATCTTTTTAAAAACTGAATTACTACCTATTTCACACAGAAGGACCGGTCGATTTAAACTTCTCTCGTACCTTCAATTTTCCTCTTAATTCTAGCTTTTTATTGCCATACCATGCAAATCAATGGATATATTAAACACATTTAAATTGAACAGCGAAAGGAATGCGGGTGTTAGGGATAAACTGACCCTGCCCCCAGATGCCAAAATGTTTTGCACAGTTGAGGTGATCATTGTTAGTCATCTCTTGAGTTTGTAAGTATTATGATATAAATAGATTACATTTATTTCTGGGAGGTCATAATGAAAGTCATGTTAAGGAACCTCTGATGTATCTTGAAAATTCTTAGACAATTTTCAAGAAAAACTATATCTTAAAATGACTTTTGTGGTCATGACAACTATGGTTCCATTGAAATATGCACAATATTAAAAATGACAGGCTTTGGAAAAACGAGCCACAAACTCAGGATGTGGTTATCCCAACTTTTAATCAGCTTTTTGTCTAAATAAATTATAATGGAATTAGGGATTAATTTTTAAAATAGTAAAATTTTGTTTTTTTCCAGAAATATCTAGCAAGCCATGAACTTCTAAAATTCTGAAAAAGATCTGAAAAAAAAAAATCTGAAAAGCATATTTGAAAAGCCTTACAAATTCTTTTAGCTAAACTCTAAAATAGTAGTTTCAGAGATGCCCATAGAAAACATAGTAGGAAACTCACCTCATATTAAATAAATAATATAAAATAGTTTAATATGTTTTTATATTTGTCTAATATATACTCTGCAAGACCTTATATTTCCTTAGTGTAATTAAAAATCGTAAGTCTTAAAATAATTTTCTAAAATAAATTTTAAATTCAATATAGGCATCTAGTATATTTCAGTACTGATAAATCTTAGTGAAAGATCTAAAATCTTGGTAAAACTGCCATATATGTATATGAGATGTATATTGAGATGTATATTTGATATATTTTAGTTTTGTGACTGACAGTTTTAGGCTATGGTGAGTATATTCAGGGTTTTGAGCAGAAATGGGCACTACAAAAATAAATCGGACTATTAATGGTGGCTGGTCTTGAGCCAAGGCGGTTGCCATATATAGCAATAACCATATATGCCGCCATATATATATATATATATATATATATATATATATATGTATATATATATATATATATATATATATATATATATATATATATATATATATATATATATATACATATATATATATCTATATATATGATCTCATAAACTGATGCATCGCTGACCAGTCAACCACAAGGACTCTTATAGGGCGGTTAAGCCGCCAAATATAAGTTAGGACATTAGAATAATTAAGAGATGTTAGAATTTTTAAATTAAAGAGATTTTTTGCGTCTCAATCCGAAGCGTGTAGGCGCAAAACAATTGACAAGCGACAACCGCGACATGCAAACGTCAAAAGTCAATTGTCAGAAGTCAAGTTCGTAAAAGTGATCTATGGATATCGAACAAGGCTGTGGCATAAACCCATCATTTATTCATGTAAGTAATAATTGGCGGGTGGGTCATGTAGAAGAATGCGGTGATCAACACTAGCAAAAATTAATAAAACACATTTTACAATTCAGAAAATGTCACCAAATATATATATATATATATATATATATATATATACTCTCTATATGCCTCTATCTCTCTCTCTCTCTATATATATGTACGCCCTTAATATATATATATATATATATATATATATGTAAACAACCATAAATTCTTTCTATATATATATATATATATATCTCTTCTCTCTCTCTCTCTCTGCCATGATGTACAGGCAGCATGGCCAGTGCTGGCAGGTAACACTAATGCCCATTTTCACTCAAACGTCATACAAAACCTCAGTTCCCCCTTGAGTGATATGTTTGTCTGGAGGCTCTATTATAGAAGCTGCCAGGTAAGTCTTCATTATTGCCAAAAGCACACCTTTGATTAGTTGATCTGAAAAATAGTGAGGAGAATATTAGGGAAAAATGAAGGGCATTTTTGAAATAGTCGACGATGGCGCTATGGTCATCAGAGGAAGAGGGAGTGATTCTAATGCCGAGGCTGGTTCCTTCTGGCAGATTTTCTCCATGATGCTCATCCAGAGACGAGTATCACGAAGTACGGCTTGGGGAGGCTTTTTGGGCTCTTTGGTTTTAGATTGTGGTTCCTGCTGTGTTAGAGGAACAGCAGGGGGAGTTGGTGGTTTTGGCTCCTGCTGTTTTTGAAGAACAGCAGGGGGGCCTGTTGTGTTTGAGGAGCAACAGCGGGAGGGTTTTCGATTCTTGGGACCTCACGTTTCGGGCAATCGGGCTTATTTTTATCGGGATTTGCACCTGATGATGATGTGATGGGTGGGGATGGTGGTCGAGCTGGGGAAGCCTCCCTTGAGGCTAACTTATCTCTGGGGTCGCAAGAGACTCGTCAGAACTAGCCTGACGATCTTCTTAATGACGTTTCTATGATATATTTCGTTAGAGAATTTTGGCCAGATCAAGAATTGAACGAACTAGATTTTTTTTTCTCTAAAGAAATGATAGGAGTGCATTAGGTCTTGAATTTCTTCAAGGGAGTAATTCCTTGACAGATCAAGCCTGATGAATGGATCAGGATGGGTTGCGATCTTGCGATCGACAGGAAATTGTATGGGTTTAGAGTCTGAACATAAGGAATCTGAATCTAAAGGAGTTTTTTCTAATCTCGGGAGGTTAGCCTTATTTTTCTTGGGAGCCATGATAGGCGGTTGGGAAAAAGGAGAAACGACCCTTGGAGAGGGCCGTATTGAGCGCAGCTTGCTCTGAAGAGTCGAGCAAGCTTGTGATGTAAGGAAGCACTTACCGAGCGCGAGGCACTACCGAGCGCGAAACACTATGAGGGCTGCGATGTTCACTGAACAATGCGCATTTTCAGGCCACTGCTGATCAATTCAGCGTATAACTTCAATCATAATTGTGTTGCCCCCTATGATCTGTCTCAAATCCCCAACTGTCTGCCGGACAATCACAAAACTCTTGTGGACTTAGTGTCCAGTCGCTCCCTAATCTCGCATCCCAATACTAGCCTCAGTCACCCAGGGCTTCGCCCCTTCCCTTCCCCAACACGTAAGCAGGAATAAGAGCTGCCATTCTTCGGCCGCTGATTCCTCGGAGGTGGATCGTTTTTAGTGGGTATTTCGAATCCCACACTGTCTAGGGGTTAATTCTATGACTATCTCTCTCGAGATGGTCATGGAAATGATCACTATTCGTCTATAAAAGATTTTTAAACCACCACCTCAACAAAAAAAAAAGAAACTCGAATACAGACAACTTTAAAATTGCAGCGCAACTGCGATCGCGGGAAATGGTCGCGAACAACAGATTTGTGACTGATTGTAAACTAGTTCCATTCGAATGGATTCGTGTGCGGCTTCATACTACTGTACGTTACCGAGCTTGCAAAATCGTTGCAAGTCCAACCAATTTGCCACTTTTGTCACAAAACAGACGCACTGTGGGCGCTGGACCTTTGTTGATATTATACAGATGATTCCCTAGGAGTGATATTTGATACAGCAGATAATGATTACAAACAGATTAAAAAAACGAATAACTCAAGCTAGCAGCTTCTAGAAATTTCCAGAAGAGATAGAGGTCGAAACAAAGAAATCCGGGGAAGTAATTTTTAACAACCGGTATTTCTCGAACTTAAAAACTTGTATAGTACGAGCACGTGCAGAGAATGGATGTTACGAGACTTCCAAAACAATAAATATCCCTGGTATATCGGTTTTTGGGACAGGCCTAGGTAAAATCAAAAAAAGCTTAAATTTTGTATATTTTTTTTGTCTTTTTCACATTTTACTGTGGCCGTTGTTGAATAAAAATAAAAATTAAAGAAGCGATAATGATTAGTTTCCTAAGCAATAAGTTTATATTTGTTGAAATATGTTGAAAAATGGAAAATTGGAAAATTGGATTATATTGAAAAAACCTTTTATTATTTGTTTAGAGCAATCATTTCTTTCTTTGTAATTTCTGCATTGTTAAGTATGCTCTCGAGAAGTGTCTCACTGTTGGAATTACATGTACATTTTCTTGGCAGTCGTTGGCATCAGTCGACCTATAATAATTATATAACAGACATAGTCTTCTTCGCAGCCATTGGCAGTCTCTTGGCAGTAAAATGATATTTTGGCAGTACATATACTTTTTTGCCTAAGTGAGACACCCCTCGTATGCTCTATATACTGTATATGTGAGAATGCGCCTTAATACTTAACCCAAACTAAAAAAGAGCCAATTTAGCGAGCTATTTTTTGCCAATAAGATTTGATGATAAATTTCAGTAAATCATGAAGTTATTTAGTTATTTATTTTAGATTAAATATGAAGTGATAAGACAGGCAATAAACACTATTTTGCTCTTTAATGCAATATTATTGGCAGTAAATGAAATGTTTAATACCAGCGCTTTCCTATTTTACAACATATTATTTTGTTACAGTCATTTTATTTAAAAATAGAAAAAAGAATTAGTAAGAAATATTGATTAAACAAACATTTTTAACATTAACATTATACTAAAAATATTAACTATAAATAAAAATGTTTTTAGTTAATATTTTTAGTGAGATTTGGTATTTTGGCGATTATTAAGAACAGCTTCATTTATTGATCTTTGAGCCTTATATATTCTAATCACTTTTTAATTATTTGCAGACCTTCCTGTTTGAATTCTTTTAGATCCAGATGTCATTCCAGATATTTTGGTTCTCCTACTCAGGGGGATAGGCTGTACCTTGATTAATCTTCCACGACGTATATTTTTCATAGAGGTGAATAAGCTCAAAGCTCAAAGCTAAGATTAAAAACCAAAATAAATCAAGGTTATCACTAAGACGCAAACGCATTTAACACCACGTGATAGGTCTTTGTTTCGTTTTGGTTTTGAGTGTATCTTGAATGTGAATATTTCAATGGAATAATAAAATGTGTTGTCAATTATTAACGATAAAAAATCAATATTAATATAACACATTACAATTTAATATTGTATTACTAATTTTTAGCACTAAACAACAATAATAGCATCATAAATATATTTTTGTTTCTACCGGCTCTGCACTGTTGTATAGTATGTAGAAGAAAATAAGGGCGGTTTACAACTACATACCATACTGCGTTACAGAGCCGCCGCGTTCTATGGGGCTCTCTGCCGTAGTATACTATGTAAATACACTCCCCGGATTGTCTTTACAAGAGAAATTTTTTTTATTAATGACATTTTATGAAAAAATGCATTCTTTGTAAAAAATTTGCTTATTCTAAAATGGTTAATCCTGTTTATATTTTTCCAAATTTCCACACCGTTTTAGAGGAAATAAAAAAAAACATGAATATAAGATTGAATTTTTTCTAAGCCTTAAAAATCGAAACACGTTTCTATGGTAATATCATTTAGACTTCATTCTTCGATAGGTGCCAGAAATGTTGCGGTCAATGATAGGATGTTTTTATTTGCTTTATTGATTACCCAAGAGCATTCGATAATGTCAAGCATGATTTACTTCTGGTACGATTACGGGAAATCGGAATAGATGCGAACATCATCTAAATACGATAAATAGTGTGGGACAACAGCATATCTTTGCATATTAATAATTCAAAAACAAAGACCATCATAATTAGTAGACAAATACAAAATGTTAACCTCGCTGTAAGCGACGAGATCATTAATCAGGTGGATAGGTTTAAGTATCTCGGTTCTGTTGTCAATAACAAGTGGGACTGCGACGAGGAAATTAAAATTAGAATCAGCATGGCCAAAACAACGTTTCGAAGGCTTCAGAAAATCTTCCTACAACAACGCTTATTATTAGACCTCCGACAAAGTGCTAATGTGCTATGTATGGCCCGTCCAGTTGTATAGTGCGGAAGCGTGGTTAATCAAAGTAAGGTCCCTAAAGCACATCGATGTGTTTGAGTTAGGTTAGGTGGATTCTCCGCAGACTATTTAAGATCTCGTATATCGATCACATTTCAAACGAAGAAGTACTGCGGAAAGCTGGTGTCGAAAGACAACTGCTTAATAGTAAAGACCCGGAAAATGTCATATTTGGGGCACATCTTGAGAGGAACTCGCTACGCCATCGCCATTCCGAAACTGGTCCTGCAGGCCAAAATTGAGGATCGAAGGGGGCCAAGAAGCACTCATGGCTCCGGAACATCAGGGATTGGAGCGGGATACCGGACGCGGTAACCATATCCCGTCGGACAGAAGACAATACCCTTACAATCAGTTGAAGAGAATGTATAAATGTGATCCCAACGTGCAAGATTGCATATGGGATCGGAAGAAGAATATTATCACCCTTTCCGTAGCATTGAACTAAATAAATTTTATGCTTCTTTAACATTTAAAAAAAGCAATAAATATGACGTTAATTAAAATTATATCAATAACAATCTATCACAGAATAAAAACGAGAATATATTACCATAGAAACGCGTTTTGATTTTTAGGACTTTAAATATATTTTCATGTTTTTTTTTTTAATTTTGTCTAAAACGGTATGGAAATTACAAAAGTATAAACAGGATAAACAATTATTTGTAACTACTATTATAATATAAATTGTTTTATGAGGAATGTAGTTTTCCCAAATGTAAATAATTAAAAAAATTTTTTCTTGTAAAGACAATGCGGTGATATACTGTATACTATGAGAGGACAGAATATAATTTACAATATTAATGGTATACTTTTTTTAACTAGTGCTTAAATGTTTTATGAACATCTTCTAAAATTATAATTATATACCTTTAAAAAATGTCGTTATAGCCGAAATATACCCAGTTATGACCCGACTAGCAAAACCCGTGCGTAAAACTATGCTCGCTACCGTATTTGAACACATTGAAAATTTGGAAGAGTATAAACGGGATTAAGCATTTTAGAACAAGCAAAAAATTTTTATGAAGAATGTATTTATCCCAAAATATCAATAATAAAAATGTTTTCTTTTTATAAAAACAATCAGGAGACATAGGTACTATATGTATAGAACGCACCACATTAGGTATAATATTGTTGCACAGACCGCCATTACATTTTATCGTATAAATTTGGTATCTATAATATATACCTAATATATTAAAACTCACATTTTTCATTAAAAATAATTGAATATAGCAACCAGATTAAAAGAAAGCGAGCTGAAACAGAGGTTTTTAAATGTCACATTGTAAAAATAGTATGTTTATTACACCTATTTGTACATAGACCCCCAAATTCTATTTTCTATTTATATATTTTTCAAAATATCGGGTAAAGCAGGTTTAATCTAAATTCAATATAGCACTATTGTATAATGAATTAATCAACAAGCGAAACAAGATTAAATAAAAAAAATATATATAAACTTTTAATACCCGATTGTTGTTTAGATGTTCTATTTTAATTTCAAAAACTACACACGAAACAAATATTTCCAATGTAAATAATACATTTTGTAGCTTTCTTTATTTACGACATCCGTTCGTTCGAATATTGCAGATTGAAATTCTGTTTTTTCAAAGTGATAATTTGAAATTGGCCAATTTCAAAAGCCGCATAATTGAATTTGCGATCGGCTTTGGTCGATATTATTTTGCTTTATCGTACGATAAAGCAAATGAAGTTAACAGTTGCATGAAATAAGAGAGAAATAATGTAATATTTTGTCAGCTATTATTCAATATATTTTTCAAATAGTGAATTCTCGGACAGACAAATTTTATTGTATTAAACCAAGGTCCCAAGATATACAACAGAAAATGCAATTTTAGAATTTCATATAATTATAAAGTTTATTGGTCACACTTTCATTTTTCATTGTTTAAATCTTTATAGGTTTTTATCTATTGATATACATGGTGGTCTAAATTGTAATCTGTAGACTTCGTCAATATATTTTGCAGATAAGAATAAGTAAAAAAGTTCGTATAAATTTATATCCTACTTCGCTTCGGAGATACAGAGTGTAGAAATTTCATTTTTATTTAAATTTTTTCGAAAGAATTTCTGATGTAAAGTCGATAATTAAATGAAAATGAGTTTCTGGGTGTTTTTTTCTACATAAAAATTCAATTTTGATGTCAATATGACTTCTAATTGAAATCTACATGTTTTTTTAACTATTTTGAATAATAAATAATCAAAATGTAAACATGTTGACTAGATACTCGACTAGATAGTTTTAAACAGCGTACACACTATGCGAGAAATAATTCGAAACATGTCAAGGTCGCATTTCGTCACCCAACTTTGACGCATTTGATTTATTTTTAATTGTTTTGACCCACTTCGGTTTGCCTCGACCTACTTTCAATTCCTAAAAGCGCCTAAAAACTACTCATGAGGAGAGCGAGGGGGGATTTTCTTTGGCGTTTTTTGTTGCCTCGTTCAATTTTGATTTGTTTTGTGCTGTTTCCAAAACGTGGCGGTATCTGTATCCAAGGCAAAGGATTTTTTTTCATAAATTCTAGTGAAATAAGTAAACCTAAACGTTTCTAAAATAGCTGTTTTTACGATGATATTTCTTTTCTGTTATATTTATATATATTCCACAGATTTAATATTTGAACACGCGTTTAATTATATGTATAGTAAATATTTAGGAACAAAATATTTCACTTAAACTGCAGGAATATAATTACAATATTTTTATGATTTAATTTTATTATATTGAATTAGTACCTATATAAAATTGTATATTATGATATGTTTGTTTACGGCCTTATTTGATTAATATAAGAGTAGTATTGCTTGATGAGTAATACAGGTAACGTTATCAATATGTCCCCTTGGGAAAATTATTAGTTGACCCGATTTCAACAAGTGTATGGTTCACGGACATTATTTAAAAGAAATGCTCTTTTATTGTTCTTAAGAGAAATCTGTAAATGATACTTTTATTAGCACCCAGCAGGGTTTCATGTAAATCCATTTAACTAGTATTTATTATGAGGGATTTAGACAATTAAAACTAGTGAAACAAAACCAAATTCGTAAAGTAAACTTTGCTACAGACTATGGTATAAATGTTACTTTACCATAACCAGAAATAATAAATAATTAAACGATTTTTTAAATAATTTTTTGTATATTTTGTTCATGAGGCGCCCCACCGTGGATTATAAGTCGACAAATGGTAGACCGCTAATTAGTCACTGTTTTATATATTTTTTACTATATTGAAATTAATATTAAACAATGATTAAAATTAAATATTCTTGTGAAACCGTAGAGGAATAGCCAATTTAATCTACCATCGGTAACTGTTTTCTAAATGCACTGTTTTTGATTTTTTTATCAATTTAATATAGTGGTATTACATTATACTCCATTAAATTAATGGATATTTATTTATGTTCCATGTTTACTTATTTTTCTGAAGCCACCTCAACGTTTGACCTTTGTTGACTCGTGCTATTTCACAAAATAATACGGTAAATATAAGCCCGTGTTATAATAATTAGTTTCCACGTTTCCTGAAATTGATCGAGACATGCCGTGATTGGTTGTATCACGGCGGCTTGTAGTGTTTAATACAACCAATAAAGAAATGTTTTGCGAAATGTTTCACGAAATATTTTCAGAAATATTTCGTAAAACATTTCGAGGATATTGTAGCTGCTGTTTTAGACTGAAATTATAAATTTGAAAATATTTTTTTTTTTTAAATTAATCATAATTTTTTATTAAAAAAATATATATTTTCTCTCTCAATAGTGTAATACAGGTATGGACGAAAAGTTATTACTCTTCAAAGCAGTTAAACCATGCTGGTGGCGCTCCTAACACGTAAGAGTCATGCTAACATTGAAATCGAATTTCTCATGTCAAAAAACCATCCAGACTTCAGTTTTCCTACAAATATCGACGTTAATTCAGAAACTGTTTCGAAAAAAAAGTAAAAATGAAAATTCCACACTCTGAAACGAAGCATTTTAGGATATAAATCTATACGAACTTTTTTACTTATTTTTATCTGCAGATATTGCTGCCGAAGTTTCTCTATTATAATTCGGACTACCCTGTATAATAATTATTATCTTCTGTATCAATAATTTATAATGGCATAACTCTAACTGAAAAATCATATACATTAGTTTTCATGCGAAGAGATGTTTGATGTTTATCATGCTGTGAATGTTTATCATGCTGTGACGGTCCTTCTCTGGTGACCTTCACTGACGCCAATATTTCTTACGGTTTGTAGTTATGGTAAATGTAGTTCTCGGGCGCCACCTCTAAATTGTTTGAAGTGGTTTAGAGGCACCACTCTTGCCAATACGGGTAACTTTTAGACAGTGGAAAATCCAGGAAGTTAGGGTGAAAGCCAGTAAGACAACAAGCGGTTTTACATGTATTTATTTAAAAATGAAATCAACAGATATTTAATTAACTAAATTAAAAGCTATTTTATCAGTCTTAATGCGATCAATAAGTGATTCGGAGGGGTGTACTCAACGATACTAATCAATCTTAACTTTTAATTTATTCATGAAAACAAATCAGAGAGAAGTGTGACCGGTTTATTTAGAATTTAAATTACCTTGAAATATATCGCCGGCACAAACGGTGTACAGCCGAGACGATAGGTGGGACAGTAGACAGGACGGTAAGTAGGGCGGTTGGTAGGACGGTAGGTAAGACGTTAGGTAGGACGGTAGGTAGGACGGTATGTAGGACGGTAGTTATTAGCTCATGAACGAGCGGATAGATACAAGGGAGAGCTCAAACAAATAGCCAGGAAAACTGTTATGGAGAAGTGGCAGGATCAGTGCGATAAAGGAAAGTATGGAAGATGGACCTGGAGACTTATACCCAACATCGAAAAATGGATTGACAGACCACATGGTGAAGTGGGATACCACCTAACACAAATGCTGTCTGGACACGGATGCTTCCGAAAATACCTCTATAAGTTGCGGCGGGCAAGCTCTGAGTCATGTTTATTTTGTGGTGAAATAGACGATGTTGAACATGTATTCTATTGCCCCAGATGGAGCGATGAGAGAGATAATTTTAAGAAGGAGAGTGGACTAGTTTTCACTGAAACAAACTTGATGAGAAGCTTTGAGGGAGGTGAATTATTATGGGAAACAGTAAACAAATGCACAAATAATATACTAAGTAAAAAAGAAGAGGAACAACGCCACATGGCATAGGCAGCCCCCCACGTCGAAGTAATGCGTAAGCGGTTCCGGCGTGGTGTGCTTACTTGAACGAGGAAGGTTTTTTTAGCCGGTAGGAATCCGGCACTACCCAACTATGGGTGTCTTATGGAAGATTGTTTCTCTCCTCATCGACAAAAAAAAGGTAGGTAGGTATATGCGGTTATCAGGAGATGCTAGTGGTTAATCGGTGTACGGTAGTATCTCATAACTATGGCATTTGTCTCGCCTTAAATACTTTACTGAATAGGACTCTCGGGACTTCCGAAGGAGAGTTCGGTTAAACTCGGGGCAATAGATCTTTTAAATTTACACGTTTGTTTATACAAAATATATTCGCTAAATAAATAATTATTGCAAATTCCTTTACGGCAAAAATGAAGAAATATCTAATATTATTTCTAACAAATAAATTAATTATTCGTCCATGGGATATCTTACTAATTAATAACAATTAAGAAATCATCTTAGTCTAATTAAAAATTAATAATTTCATAGTAATGTGACAATAACTAAAAAAAATATTATTATCTTACTTACATACAGTATAGCCAATAAACAATGAATTTACATTAATATTGGAGTTTAAAAATAAAATAAACAGTTCCATTTTTATATTAGTAATAAACTATAAATTTACATCAACAGTATTTTAAATAATAAAAATGATTGTTAAAAGATTAATAACGGTATATAAACGAATTAATAAAAAATAGAACTTCTTTACAATGCATAATGCATAGAAATGTTTAGTACTCTACCTGCATGCTTACCTAATATTGGGAAGCAGTAAAAATGAAGAGAAACTGAAATAAAAATAAACAAACAAAGATTTGAGTTTTAAAAATTAAAAACCTTTCTCTTCGATGTATTTTTCTTTCAATTTTTGAATTACTTTGGTTTAATTAGTGTATTTAAGAATTTCTTTCAATACAATTTTAGACATTTTTTCAGTGTATGTACAGGATCTTCAGAGATACATATTAAGTGCGATGAAAAATGAGGATATAATTCTGAAGCCTCATATTTAAATAATATGTCAGATTATTACTATAAATTTTATACATTATGCTATTAAAATAAATGTATTGCAGATCATTATTTAAACACAACTCGTAATTTAAGATGCAGATTGTGTGACTTCTAGAGCAAGACACATACAGACAAAGCGTTAATCTTAAACGAGGAAACATTTATTGTTTGTTTAGAATGCGAGACTAACCGCTAAGTTGCTATCTCTTGGTGGAGTCGCAGGAAGTAGGAAGTTATTTAGAACTTCAGCCCATGAAAGATTTTGCGTTAACTGCATTTGACAATAAGCTTTATCTCTAACCCATTACAGAGAGACCGGACCGAAATCCAATGAAGAAATACTATTTATCTTTGTGCAATTAATTATTTTAATGCTGATTTTGATACTAGAAAATTCAACTACCATAAATTAAGTTTAATATAGGAATGTATTATATAGATATAGAGAATGCTAAGATATAGATACGTTAATATAATAGTATATGGTCCTTATATTAACTTTCTTGGGACGTTAGGTTTCGAAAACGCTGAATTATGTTTTTATTTTATTTAAAAAGCTTTATTAATTCTATGACCAAACTCGCCTTTTTTTCTCTTTGTCTCCTTCGTTTTGCAATAATGATGGTACTAGCAGCCGCTATTAAAAGTACTTCGGTATCATCCATGTACGAACAACACGAGAGAAAGAACGCAAGCACTATAATATTACAATGTGGACGCCGTTTCTTCCGATCCGAAAGATCTTGAGAAACTCGACAAACAGGAAGCGCAAGCAACGCAAGCACAATCAGAAACAAGAGCGCGAGCAGGATCACGGGCAATGTGGACGCACCTTAATGCTGGAAGCACATTCGCCGAGGCGACCCGAGGCGCGACAATATAGGACGGTCCTAACTAATAGCAATGTAGGTTGGTACATACATATGGTTAATTTTTTGTCGCGCCTCGAGTCAACACGGCGAGTGTGTACTTCCAGCATAATATATCGATTAAATTAAGTCGTATTAAAAAAGTTTTTTTATTGTGGCTTACCTCGGATACGCTCGACAGAAGCAATATTAGGGAAATTTGAGGAGAATAGGTTATGCGAATCAAACGCTAAATTTGTAAATAGCCCTACTTATTTAATGAAATAGAAGAAGAGCCGTACTATGCCTGCAATTCTCAAGTAAAAGATAATGATAGAGAAAACCTTGATCGCTATTCCAAAGAATCCAACTATGCTGTTCTAAACTTTAATAAAAGAAAGTTAATAATAAGAATATAATAACTGTTTTTTTTACTATTAAAATTTACTATCATCGACATACATTTCTTATGCAATTATAAAACCGAGTATAGAACATTAAAATATGATTAGAGAAAAATATAACACTGTCATTAGTTTACAATTACTCAATTATGTTCATATAAGGTCATTTATTCCCACTTCCACGGTTTCTCAACATTATACTTCTAAAAGACATAACATCTTTTAATTAAGTCCAAGTCTGAAAAGCTGAATAGTAAAAAGCACGTTCGTGTATACAAGAGAAAAAATGACGAAGGGAAGCCATACAATACCGCCTTTGTTTACTCGAAATAAAAACAACAGAGAAGAAAGAAAAGCGGATAAAAGAGAACCTAAGAGAGACGCAAAAAAAACGATCTAAAGTCAAAATTTAAAAAATATGCGCCATGCGAGTGAAATAATAAAACCTGGGTATTGCCAGGGCCGTTCCTGACGAGCGTGCAGTGCGTGCACGCACGTAGGCGCAACATTTTGGGGGCGCAAAAACAAAGAGTCAATCAGTACTTTCCCTTGACAAAAACCGATACGTTTTTCTTGCCAATAAACAAATACTTAAACCATCATAGGATAAAGTACATGTATATTATTTCGTATATTTTTTCATTTTATTGATACTATGGAAAGCACTGTTCATTAAAATGTTGTATCCTATGTTATAGGGCTTGTTTCTCTCTACAATTTCCTGTCCCACAATGTACTGTTTGTGTCGGGGAAGGGATCATAGTTTCATAGTTGTCGATTTTCGAAAGAAATCAGTACATGTTATAGGGCCTTGTTTCTCTATACAATTTCCTTTCTCACAATGTACTCTTTGTGCCGGGGCAGGGATCATAGTTTCATAGTTGTCGATTTTCGAAAGAAATGAGTACATGTATATTATTTCGTATATTTTTTCATTTTATTGATACTATGGAAAGCACTGTTAATTAAAATGTTGTATCCTATGTTATAGAGCTTGTTTCTCTCTACAATTTCCTGTCTCACAATGTACTGTTTGTGTCGGGGAAGGGATCATAGTTGTCGATTTTCGAAAGAAATCAGTACATGTATATTATTTCGTATATTTTGTATTTTATTGATTTTATGGAAAGCACTGTTCATTAAAATGTTGTATCCTGTGTTATAGGGCTTGTTTCTCTCTACAATTTCCTGTCTCACAATGTACCGTTTGTGTCCGGGAAGGGTTCGTAGTTTCATAGTTGTCGATTTTCGAAAGAAATCAGTACCTATATGTGTATTATTTCCAAATTTTAGTTTATTGTTTTTATGTATTTCATATAAAATGGGTCAGTTTTTTTCTTTACTATTTTTGTTACTAAATATTTGTGGTTTTGTTTGTTTTATTTATTTAATAAATGTTTTTATACTTTAATTAGAATCGTTTTTTACATTTCCAATTACATATTGCTCGTTTGTCGCAGAATATAAATTCTTTAAGTTTTTGAGATTAAGATTAAAATATATAATTGATTTAAATATAAAAAGGGCGCACCAAAGAATGCTGCACGTAGGCGCCAGATACCCCAGGAACGGGCCTGGGTCTTGCGCTATGTTGTATTTGTTTTGATCAAATATTTGTGACGTCGCGTCGGAGTATATTTCTAAATATCTACAAAGGGTTTCAAAAAAGTAGTGTATCTAACTTCAGTGGATGATTCTACAGATAAAAGTAAAACAAAATGTTCCTATGAACACATGCCCTAAAATGCTTTCCGAGGAAGTTACAGCCTTCGACATGATAAATAAAAATAATATATTTTGTTTAATATTAAGAAAATTGGTAAGCCATTTTTCTTGAAATTTGGTACTCTTATATACTCTTATATTTTTTACACATAAAGGTTCTCGTAGTTTAGTTCCTAACCGTAAACTGTTTTCGAGACAATTGCGTTTAAACATTACGAGGCATCGATTTTATTACACTCGCCGGCACGAAAAACGGGCACCTAAAAATTTTTATGTATTTTAAAGTTTTAAATATTGTGTTCTAGTAACAATTTGTAGCTAAATTATTTGACTTTTTAGTATGTCGTTCTAAATAAAACATGTTCACATCTGTCAATTATAAGAGGGAAAATAAAATGTTGATATTTTGGTGAAAGTTTGAAGTAAATTACTAAAAACACCATTTTGAGTAAATTAACAAAGCAAAGAATTTCAAAATTATTTTATCATCTAGGTATATCTTTTCTCGATAGTTTTTTGATTCATTTCAATAGCTGCATCTCTTTTGGAAATATTCGCTTTTGAAGACGACACTAACATTTTTTCGTGTTTTTTTACATTAAAACCATGTCTTTACATTAAAACCATGATTTTGATCCTAGTCAACAGACCTATAAAATAGTATTATTAGTTTATGTAATGTCACTGTATTTGAAAAATTATATTATTATTGTTTATTGCTCAATTACTCCAGCAGATATGGCTTTAAGTCCTAAAGTTGATATCTTCTTCTTCTCTTCTTCTTCCCAGCCATTACTCATCCACTGCAGAATGTAGGCCTCTCTCAGTTTCTTCCACTCGTTTCGATTCTGTACTCTCCTCATCCAGTTCTTACCGGCTACGGTTTGGATATCATCAGTCCATCTTTTAGGAGGTCGGCCGACTGGGCGTTTTGCTAAGCGTGGCCTCCAGCAAAGAAGTCTTTTTGCCCATCTTTCCACGGACTGTCTGGCCAAGTGTCCTGCCCAAGACCATTTAGAGTTAGCTATCCTCTCTACGATGTCCGTTATCCTCGTCTGTCGGCGAATGTCTTCATTTCGCGTCATGTGGTCGCGAAGACTGATACCCATCATGGCTCTTTCCATAGCTCTTTGGCTCACTCGCAACCTGTTCACACTTCGTGCCGTCATCGTCATTGTCTCCAAACCATAGGTCATGACAGGCAAGACGCATTTGTTGTAAACGTCTCTTTTTAGGCTATTTGGGATTTTGCTTTTGAATATAAAGTTAAGTTTACCAAACGCTGCCCATCCGAGTTTGATCCTTCTAGAAATTTCGGTTGTTTGATTTTCCTTGCCGAGTTTTATGGCATGACCTAGATATATATACTCTTTAACGTTCTCAATCCTTTGTCCATTAACATTAACTTGCTCTTCATTTTCATTTAGGGTTTTAGTTTTAGACAAATTCATTTTTAAACCTACTTGCGCAGATGTGTGGTGAAGTTGTTCGAGCATTGTTTGAAGTTCTTCCAACGATGAGGCCAGGACAACGACATCATCAGCGAAGCGCAAGTGGTTAAGCATCCCACCATCTACCTTAATACCCTTATTGTCCCAATTCAGCTTCTTAAATACGTCCTCCAGGGCCAGTGTAAAAATTTTGGGGTAAATAGTATCTCCCTGTAGGACTCCTCTTTCCATTTTAATTTTATTTGTGATATTTATGTCATCCAGTTCGATAATCATTTTAGCTGATTTGTAAATAGATGATATTATGCCCGAGTATCTGTAGTCTATTCTGGCATTTTGTAGGGCATCGAGGATGGCGTGTAGCTCTATAGAGTCGAAAGCCTTCTCATAATCCACAAAGGCGACATATATCGGGAAGTTGTATACGATGCTTTTCTCTATGAGAGTGCGGACTGCCTGAAGGTGAGCCACAGTACTATATCCACTTCTAAACCCTGCCTGTTCCGGGGGTTGATAGAAGTCGAATTTGTTTGACAGACGATTTGTCAGCACCTTTGTGAATATTTTGTAGAAGTGCGATTGCCGGCTGATGGGACGATAATTGTCGAAGTTGATATCTACCATGATCAAATAGAGCAGCTATAGTCAGGGGTGGATGGGGAAGTGACCAAACCGACCAAAAAATGACCATAACGAAGAAACATATTATATTAACATACATAATTATTAATATATAATGTTTATCTCATTTGACAATTTTGAATAGTCAACATTTTGAGCCCACATCTGATAACCTGCCACCTCCATCTATCTCCAGCCATTCCCACAATCCTCTAAACATTGTTTTTAGTTTTTCTGTGTTAAAAGTTTCTACAGAAAAGCAGTTGGCATCTTCTTGTATGATAATGCCATGACGCAAACGAAAAAAACCTAGACCTAGGCAGTGGACATAAATGTGTTCTGATGTTTGTGTTACAGTCCATAATAAGAATATTTGGATTTTCTAGACATATTAATATTTTATTATCTAATCTAGTTTAAACATTATTTAACTCTTCTCTGCTGTCTCAGTAATTTTTAGTAAATTAATTTTAGCAACATTTTAAACAACATTTTAGACTTGGCTTTTAGTTCTCAAGCATAGAGATAGCCATCACATGTTTTCTCTGTCAACCGCAGAGTTCGCGTGAAATTCGTCAATCTTTTTACAAAGGGGAGCTCGAAAAATGTTGCAGCGAGCAACAGTTGTCAATCTATATTCTTAGTATACACTTAGATCGAGACTATTTAAATTTACCTGATGCTATTCATTCTTTCTTCTGCTGTCAGTCAGTCATATTTATTCAGTTATTAATAAAAGAATAGTGGTAAAACTATACAGGGTGAGTCTTAAATAAATGCAAATATTTTCAGGGGTGGTATATTTCGACCCCAAGAACACGTGTATGAGGTTTATTTTGCAAAAGAAGATGTTAGAAATCTTGCATTTTCTTTGAAATTTTTCAGTATATTTTAGAAAACTTTTTAGAAACTTTTTATTCACCGCAAATTTTCCCGCGGTATACGCACGGTTTCTTAATTTCTGATATTCCGGTACGAAAAGAGATGCAGATACCTACAAATTGAGGTGGCTTAAATATTTTTAAAAATATATATTTTTTTTAATTTTCAAACTTTAATAACTCAGTTGGACTTATTTGAAACACGGTAATGAGAATATATTATGTTTCTTTTATTGAGATCTACGAGCCCTGAAAATATTTGCACTTATAAAGTCACCTTGTATAACAAAAATGTTCAAACCAAACAAACAACAGATGTTTATTAAAATTATAAGTGTCTCAGGGAGATCTTACAATAGTTATTTTACAAATTGGTGTTTATGTATTGTGCTGTTGTCCAAAAAAAGGCAAAAGTGTAAAATCTATTGACACACACTGCTCATTCACGCCAGTTCGAGGCCGGATGAGATCAGATATCTCGTGAGTAAGAGTCGATTTAGATACTTGCCAAGTCGGTAGACCATTGACCATGATATGGCCGAGGACCGCGGTTCGGATTCCGCGTAAACAAAGTAGGCTCCGTCCAGATTAGCCCTGGCAGCAAAAAGGAGACGTTAACTGAAATCTTTACTTTTTACTTTACTTTCTAAGGATCTTACGTCACTTTAGTTAGAAGATTAACTATGTAAATTTTGCTAATCCAATCTTTTTTTGAGCTCTGATCGGGACCGGCCGGGCCGGTGGGCTTCTTTATTTATCTTTATAATAAGACTTTTAAATGACAGTGACATTATAAAAACAGTAAACACTACTTTCTAAGTGTGTTGATGAGAACCCAAAATCAATGCTAATATTGCTGTAGATCGTTACTGTCTTATTTAAAAGCAAATATCTCCAATAAAAATAAAGATATTGAGATGAATCGAAAAACAAACTGTCGAGAAAAGATGTACATAGATGATAATTTTTTTTAAATCCTTTGCATTGCTAACATATTCCACAGGGTATTTCAAACTTTCACCAGAATATTAACATTTTGTTTTCCCTTGTATGATTGGCAGCAGGAAACTTCATTTTTAATTTAGAAAGAGACACTAAAAAGCCAAATAATTTAGCTACAAATTGCTTAAAAAATTATCAAAATCGGCCAACTCGAACAAAATATGTTAAACTTTAAAATACATCAAGATTTTAAAGTGCCTGTTTTTCGTGCCATTGAGTGTATTAGCGAAATCCTCAGAGTAATTAATTTATAATTTCTTTACAAATTCATTCGCAAGTGTTATATTTTCTATATCACTTAGTGTATTTTGCAAGCATACGACTTGCTTAATGCATTTAACCGCTTAAAATAAAATAAAAATTCTGAATGTTATTTGCTAGAATGCGAAAAATGTTGACTAAGTTAATTTATTTCTATAACGACTCCGCATTTATTTTTAAATTTACTCTTTGACGTTCCGAATATTTGATGAATAAAACTCTACATCCCACGAGACTGGCTTTAATTACTTCGCTCGCATGACGTATAAATTTTTAATTTTGACTTTGCATCGGTTTTTTTTTATTTTCTCTCAGTTTCGCCTTTATCTGCTCTTTCTGTCTTTTCTGTTATTTTTATTTCGAGTAAACAAAGGTCGCATTGTCTGACTTCCCCACCTAAAATTTTCTCTTGTGTACACCAACATGCTTTTTATCATTCGGCTATTCAACCTGGCCTTAATTAAAACGCAGTATGTTTTATGGCAAAGTATCATTTAAAAAATAAACCATGGAATAAAGCTTCTAAGATTTTTGTATGCAAAACGGTTTTATAGTAGTATAATTTAATAAATCCGTTTAGTCTTTTTAACAAGTTATAGCACAGGATCCTTAAAATACAGGATTTATTATTTTTTTAGGATCCAGGAAACTTAATTTCTAATACACAGGGTGCCAATCAAAAAGTTGCCACCAATATGTTTAATTAATATTAATAATAATTGATTTTGGAGACTGTTTATATATATAACATATATTATATATTACAGTTGGGGGTTGGAACCATAAAATAATTAACTAGCAAGAAGTGTCAACTCTGTGTTAAATCGTGGAAACACCAGGAAATATACGCCACCAAAAGCCTTCGTGGTCGTCTGGAGAACTAATTTTCCAATAGACAGGTTGACATGATGGCTTCATTTTTATTTCCATTTCCGGTTATTCAATGGCGGGCCCTCTTTCAGTTTAAATATATTTTGTATTTTTTTATCATAAATTAAACCAAAAAATAACTTATTCACATATATTTATTTGAAATATGGAACCAAACCAAACTTCCGAAACGAAACTAAACGGAGTGAATTAAAATGGCCGAATATTTCTGATAGATTTGTTCTAGAACAAATCTGTCAATTCTAAACTGTGAAGTTAGACAATAGTTAGATAGAGACCATGCTGTCCTTGTCTAGGCGGCCATACTTGTCGTGAGGAGAATGACAGAAATGACAGGAATGACAGGAATGACAGTTTCTAATTTTTCTATTTCACTGTCACCCTGGTTGGAACCCTTTGGTGTTACAATAAGCAAAATAAAACACTAAATTACTAAAATACTTTTATTTTTACAATGGACAACTTCTTATATCATAATCTTTTATATATCAAATTAAATCTTTTTTTATTCTGCTCATGATGTTACAAGGTTGCTTATAAAAATAGGGGTTATCATGGCTCAAACAGTAGAAGGAACGACTTTATATGGGTCCGGCAATAGTGTGTCGGGCATCCGTAGCTCCAATAATAAAAAACTTAGAAATTAAAGTGCCAACCTAAAGTATGTGTTAAGATATGATGATTTTTTTAAATGGAAAAACATGATGTATATTATTGAAGTTTGGATTCCTATCTGATCACTTTATGTAATCCTAAGATATTATTAACAAGAAATGTTCTGAAATCAACTGTACTAAATATTTACTATAGTTAGTCTATACTTACTATAAAGTATTTCAAAATATGTATCTTGTGTCAATATCAGTCTGGTATCTTACCGTTGAAAGATCCATATGTAATAAAAACGCGAATATTTGCGAAACCGTTAAAAATTTTTAAATACTTTAAATATAAAAAATATTCATTTTTTAATTCTCCATCTAACAAAGGAATAATACTCGTATACAGGGTGTTCCATTAAAAAAAAACGAAGAAAAATTATTTTGTATTTTAGAATGTTTGGCATAGAACTTTGAACACCCTGTAAGTTTTAAGATTATGACATTTATAACAAAGTAAGTACAGATCAACTATAGTAAATATTTAGTATAGTTTTGATTTCAGAACATTTCCTGTATTTTTAATAATTCTTTAATAAAAGGATGAAAACAAATTTATTTATTTACTCATCAATATTTTTAAAACTATCAAAACATATTTAATAATATCTTAAGGTTTTGTAAAGAGATCAGAAAGGAAGCCAAAAATTCAATAATATACATTGTGTTCCATTTGAAAAAAAAATATCCCGATCCACTCATAAGTTTTTGCGCCACCCTGTAGGAGTTAAAATATTTTCCTGAAATACATCTTAAGACATACTTTAATTGGCACTTATACAAATCAATTCCTAAATGTTTTATTATTGGAGCTACAAATGCCCGAATAGAATAGTCACTTACCGTTAGTAGTAGTTAAATATTTTCCTGAAATACATCCTAATGCATACTTTAGTTGGCACTTATACAAACCAATTCCTAAGTGTTTTATTATAGGAGCTACAGATGTCCGAATAGAATAGTCACTTACCGTTAGTAGTAGTTAAATATTTTCCTGAAATACATCCTAATGCATACTTTAGTTGGCACTTATACAAATCAATTCCTAAGTGTTTTATTATAGGAGCTACAGATGCCCGAATAGAATAGTCACTTACCGTTAGTAGTAGTTTAAATATTTTCCTGAAATACATCCTAATGCATACTTTAGTTGGCACTTATACAAATCAATTCCTAAGTGTTTTATTATAGGAGCTACAGATGCCCGAATAGAATAGTCACTTACCGTTAGTAGTAGTTTAAATATTTTCCTGAAATACATCCTAATGCATACTTTAGTTGGCACTTATACAAATCAATTCCTAAGTGTTTTATTATAGGAGCTACAGATGCCCGAATAGAATAGTCACTTACCGTTAGTAGTAGTTAAAATATTTTCTTGAAATACATCCTAATGCATTCTTTAGTTGGCACTTATACAAATCAATTCCTAAGTGTTTTATTATAGGAGCTACAGATGTCCGAATAGAATAGTCACTTACCGTTAGTAGTAGTTTAAATATTTTCCTGAAATACATCCTAATGCATACTTTAGTTGGCACTTATACAAATCAATTCCTAAGTGTTTTATTATAGCAGCTACAGATGCCCGAATGGAATAGTCACTTACCGTTAGTAGTAGTTAAAATATTTTCTTGAAATACATCCTAATGCATACTTTAGTTGGCACTTATACAAATCAATTCCTAAGTGTTTTATTATAGGAGCTACAGATGCCCGAATAGAATAGTCACTTATCGTTAGTAGTAGTTAAAATATTTTCCTGAAATACATCCTAATGCATACTTTAGTTGGCACTTATACAAACCAATTCCTAAGTGTTTTATTATAGGAGCTACAGATGTCCGAATAGAATAGTCACTTACCGTTAGTAGTAATTTAAATATTTTCCTGAAATACATCCTAATGCATACTTTAGTTGGCACTTATACAAATCAATTCCTAAGTGTTTTATTATAGGAGCTACAGATGCCCGAATAGAATAGTCACTTATCGTTAGTAGTAGTTAAAATATTTTCCTGAAATACATCCTAATGCATACTTTAGTTGGCACTTATACAAATCAATTCCTAAGTGTTTTATTATAGGAGCTACAGATTAAAGATGTAGAGAATAGTCACTTACCGTTAACAACTAAACGTTTGACTTGACATTCATTATATTCGATTTAATTAATAATTAAATTTCGGAATTTTTTCTATTTCCCTTAAATTCTATACTCTAACGAAAATTCAAAATTTGAAGTCTGTGAGACTTCTAATACCTTATAATATTAATAATCATTAAGTAAACCACTGTCAAAATTAAAGGATTTTGACTAGCGATAATTATTAACAAACTATAAGGGATATTGGATATATTGACAATATAGGCAGATATTACAAAAATTCTATTTTATATTCGTTGGAAGTACGCTGAGATAAGGTCTTGATATTAAACTTTTAGGTAAATTTGACCTTTGGACCTTTTAAAGGTTACGGCAGGTTTGTTTGTATTTGTATTTTACGACATTCAAGATAGAACCTCTATTTTTGTACTTTACTATATAAAATAACAAAAAAGATCAACATCTAATACCTATTTATATCTAAACAATTTTTTCAGTATCAACACTTTGTTTATATCAATTAAATAGCTGTTTTCAATTTTAATTTCAAAGTATTCAGTTTATAGTTGTGTGTAGTTATACAAGGTGTCCCAGAAATAAGTGCAAGTATTTTAACTGGTAGTATAGTTCAACCCCAGAAACACGCTCTCTTTTGGAATTTTTTTTAGTTTTTAGTTAAAAAACATAATTTCTTGATAATATGGCAACATAGGTAGTAAATTAAATTTACAAGAAAGAAAATCCAGAAAAGATCCAGTGGTTCTCAAAATTTGAGCATAAAATTATTTTTTTGGAAATTTTCAAAGTATATACTCCGTTATTTTGGACTTATTTGAAAAACGATAAAGAGAAAATATGTTTCTTTTATCTAGATCTATGATCTCTTAAAATACTTGCACTTATTTCTGGGTCACCCTCTATAAACAATTTCTTATCATTAAATCACGATTTTGTCTATAAAAATTATTGTGGATAAGATGATAATTTGAATAAGTGAATAAGTTTATTTGAATGAAATAATTAGTTATTCTAAATTAGTTTTATAATTAACGTGTAGACATGTTGGTTTGGCGTTTACATGTCTAAGGAGCGAGTTGCTATGATGATCTAGTAAAGGCGCGATTCTTACTTAACGTATATAGTAGTATAGTTATTTACCAGTAAATATGATTTCCCTATTTATCTCGATTTTTGAACGAAATCTACTTGTACGCTGCACCAACTACCTACTTTAAAGTCGCTTTCTGGAATTTGCAATAATATCACTATCAGTTTAAGTTCTGACAAAATATTCTGCTAGATTTACTACCAGTGACGTAGCTACACCCAGTGATATAGAGGGCCCCGTTCTGGGCTTCAACCGACCGGTTATAAATTGAAATATACAAAGTTGGCAGAAAGTTACGGAGAGCTAGATGTGTATCTAGATACCCCACTGTTTACTACTCGTACCTCTTAACAAAACCAATAGTAGAATTAATAATAAATAACATAAAATAAGCTCAGAAAAGCACAAACCACAACAAATCCACATAATTTCAAATCAAATTCAAATATATCATTTGAACTGCTAAAAAAGGGAATTCATTGTTTCGATTCCATCTCTAATGCAAGAATAGATCGATAGCATTATACTATTTTCTTAATATTTTTATCAAAGAAACATTCAGGAGTATATTTTAATATATCGTATTGTTCGAATTTATTACCATAAGAGACTAGATGTTTAAAAGTAGCCTCTAAATTAATTATAACTATTATAAATATCAAAAGCAATTACCCAGCGCAACAAAATATAACAGCTAAACTTCTCACCTATCTCGTTTGTTTAAGCTTCAACCAGTTTAGTAGAAAGTGCAATATACTAAATAAATTACTTTACCGGTAGTCGTTAAAATTCGTTATCCTTTCGTCTTCTGTTAAATTTAATTAATCTTAAACTTTTAGTGGCTTGTCAGTAAATTCTGTTTATATTGTAACGGGCAAAATTTTTTAAATCGATATCTAAAACACACTCTACACTATGCGGAGAGTAGACTGAAACAGGCCAAGGTTAGGTTAGGTTAAGCGTTTCGACTTATTTCGTATTGTCTTGACCTGTTTCAGTTTGTCTCGACCTACTTTTGATTCTTAAAAACGCCTCAAAACTGCTCGTGAAATTACGGAAACCGGCGTGGGGGGATTTTTTGGCGTTTCCTGTTGTCTCGTTCAGTTTCGTTTCGTTTCGAGCTATTTCCAAAACGTGGCGGTATCTGTAGTCGAGTCAAAGGACTTTTTTCATAAATCTCAGTGAAATAAGTAAACCTAGACGTTTCTAAATTATCTATTGTTACGATGATAATTCGTTAATTACATCTCGTTTTATGTTGATATACAGGGTGGTCCAAACTGTATTCGGGAAACTCCGGCAGCGTATTTTGCAGCTAAAAATAAGTAAAAAAGTTCCTATAAATGTATGTCCTAAAATGCTTTGTTTCGGAGATACAGGATGTAGAAGTTTCATTTTTATTTCAATTTTTTCCAAATAATTTTTGAAGTAAAGTCAATATTTGAATGAAAATTGGTATCTGAGAGTTTATTGGCATGAGAAAATATTTTTTAACTGGTTTGAAGAGTAATAATTTTTCGTCCGTACCTGTATAAAACTACTAAGTAAAAAAATCTACATTTAAGACCTTTTTACGTAAAAATATTTCTTGGTAAAAATCGCTACAAGTGGATTCAAAATTATCAATACCTGTCATCATTGACATAAATAATTAAACATGTTGACTAAATATAGTAATTAGACAGAAACTGTTTTATCATCAATGTTCAACAGAAACTGTTTTATCATCATTTTTCGCAGAAAATTTATGATTAGTTTAAAAAAATTAAAATTTCCCAAATTTATTATTTCAGTCAAATAACTGTATCTACTCTCAACGTGTTTGTTTTGTCAATAATGACATGTATTGACTATTTCGATTCTAAATATCTTGAGAATGGTTGCTCGTAACAACTTTTACCAAGAAATATTTTTTACGTAAAAAGTCACGGAAATGTATATTTTTTCACTCGGCAGTTTTATACAGGTACGGACAAAAAGTTATTACTCTTCAAAACAGTTAAAATACATGTAGTTGGCGCCCCCTACTATTAGGAGTCATATTGACATCAAAATCAAATTTCTCATGTCAAAAAACTCCCAGACACCAATTTTAATCCAAATATTGACGTTACTGCAGAAATTATTTGGAAAAAATCGAAATAAAAATGAAACTTCTACACCCTGTATCTCCGAAACTAAGCATTTTTGGACATATATCTATACGAACATTTTTACTTATTTTTATCTGCAGAATATGCTGCCAAAGTTTCCGGAATACAGTTCGGACCACCTTGTATACAGGGTGTTTCAAAAAACATGTGCCATGTGTCTCTCGTGGGGAGCTTCATCGCGTAAAAATAAATAATTTATTTTTCATATCAACATAGGTTCAATTCTGCTTTGTTTCATAGCTACAGGGTGTTAAAGTCTTAATATTTTTTCGATTTATTATAATTTTCTTCCAAGTACTTTTAGCGTTTCGAACGAAATGTTGAGGGTAAAAGTTACTATAAATGCGACACATTTTAAAGCTAAAAAAGTGTCGAAATAATCACCAGGGACGTGCGTATGGGATATCACTGGAATATTCTTCTAAAAAACATGTACGCCACTGACTTTTTTCTCTCTTGTTAGCGAAATAGTGTAAGCAGTTTAATGCCGATTAAAAGTTGCCTCTTGATATTTTGTCGATTTCGGCCTCCTTGATGAGATAAACCCAATTTTATCAATTTGCGTTGATCCAAGTCTAATAGGAACCTTTAAAAAATTTAATATCATTAACTTGTGAAACTTTTAAATAAGTACTCATTGATTCCTCATCAAAGAATATGAAAAAAGTTCCTATAAACCTGGGTATGAAAAGGCATAGTTTTAGAGTTATAGGATGTTAAAACTTTTTAAAATTAGTTTTTTTGTAATTATCTTAAATACCATTATTTTTTTATTTAAATTTGCTGTAGGTTGGACTAATAGGAATAATAACTAAAAGTAATAATATTTAATAATAAATGAGGTAAAATATATAATTCATTAATGTTATTTTTATTTTATTAATTGTGATAATAAAATTGAGTTTATCTCATCAAGGAGGCCGAATTCGACAAAATATCAAGAGACAGAATTTAATTGGCACTACATAATTCTGATATCAAAAGAAAAAACTCAGTAACGCACATGTTTTTTTTTTGAAAAATATTCCAGTGATAACCCATATGCACGTCCCTGATGAATTAATCGATGCTATTTTAGCATTAAAATATGTAGCATTTATAGTGACTTTTACTATCAAAATTTCATTCGAATAACTAAAAGCACATGGAAGAAAATTATAATAAATCAAAAAAATATTAATACTTTAACACCCTGTAGCTACGAAACAAAGCAGAATCGGAGCTATGTTAATATGAAAAATAAATCTTATTTATACGTGAGGAATCTCCCCACTAGAGATGGCACATGTTTTTTGAAACACCCTGTATACCATAATATTAATATTTGAACACGCGTTTTGAATATGTCAAACCGCGAATATCTGTGAAACCGTTAAAAATTTTGAAATACTCTAAATACAAAAAATCTTATTTTTTGTATTTAAAGTTCCAATTCTCCATCTACTAAAAAAATAATATACAGGGTGCTCAATTAAAAAAACGAAGAAAAATAATTTTATATTTTCGAAAGTTTGGCGTAGAATTTCGTACTTTCTGTATGATTTAATATTACGAAATTTATATCAAAGTAAGTACAGACCATCTTAAGTAAATACCTAGTATAGTTTTGATTTCAGAATAGTTCTTGTATTTTTAATAATATTTTATATAAAGGCTGAAAAATATATATTTTTTATTTATTTATTAATATCTCTGAAACTATCGAAATCTGTGTACTCATATTATGTTAGGTTATGTAAAGTGATCTGAAAGGAAGCTAAAAATGCAATAATATATAGGGTGTATAAGGTGTAATAATGTTCTATTAAAAAAATCATCCCGGTCCACTCACACTTTTTGAGTCACCTTGTACAAATTAGAATATTTTCCTGAAATGCATAGTTCTACATACCTAGTTCATACTTTAGGTTTGCATTTAAAAAAAATTCTAAGTTTTTTAATCTAGGAACTACAGGTGCGTAACGTTTGTTGCTTGTATGTTAAATTTTAAAGTATTTGAAATTTTTAAAATGGTCTGTTTCGTATTGGTCAGTGTACTAGTATATTTATAAAAGAAATAAATAATTACGTCCTATGCATATTATATAATGTCCTATACATATTTATTTTATTTTTGTAAAACTTTAAAAAAAATCTAAATTTTAAAATAGATTTTATACAAACTATATCCAAATTGACAAAGAGTATATTTAAATCGAAGTAGCTTCGATCTGAAAATTGAAAAAGTATTCTTATCCTTATTTCCTAGAAAGCTTCCATAAAAGTTTTATCTAGAACTTATACCGGTCCGCTTTTTGGCCTTTGTACTATTTATCGGCAGCTTATCGAAAACTTTTCAACTTTGGTTTATTTTTAATGCTTTATAAGTCGGGTTTAAGTTTGCATAGTATCACCAAACAATGTAAACTAAAAAGTTAATACAAAGTGAATTTTGATCAATTGAGGGACTAAGAATTATAAGTGAAATTTAAATTAAGCGTTCTTGAAACTTATATATTCTAAACAAATATACTCTTAGTAAATTATACACCTTAAATAAGTATTAAACAGGGATAGTGTAGATCCCCGAAATGTTTTACGAAGCATTTCTGGAAATATTTCGTGAAACAGTTCGCCAAACATTTCTGGGAATACTTTCAGAAGTAAACTGAAATATATGCCCGTGTTAATCTAGGTTAATAATAAAAAACAAATAACCAATCACGGCGCGTCTCGATCTATTTCAGGAAACGTGGGAACTAATTTTTATAACACGAGCTTATATTTATCGTACTAATTTGTGAAATAGCACGAAGCAATCAAGGTCTAACGTTGTGGTGGCTTAAAAAAAAAGTAAACGTGGAGTATGAATAAATGTCATTAATTTGTAATGGAGTGTAATGTAATGCCACTATATTAAAAACTGATATGAAAAATCAATTTAATATAGTGGTTAATAACAGTTGCCGATGGAAGATTAAATTGGCTATTCCTCTACACAAGAATATTTGATTTTAATCATTGTCTAACATTATTAATTACAATATAGTAAAAAAATATATTTCCAAAACTTAAAATCGTAAAACTGCTGGGCAATAGGCAGTGACTAACTCCGTATCCGTGTCCGCCTTTTATTGGTTATAATCCACGGTGTTAAACTATTTAAAAATCGTCTAATTATTTCTTATTTCTGAATAGATTTATATCAAACCATGTTATTATTATATATAAAATTATCTTTTATTGACATCGGGTCGATCAGTAATTTTCCCAATCAACTCGATATATTGATGATGTTGCCAGTATTACTCATCAAGCATCAAGCAATACTACTATTATATTAATCAATTAAGGCCGCGTAGACACAAGGATACTATAGAGATAAGGATAGTTCGATTCCTATCTTCCTGCAGTGTCAGTTTTTTTACGTCATCTACTGACCGAGTTGAAGTTGGCGCTAAAGATTTTAGACAGTGACAGTTATTTTTGCGTTTGACGGACGAGCGCACAGTGATGAAGATAAATTTAGCGGAACAAAAGCGTTTGGTTAGAAATAAGCCAAAAAATGTGTACTGTAAGAATAAATAGTAGACATTCCAATTGATATAAAAATGCATGAATATTCTTTGTATTTCGATACATTTTTATCAGCCAAATTTGGTCGTTTTCTGCTTAGCAAGGCAGAGATCATACGAAAACAAAATATTTACAAGTGCTTATACATTTTATTCCAAAGTCAAATTATGTTAAGTATTAATTATGTTTTCTACTGTACGTATATTATTTGTTAAAATCCTTCGTGCCTTTGTTCTGCAGATATCAAACTCACTTTTTTTCAAATATCGATATATCGAATGATGTAGATCCTTTGAGTTACCAATAGTTACTAGCACAGGTAGTCACAGTCACAGGGAGTTCAAGCTTAACAGGTGAATGCCCAAAAAGTTTCATTTCAATCGAATAGTATAAAAACAAAACAACTCCATCAAAAGGCACTGAGTTTAAAAAATTGTCTTAGATACTTACAATATATGAATTTACAATTACTGAGTGTTAAAATTAAAATTAAAATATCTATCTTAATTAATATTTTTAAAATAAAATATAATTTTTTAAAATAAAATATAATTTTTTAAAATAAAATATAGAGGGTGTCACAAGATTACAAAGTAATTAAAAAGTAACTGCTAAAGAGTTTTTTGTAAGTATTTCACCTGATATCATAATTTTATGTATTTGGCAATAGTTTACAATACGGTTTTTGTCTTGTTTTTGTGTGTCATGTACGAATAATATCATAGTTTTATTATCTTGTATTTATTTATTAATAAATTATGTTGTTAATAAATATATAGTTGCTATATATTAGACCATTTGCTACGTTCTTAGATTTTATGTCCCAAACATTGCTCTTGAGATTTTGTCCCGCTAGAATAACCATCCGCCGCACTGTGGAGCGCTGGTCAGCGCGTGACGTAGCATTCCACGCCGACTACGACAGCGGCGATTTGACGCGATCGAACAGTCCTTTAGAATATATACAGTCCTTGGCGTAGACAAACATAACATATACAATTTTACATACTAATTCCATTATACTTCGTTCGCGTCGAATTAATCATTTGTAATGGTGATGATAAAGCAAAGCAAGAATTTCCATTAACATACAAACTGGATAAAATTTTCTCACATTTATGTCAGCATGAGAAAAAACAATATGGCGATATTATTATATAACTTGGTAATATTTGAGGGGTAGTTTCATCTCGTTGGAATTTGACTTTCGAAAAATCCGTTTGCCAAAAATAAGCATTTTACGTCAATCAGTTTAAGCAGAATCGTGGTTAATCAATTACCCAACTTTTTGGAACACCCTGTAAGATTTTTTTAAAAATTTTAAAATATGTAAAAATACAAAATAAATTATGCGTGTCCAAGCGTTTTCCCCAAAGACTAACCGTTTTTTAAATATCAAATATTGTAATATTTGAGGGGCGTTTTCACCCTCTTGGAATTTGAGATTCGAGAAGCCCCTCCTTATCGAACCTCTACACCCCACAGTCAATCCGTTTGCTAAAAATCAGCTTTACACGTCAAGTATTTTAAGCCAGAATCGTTATTACTCAATGGTCATATTTTATGAAACACCCTGTATATTTTTTTTTAAAAATCTTAAAATCACCTCTACACCCTAAAGTCAATTCGTTTTCAAAAAATCAGCTTTTTAATGTAATTAATCAATGACCAGATTTTTCGAAACAACCTGTATACATTTTTTAAAAATCTTAAAATATGTAAAAAATAAAATAAAATATACGTATTTAAGCGTTTTTTCGGAAACTTGACCGTTTTTTAAATAAAAAATATTGTAATATTTGAGAGGTGGTTTCACCCCCTTGGAACTGGAATTTCGAAAAATCCCTTCTTATCGAACCTCTACAACCTAGAATCAACCTGTATGCCAAAATTGAGCTTCTTACGTTGTGTGGTTTGAGCAGGATCATGATTAATAAGTGAGTCAGTCACTTAAGAATTTTATATTAGTATAGATCAAATAATAAACATATTGTAATAATTATATTCCTGCAGATTGAGTGAAATGTTTTGTTCTTAAATATCTACTCTACATATTATTAACCGCGTGTTCAAATATTAATCTTGTGGAATATACAGGGTGGTCCGAACTGTATTCCGGAAACTTCGGCAGCATATTCTGCAGATAAAAATAAGTAAAAAAGTTCTTATGAATGTATGTCCTAAAATGCTTAGTTTCGGTGATACAGGGTGTAGTAGATTCATTTTTATTTCGATTTTTTCCAAATAATTTCTAAAGTAACGTCAATATTTAGATGAAAATTGGTGTCTAGAAGTTTTTTGAAATGAGAAATTTGATTTCGATGTCAATATGGCTCCTACTTGTAGAGGGCGCCACCTACGTATTTTTTAAATGGTTTGAAGAGTAATGACTTTTTTTTCGTACCTGTATAAAACTAGCTAGTTAAAATACATGCATTTACGACATTTTTTAAGTAAAAAAGGTCTCTTGGTAAAAATCGCTACGAGTAATGGTTCTCGAGATATTTGGAATCGAAATTACCAATACCTGTCATCATTGACAAAAATTAATTAGTTATTAGACTAAAATCCTAAATTTGAAAAGTTTTTGTGTCAAAAGTTCAACAGAAACTGTTTTATCATCATTTTTTTTAAGAACAATTTATGATTAGTTTAAAAAAAAAAGTGCCCAAATTTCTCATTTCAGTCAAATAACTATCTACTCAACATGTTTATTTTAGTCAATAATGACATGTATTGACTATTTCCATTGTAAATATCTTGAGAACGGTTGCTCGTAGCGATTTTTGCCAAGAGACATTTTTTACGTAGAAAATCACGGAAACATATTTTTTCAATCAGTAGTTTTATACAGGTACGGACAAAAAGTTATTACTCTTCAAAACAGTCAAAACACATGTAGGTGGCGCCCCCTATAAATAGGAGTCATATTGACATCAAAATCAAATTTCTCATGTCAAAAAATTCACAGACACCAATTTTCATCCACATATTTACGTCACTTCAGAAATTATTTGGAAAAATCCTATTTCCCTATATCCGAAATTAAGTATTTTAGGACATACATTTATATAAACTTTTTAACTTATTTTTATCAGTAAAACATGCTGCCGAAGTTTCCGGAATACAGTTCTGACCACTCTGTATATTAACATAAAACGAGATGTAATTAACGGAATATCATAGTAACAACATTTTAGAGTCCAGATTTACTTATTTCACTGAGATTTATGAAAAAAGTCCTTTGCCTCGGGTACAGATACCGCCACGTTTTGGAAATAGCTTAAAACAAAACAAAATTGAACGAGGCAACAAGAAACGCTAAAAAAATCCCCCACGCCCTTCTCACGAGTAGTTTTCAGGCGCCTTTAAGAATCGAAAGAAGGTCGAGGCAAACCAAAGTGGGTCAAGACTTCGGTTTGCCTCAAACCACAACCTAACTGAAAATAAACTGAAATGACCTTGAATGCATCGAATAGTTCTCCGCATAGTGTAGAGGCTGTTTTATGCTTTCCACATATGCATTAAATATAGCAAATATTTATCTTTTTTATCGAAAAGAAAAAGTAAATATGTTTATAAAATTATTTTGTTTTTCTTAAAGGCCATATTATTACGTTTAATATTGTTGAATGTTATTATGCTATCTTATTATAATTCTATTACATAATTAAATTAAACGATTACCATTTTTCAGCTAAAATTGACTTTAAAACAATTTAATTCGAATCATTTTACTAATGTTACATGTATCGCTGCTATTAACAGAAAACGGAAAACGTAAAATAAACCTACCCAAAAATTAACTTTGCCTGGAAAATTGCTCACATTTTATTTGCTTTTAAACTTTTAACTGTTCATCAAGCAATTAACTCTATGTTCGTTACGTTTTTGGAAGCCCTCTTTGGCCATATCACTTTGATTATGAGTGCTGCGCAAAAGTCAATTAGTATTAATGCAGACATTCAAAGGGCAAATGATCAATTTTTCTTAAAAGGGCTACATCTCTTTAACAATATTTTCACAAATGCTTCGATTATTAAAATCAGATTAAATATTTTTTTATATCAGAATTAATTGATATTACATACTGAATATGTTATTGCAATATTAAAATTAAATTAAAATTATATTTAAATAAGAACGAGTCGCTTATTAAATTATCTAAATTTTGATTATAAATAATTATTTTGTTATATTGATACCTCTATAACATTTTGTTTTAATAAATATTAATTAGTTATAAATTGAGCTGAATTAAACATAAAATGATTGTTACTAATAAATATAGTATAAACAAAAATTTTCTTTAATAAATGATTCCTCAATTTGGAGGGGCAAAAATGCAATAATTATAAATATAGGGTCGCTGATATGTATGGGAACGGTCAATTATTAGGTAAAATATAAGAGGTACCGCAAAAAGTTAAATATAAAAGTTATAGGGTTTTTAAATATCTATTCGCGGGTAATAAATTTAAGTATACAGAGTCGGTCATAAAGTCGTGGCACATCAAAGTGTCATTTTTTTAAATGGAATTCCCTGTATATCAATGCATATTTCGATTCTTTCTTCAATTCTAAGCAAGAATCGAGATAGACATAATGTCCCTCAAACCAACCGTTTCCGAGCTATTGACTTTTGTAAATATTACTTAAACAATTTGATTTAATTAATTTCGATGTGTTTGATTTCATTTAACGATGCCATTCTGCGGAAACTGTGATACTTAATAATATTTGACATTAGTTTTCAAGTTAGAATTTATAGATGTATAAAATGAGATTATATCAAGTTATTTAGCTCTACTTATTTTATTAAATGAAATGAAAGGAGAAAACCATGATCACTATTCCAGAAAATCAAACTATGCTGTCCTGAACTTTAATAAAAGAGAAATAATAATATAGAAACTGTCCTCATACCTAGGTTTATAGTTTAATACATTCAAAACATGCCACATTTATATCGTTCCAAACTGAAGAGATTTTTGTTAGTTTAACGGGTCCCCACCCGTACGTACGAAGTCCCTTGTTGCGGAATCGACGCTAAAGTTGAAGGTTTGTGTCAATATCTTATAATTTAATAAGTTATAAGTTATACTATGAATTATTTTATTTATTGTTTGCCCTTTTGCGAGCTAAGATATTCGCGCATGCACGGTCGAAAATTGTTAGTACACTCAACAAGGCCCTTATTCTTTTAAACTTTAAAGGTAGAGTTTTGACCAGCATCTAATTGCGCAACTTTACCTCCATTTTATCTTGTACTTCTTCTAGTTTCCGAGGTCCTAATGATGAGGTTTAAATTTGGGACACCATTACAAACACGAATTAGAGCACAAAAGTATTATTACTTTAGAAAAGTATATCAAAAAATATATGTATTTTACATTATTTCAACTACAGTTTGTGACCTTAAAACTCTAATTTAACTTCAAAAAACTTTGTAACTTTATCAACATTATTTTATATAAAAAGAAAGTTGATAAAAAAATACTTAAAAAAAAGTCCGACATAAAAAAACTGAATAAATTTGCTAAAGAACGAAAACGAATCAAACTTTTTTCTTATTTTCTATAGAGCTCCAAATAATTTTTCAGCACAAAAGTGATAATCATTATATATTTTGCGCCCCACAAACAGGGTCGCCTTTAGGTGGCAGCAGTGATTAGGTATGCATGAAGTTTCCGAATTACTTAAGTTTATTATGTTTGGCGAAAGCTTTCCCGAAGTAATTTAATAACAATCTGCACACGATTATCTTTGATCAATTTTTAAAGCACAAAATTGGTTTTTCCGGATACGCAAATCGATTTACGTAGACATGAGGGGATCATACTGTCGCTTCCCTAAAAGATTAACTTTTTTGAGTAGAGCTCTTTCGAATATACTGAGTGACAAAAAAAAGGAGAACTAAAGAATATAAATTCATAAAATTTTAAGAATTGTTGATGTTGATGATGGCAGCTTTTGCCTTAGCATTCGATTAGGGTTTTAGCTGTGTCAGAAAACTTAATGGAAAATCCGGGTCAATAGTTGCTGACCCCCGATTGCAACTCATCTGACTTTTTAATAATACAAAGATATGTTTTAATATTATTTATAAAAGTGGTACATACATTATTACAAAATAATTAATTTTTATATTAGACTTTCTTGTCGAAAACATTAGCGTTACTTATTTTAAAATAGTTGATCTAGCTATTATTAAATAGAGTAAAACTCTCCCATTATTAGTTGCATTGAAATAACAATAGAACACATGCTATAGAACTGTTTATCTCTATGAATTATATCTGCTAACCCATCTCTAAAGGGAACTTTACAAAGAATAGTATTTAGCAGAATTTAAAGCGAGTTCTTCCTGTTAAAGTCTATTGAATATGTATAGCCGCACTCCTCGAGTATAGACTTGCTTGTTTCGCTTAACACTTAGATCTTAAGGTTGAGGCAAGTAGCAATTAAGACTAGCTCCTCTGAAACTCAGCTCGTCGCTGAAATCTGGATATTGACAGATATTTGCTAGATAATGCTGTAACTGATTGTTGCTGGAAGCGTTATGATTGCACAGATTTGTCCTAGTCCTCTTAATTCCTGAAATACAGGGCAAAATAAAAAATGATGCACTTTTTGATCCTCTTTGTATCTGGGTTTTATCATATTATTATGTAGAAATACTATAATAAAGAGAGTTACTGAGAAGCTGGTGAAAATTTGGATTCTCACGCTGTGGAATTTTATAAATAATGCCTTTTTAATTTTTTAAATTTCAGTTTCTGTATTGAAATATTCTGACCTTTTGAAGAAATGAACCCGCCATAAAATATCTGACTTTTTAATAATACAAAGATATGTTTTTGTATTATTTAAAAAAGTGAGAATCATACAATTTGATATTATGTTACTGCAAGAATTAATTTTATTATCTAAAATTTTAAAAATTAAGCATTAAGATTTAAATTATTACTACCCTCTGTCGTGTATTTATTATTACTCTCTGGCGTGTATTTATTATTACTCTCTTGTCGAAAACATTAGCGTAACTTATTTTAAAATAGTTGATCTAGCTATTATTAATTTTTTTTTGTTTTGTTTCTTTGACCTATTATACTATATATTTTTTTCTTTTTATTCTTGGCTTTAAGTCTTTGGAGTTAGATGTTACGGGATTTTGTTCGTTATTTTATTATGACGACGTTTCGACAGTATACATATGTTTTTTTTAAGTCTCTTGAACGTAGATTCCTACTGAATTAAAATTGTTAAAAACTGGACAAAAGCACAATAACACATATTAAACTATTATTTTCATTGTTTAGAGACATCACACTTTAGTATAGAGCACTATGCTAGAAAATACGTGTTCTATGCTAAAGTGTGATGTCCATAAACAATTAAAATAATAGTTTAATATGTGTTATTGTGCTTTTGTCCAGTTTTAAACAATTTTAATTCTGTAGGAATCTACGTTCAAGAGACTTGAAAAAGACATATACTGTCGAAACGTCGTCATAAAAATAAAATAATTAACAAAATCCAGTAACATCAAAAGTATTATTAAATAGAGTAAAACCCTCCCATTATTAGTTGCATTGAAATAACAATAGAACACAGACTTAAAACTATTTATTTCTATGTACTATATCTGCAAATTCATCTCTAAAGGGCGCTTTACAAACATAGGCGGATGAGTAGTATTTAGCGGAATATAAAGCGAGTTCTCTCTGTTAAAACCCATTGAATATGTATAGCCGCACTTCTCGAATACAAACAGTATAGACTTGCTTGTCTCGCTTAACACTTAGATCTTAAGCTCGAGGCAAGTAGCAATTAAGACTTGTTCCTCTGGAATAATGCTGCATCGCCGAAATCTGGATATTGTCAGATATTTAATAAATAATTGAGTGTGATATTGCCGTAATTGATTGTTGTGGGAAGCGTTGAGATGGAAGGGTAGCGGTCGAGGACAATGTGGCAGGTGACGAAGTTGATTAATTTAGGTTGCTGTGCATTCTAAACTGATATTAATAGGTGATTAACTGTGCCGTTTGAAATATTAACACTGTTACCTCCGACTATAACAACATTTTACTAAAAAACGAGTATTTCTACTAAAATTTAATAAATATAAAAAACACAGTATCCTCTTTTTATATGTTTTGTAATGTTTCTCGTTTATGAGTAGAGCCACAAAGAAACTTTTTCCACATTACTTTGCTACTTTTTTATGAAACTAAAAACTCAACACACAGATTTGTCCTAGCCCTCTTAATTCTTGAAATGCAGGGCAAATTTAAAATGATGCATTTTTGGCCCCTCTTCGTATCTGGGTTTATCATATTATTATGTAGAAATACTATAATAGAGAGTTACCGAAAAGCTGGTGAAAGTTTGGATTCTCACGCTGTGGCATTTTTATAATAAACTCCCTTGTCGAAAACCTGAGCGTTATTTATTTTAAAATAGTTGATCTATCTATTATTAAATAGAGTAAAACCCTCCCACTATTAGTTGCATTGAAATAACAAGTTAACACCGAGGTTAACACAGACTTAAAACTATTTATTTCTATGTATTATATCTGCAAATTCATCTTTAAAAGGCACTTTACAAAGATAGGCTGATGAATAGTATTTAGCGGAATATAAAGCAAGTTCTCTCTGTTAAAACTCATTGAATATGTATAGCCACACTCCTCGAATACAAACAGTATAGACTTGCTTGTCTCTGCTTAACACTTAATCTTAAGCTCGAGGCAAGTAGCAATTAAGACTCGTTCCTCTGGAATACAACTGCATGGCTGAAATCTGGATATTCTAAGATATTTTATGAATAATTGAGTGTGATAATGCTGTAATTGATTGTTGTTGGAAGCGTTGAGATGGCAGAGTAGCGGTCGAGGACAATGTAGCAGGTGACGAAGTTGATTAATTTAGGTTGCTGTGTAATCTAAATTGATATTAATGGGTTTTTGAGTGGGTAATATTTGCTTTATATTTATATTAACTATACCGTTTGTGGTAATAAAACTGTTACCTCCGATTATTAACAATTGCTGACTAGAAAATTAAAACTAGTATTTTTAGTACAATTTAATAAATATAAAAAGATAAATTGTGCAATGTGTCCCATTTTCCTGTATATTGCAGAGTTTTTGTTTATAAGTAGAAATACAAAGATGCTGTTTTTTCATATGACTATACTAATTTTTTATGAAACTAAAAATGCTACAAACATATTTGTCTTAGCTCTTAGCTTGAAATGCAGCGAAATTGAAAATGCTGCATTTCTCGATCCCCTTTGTATCTCGGTTTTCTCCCATAGAGTCCCATGGAGATTTTCACGTAGAATTTAATGGGTAAGTAACTAGATTTTTGCTGCGAGCTGTCATTCTTGAAATATTACCTAAACTAATGTTTTCTTAAATGGGATATACCATGTATATTATATTTTTAATTTATTTGCCTCCGTATGAGTTTTCTTAAATTATAACATACTCTATGCTTATATTTTTATTGTTATTAAATAAAATTTAATTTAGTAAATAAAATTTAATTAATTTTAAACTAGGTTTATTTAGGTACGTTAAAAAGTTAAAAAATATATTATTTACTTTGTTTATAAAAGTAAATATAGAATAAAGAAAATAATAAAATATACACAGAGAATGTCCCATTAAAAAAACATATCAGTTTGAGTCATATTTCGGAAATGACACCTCCCAGCCAAAAACTATTTATAGACACGGAGAGGGTCGAAATATTTTCAAATTCACCCTGTAAATCACAAACCAAGAGCCTAGGACAAATCTGTGTGTAGCATCTTTAGTTTCATCAAAAAGTAGCATAGTGATGTGAAAATCGCATCTTTTTTTACCTACTTATCATCGACGTGCCCGGTGGCATAGAGGTACAGGCTCTCGTCTACTAATCTCAAGGTAGTGGGTTCGAATCCCACACCCGGCATTTCAGCAGCCGACTATTTTTATTAAAATAAAAATAGTTTGGGTACCTAGGTTGACTCAGCCTTAAATGAGTACTTGGGATTCACAATCCTGAGGTAAAAATAGGCGGTTGAAGCGTAGTGCTAGCCACATTACCTTCCTTGTATACCGAACGGCTATAGTATGGCAAGCTGTACCTTGGTACTCCCAAGGCGTTAAACGCTATATACGGGAGCTATTATTATTATAAACGAGAAACCCGGTAAACAGACGAAAATGGGTCACCCGATACAATTTGAAATAATACAATAATTCGCTGAATTTAAAACCAAATTTTCCAACTGATAAATAACCATAAATGCATAAATATGTATTACTATAAAATTAAAGCTTTGGGTAATGGTACTAATATATCAGGACAACAGAATAAAGTGGCACAATG
>NW_022145749.1:690649-726265 GCF_002938485.1 Sitophilus oryzae
TACTGAGAAGCTGGTGAAAATTTGGATTCTCACGCTGTGGAATTTTATAAAAAATGCCTTTTTAATTTTTTAAATTTCAGTTTCTGTATTGAAATATTCTGACCTTTTGAAGAAATGAACCCGCCATAAAATATCTGACTTTTTAATAATACAAAGATATGTTTTTGTATTATTTAAAAAAGTGCGAATCGTACAATTTGATATTATGTTACTGCAAGAATTAATTTTACTATCTTAAATTTTAAAAATGAAGCATTAAGATTTAAATTATTACTACTCTCTGTCGTGTATTTATTATTACTCTCTGGCGTGTATTTATTATTACTCTCTGGTCGAAAACATTAGCGTAACTTATTTTAAAATAGTTGATCTAGCTATTATTATTTTTTTTTGTTTTGTTTCTTTGACCTGGTATACTATATATTTTTTTCTTTTTATTCTTGGCTTTAAGTCTTTGGAGTTAGATGTTACTGGATTTTGTTCGTTATTTAATTATGACGACGTTTCGACAGTATACATATGTCTTATTCAAGTCTCTTGAACGTAGATTCCTACTGAATTAAAATTGTTAAAAACTGGACAAAAGCACAATAACACATATTAAACTATTATTTTCATTGTTTAGAGACATCACACTTTAGTATAGAGCACTATGCTAGAAAATACGTGCTCTATGCTAAAGTGTGATGTCCATAAACAATTAAAATAATAGTTTAAAATGTGTTATTGTGCTTTTGTCCAGTTTTAAACAATTTTAATTCTGTAGGAATCTACGTTCAAGAGACTTGAAAAAGTCTGTCGAAACGTCGTCATAAAAATAAAATAATTAACAAAATCCAGTAACATCAAACGTATTATTAAATAGAGTAAAACCCTCCCATTATTAGTTGCATTGAAATAACAATAGAACTCAGACTTAAAACTATTTATTTCTATGCACTATATCTGCAAATTCATCTCTAAAGGGCGCTTTACAAAGATAGGCGGATGAGTAGTATTTAGCGGAATATAAAGCGAGTTCTCTCTGTTAAAACCCATTGAATATGTATAGCCGCACTTCTCGAATACAAACAGTATAGACTTGCTTGTCTCGCTTAACACTTAGATTTTAAGCTCGAGGCAAGTAGCAATTAAGACTTGTTCCTCTGGAATAATGCTGCATCGCCGAAATCTGGATATTGTCAGATATTTTATAAATAATTGAGTGTGATATTGCCGTAATTGATTGTTGTGGGAAGCGTTGAGATGGAAGGGTAGCGGTCGAGGACAATGTGGCAGGTGACGAAGTTGATTAATTTAGGTTGCTGTGCATTCTGAACTGATATTAATAGGTGATTAACTGTGCCGTTTGAAATAGTAACACTGTTACCTCCGACTATAACAACATTTTACTAAAAAACGAGTATTTCTACTCAAATTTAATAAATATAAAAAACACAGTATCCTCTTTTTATATGTTTTGTAATGTTTCTCGTTTATGAGTAGAGCCACAAAGAAACTGTTTCCACATTACTTTGCTACTTTTTTTATGAAACTAAAAACTCTACACACAGATTTGTCCTAGCCCTCTTAATTCTTGAAATGCAGGGCAAATTTAAAAATGATGCATTTTTTGACCCCTCTTCGTATCTGGGTTTTATCATATTATTATGTAGAAATACTATAATAGAGAGTTACCGAAAAGCTGGTGAAAGTTTGGATTCTCACGCCGTGGCATTTTTATAATAAAATCCCTTGTCGAAAACCTGAGCGTTATTTATTTTAAAATAGTTGATCTATCTATTATTAAATAGAGAAACCCTCCCACTATTAGTTGCATTGAAATAACAAGTTAACACCGAGGTTAACACAGACTTAAAACTATTTATTTCTATGTATTATATCTGCAAATTCATCTTTAAAAGGCACTTTACAAAGATAGGCTGATGAATAGTATTTAGCGGAATATAAAGCAAGTTCTCTCTGTTAAAACTCATTGAATATGTATAGCCACACTCCTCGAATACAAACAGTATAGACTTGCTTGTCTCGCTTAACACTTAGATCTTAAGCTCGAGGCAAGTAGCAATTAAGACTCGTTCCTCTGGAATACAACTGCATCGCTGAAATCTGGATATTCTAAGATATTTTATGAATAATTGAGTGTGATAATGCTGTAATTGATTGTTGTTGAGATGGCAGAGTAGCGGTCGAGGACAATGTAGCAGGTAACGAAGTTGATTAATTTAGGTTGCTGTGTAATCTAAATTGATATTAATGGGTTTTTGAGTGGGTAATATTTGCTTTATGATATTTATATTAACTATACCGTTTGTGGTAATAAAACTGTTACCTCCGATTATTAACAATTGCTGACTAGAAAACTAAAACTAGTATTTTTAGTACAATTTAATAAATATAAAAAGATAAAATGTGCAATGTGTCCCATTTTCCTGTATATTGCAGAGTTTTTGTTTATAAGTAGAAATACAAAGATGCTGTTTTTTCATATTACTATACTAATTTTTTATGAAACTAAAAATGCTACAAACATATTTGTCTTAGCTCTTAGCTTGAAATGCAGCGAAATTGAGAAAATGTTGCATTTCTCGATCCCCCTTTGTATCTCGGTTTTTCTCCCATAGAGTCCCATGGAGATTTTCACGTAGAATTTAATGGGTAAGTAACTAGATTTTTGCTGCGAGCTGTCATTCTTGAAATATTACCTAAACTAATGTTTTCTTAAATGGGATATACCATGTATATTATATTTTTAATTTATTTGCCTCCGTATGAGTTTTCTTAAATTATAACATACTCTATGCTTATATTTTTATTGTTATTAAATAAAATTTAATTTAGTAAATAAAATTTAATTAATTTTAAACTAGGTTTATTTAGGTACGTTAAAAGTTAAAAAATATATTATTTACTTTGTTTATAAAAGTAAATATAGAATAAAAAAATAATAAAATATACACAGAGAATGTCCCATTAAAAAAAACATATCAGTTTGAGTCATATTTCGAAATGACACCTCCCAGCCAAAAACTATTTATAGACACGGAGAGGGTCGAAATATTTTCAAATTCACCCTGTAAATCACAAACCAAGAGCCTAGGACAAATCTGTGTGTAGCATCTTTTAGTTTCATCAAAAAAGTAGCATAGTGATGTGAAAATCGCATCTTTTTTACCTACTTATCATCGACGTGCCCGGTGGCATAGAGGTACAGGCTCTCGTCTACTAATCTCAAGGTAGTGGGTTCGAATCCCACACCCGGCATTTCATCAGCCGACTATTTTTATTAAAATAAAAATAGTTTGGGTACCTAGGTCGACTCAGCCTTAAATGAGTACTTGGGATTCACAATCCTGAGGTAATAATAGGCGGTTGAAGCGTAGTGCTAGCCACATTACCTTCCTTGTATACCGAACGGCTATAGTATGACAAGCTGTACCTTGGTACTCCCAAGGCGTTAAACGCTATATACGGGAGCTATTATTATTATAAACGAGAAACCCTGTAAACAGACGAAAACTTTTTTTTTTGTACCGGGTCACCCGGTACAATTTGAAATAATACAATAATTCGCTGAATTTAAAACCAAATTTTCCAACTAATAAATAACCATAAATGCACAAATATGTATTACTATAAAATTAAAGCTTTGGGTAATGGTACTAATATATCAGGACAACAGAATAAAGTGGCACAATGTTCCAAGATTACCTAATTTAAATAAGAGAGTAGCTATTTAAGCTTGACATATTAGATAGTTCAGTCCATTTCAAAGTGGTTAATGCTTTCCAGACTAAACGGGGAGCGTGTTAAGCTAATGGCTAATGAAGATAGCCTTAATTGAAGAATAATAAAATCAATTCGGGTTTTAAAAAGGTATATGTCATGTTAGATTTATAGGGCAACCAAATTAGAGGACTCATCTATTGTCAATAACATGAGAGTGGCTGCTTTTCAAAGTAGAACTCCACATATGCCACATAACATGAAAAAATATTTTGAAAAAATAATTATTTTATGCAGTGAACGGGAAAGGAAACATTCTGAGCATTTGAGTTCATCTAGCGAATTTTTGTCATATAATTAATTATACGTTTATCTAGTTTGAATTCTGTAATAATTAAAATATATTTTAAACACTTATATTTTATTACTTTATTTATATGTGTGGAAGTAAATCGCATAGGGATCTTATTAAGTCGGAGTGAGAGAAATGCGACGGAGTGCTGTTGCGGCGTTGCCGATACGTCTTTCCCTATCAAGTAAAGTAAAATCACGATTGCAAACCGCTTATTTTTAAAAGATTTTTTTTCGGAAAGATAACTAGATAAAATCATTAGAAATGTTTCTGAGCATCTCAAATGGAATTATAAGGATATATTTAGGGTGTCATTTTTTTATAACGAGAAAACGTCAGTAATCGCGATAATTTAAAAACTCAACATTTTGACACATAACACGCCATAACTCAAGAAACATTTTAGATATTGAAACTTTTTTATTTTGGAGATAGGATCTTTTACGATATGTTTACATAAGAAAAATTCGATAAGGTTGTTTTTTCCATTCAAAAATTGTAAACAACCCTTCTATTTACTTTTAGAGCATAGCAATTTTTAGCAGTCGTGTAATTTTTTTATTGATAAAGATTTTCACAAACTGTCTACGAAGAAAATACTGCAGAAATATTAAGAAAGTTTTTGAAAAAACTACAATCAATTATCTCTAATAGATTTCGAGATATCGATTTTTCAATTCAGAGTTCTAATAGCCCGACCACTGTCGAAAACCAACTCAATTCCACTTATTTTTACCAAAAATGCAAGTGTTTCTAGCTTGCACTTAAGAATTTTCAAGCTACAGGGAAAATTACAATGGCTCGTTAATAAATAAACAAATAAAGTATCACGAGACGTAATTAAATCGTGAAGCTGAACGCATGACGTACACCTTTCCCTAGAACTTTAAGTACTAACAGAGGTACTGATTGGGTCGACCGGCCAACTGCGACAAATCTGCTATATCCCCTTCCACGTCTCTTAGCAATGTGAACAGTTTCTCGATTCATTTCATACGTTTGGCAACGTGTTTACTGTTCTCTCTTTGTTCAGTGCATTATAAACGCATTGTACTCTTCTTACATATGGAAATCTCGACTCAAGACTAACCTTTGCCAGCCCTTAGTATTACTCTACATTATTTAATTTTTATTTAACAAAAAGTATATAACCGCCACCTAAATGTTATCAACTAATCAACTAATAAATCTATTTAAATATTTGAGAAGTGTTTAAGTAGTTGATAAAGCTGCTCTTCATTTTAGGTTTAGAAAGGTTTAAAAAGCTCCTCTTAAAACAGAACACACATTTTTTGTTAATTATTATAATTTTCTTTTTCATTTTTTTTTAATAAATCATGTATTCTACTTTTTCTTACTACTTTTTAATTAGAAATACCTAATAGTAAGGCTCCGTATATTTTGAGCAAAATGTTTTCACAAAGTATACTGATATTTTGATATAATTTTCCACAATATTTATTATCTATTTTACTGTAGAGCTATAATTAATTAACCGTGGCATCCCTCTTGGCACAGTTTGCCTGTATACTGTTACGTTAAGATAAATTTCATACATCCTGCTTGGTATTCTGCAAGAGACGAGTAAACATTGAAATTGTGTTACATTAACAGTATTGTGGACGCAAAATGGTATGAGAACAATCAAAACTATACGCAGTAACTGAAACGTGTCCTCTTCACATCGATTGTGCTTATTTCGCTTGAAATAACATCTGAATTTACAACATTTCAGTCACTCACCGTTTAAAGCCTCTATTCAGAATTTACTAAACGGATATTGTCCAACATTTTCCTCTATTTTACCATAAAATTATTTCCATACCTTTTGAAATAAAATATTTTAGCTATTGTTTTAAAACTGGCTAAATGAAGGTAGGTTCATATATACGCGAATTGCGAAATCGGAATTGCGAATATTGTTGTTATTGGTATATTTCAAAAAAATACGGAGGAGGCAAAATTGACAGAAACTTGTTTTAATACTCGTATTTTGCGAATTCGCATAATTTGAAATCTGGAGGGCGAGAACATTGAGACTGATTTAATTTTTGCGAAGAATCGCTGCGGATTTTGAGTTTTTAGCTTATAATATGTCATATCTTGTCATTTATTTCTTGTTTTGGTTATAATAATATTGGTTATAATAATTGGTTAAGATGGAATAAACTGAAAAGGTATGGAAAAATTGTACATAATTTTTTATAATCTATTTTTTTTAATTTGTAGTACGAAGTTCAATGTTTTGATTGCAAACTGGTAATTGTGTTGGAAAATTTGTAAAACCATCGAGAATCAAATTTGAAAAGATATTCTATGGTAGTTTCTAAATGTTTTTTCATTCTTAATTCCCATTTATTGCACAAAATTGTAATATACTCCTTGCGGTTTTCATTTTTTAAATATTTCACATGTTCCATTGTTCTATGTATTTTACTTTTGTATTTATTTTTATTAATGGAAAAATAGATATAATCGTCTGAAATGTTTTTAGTGTCTTGTCCTGGCCGATTAAAAGATGCCCAAATCGTATTTTTAATCATATCTCTTTTTTTTTCAAATAGAACGAGTGTGGCTCATTAGAATATTTGGAAAAAGCATTTTTTACGAATAATTTCGTACCACATACTTGGTTCGAGTAAAATTGTTGTTATGAACCGCATTGTACAATTTCAAATAAACCATATGCGAAAATGTCAAAAATTGACATATCATATGTCATTCTAATCAGAGTATCATTTTCTATCGAATAAAGTAAAAAATACTGAGGATGCCATTTAAAAGAAAAGTTTGTACTCATTTCCTGTGAAAGAGGAATTGACCGGAAACAATTGAATACGTCAATCAACACTATTTTATTTCATTTACTAACATACCAAATCTCGTTTTTTTATCTGAAAAAATAAAAAAGTTATAGGGGTGAGCCACTTTTGAGACGCACCCGGTATATCTTTAAAAATAGTATTAAAGAAGTTTGACTAGCGATAGTACATAAACTTTTTATGTAAATCAAATCAGACAATATCAAATCTATTAACCCTAGTATTCTAACGTTTTGTACACTGGAAAGTCAGTTACCGGTAGCGACTAGACAACTTTTAATCCATGAGGATATTTCAAAGTTTTTATTTTTTTTTCTCCTATTATAAGCTTAATGCTACGTAAAATACAAAATTTAAAGATTGTGACACATCTAGAAGTACTTACCTTAGAATTTGATGATCTGTCAGTGACAAAATTAAAGAAATTTGACAAGCGATAATTCATAAACTATGTATAATTACTAGATATTTGGCAATCTAGCCAGCTATAGTATGTACTCATATTTAGAAAAAATTAAGATTATTTTATTTATTAATATTAAGATTTTTTTTTGCCAAAATTACCTTATTTTCATTACTAATTATGAATACCTCTTTTATAAATTTAATTTTTGTATTTCTATTTTTTAACATTTATTTAATTATAAAAGATTATTTAAAAAAATACTGCCGTGTGCGTAAAATAAAGATACTTCAAAAAATATTTTGAGGATATTAAAACAACGTACATTTTATATAAATAAAACCAATTTATTGATTTCAAGATACATATTCTTAGGAACAAATAAACACTAGATAAATTTACATTATATATAGTTAGTTTATTCACCTAAAAGTATTGTCACAATTTATACATGTAAAATTTAGCAGTCACAAATATAGCAAAACAAATAATCCTTTAAAATGTTTAAAATAGATAAAACTATTTTTTGAATAAAATAGACCATTATTTAACAAAATATAAGAATTACAATGAATATTTATAAAAAAATCAAAATACAATGTTGGGGGCTTGAAAATGAGGATCGAGGACACTCACCATATCATTTTCTACAGTGTGTCCCAGAAATAAGTGCAAGTATTTTAAGGGGTGGTAGATCTGGTCAAAAGAAACATTTTTTTCTCTTTACCATTTTTCAAATAAGTCCAAAATAACCGAGTTATTTTACTCGGTTACTACTTTACTACTTTAAATTTAGAGAACCACTGGATCTTTTATGGATTTTCTTTCATATAAATTTAATCTACTACCTATGTTGCCATATTATCAAGAAACTATGTTTTTTAACTTAAAACTAAAAAAATTTCCAAATTTTCAATTTTTTTTTTGCAAAAAAACCTCATTGGTGTGTTTCTGAGGCCGAAATATAGTACCAGTTAAAATACTTGCACTTATTTCCGGGACACCCTGTATATAGAATGTTATTGACAGTCATTCCTAAGCCTTGACACCTGCTCTGACACCGTTGTTATCTTTGAATTGTTTGTTATATATGAACTAGTTCTGTTAAAAGTGTTTAAATGTTTTTATACACCTTTTGTGTGTGCTTTTTCAAAATCCAAATTTGTTAAAATGTACAACAGCATAAAGGGATGTAGATACTACTTAATTTTCAAAATATTGTTGCTAATGTTAGGTTATAGATAAAAAATTATATATTTTTCTAAATACAAATTTTGATCTTTATTATAATGATGTTCTAATCTATCTAAACTTTATAACCCACACGTTTCATAAAAATCTTCTGCAATTCATTCAAAAAATAGTTTCAAATATTTTTGAAAATAGGCCGCAAATTGCATTTTTTTAAATCAGGTAAATAAGATACAGTTTAAAATCAAGATAATACAACTTTTAAAAAAATAAATCATATAATATCAATTTTTGTTGCAAGAATCTTGGTTTATTTTTTAAGAAAATAGATATAATGTGAAATATACATCTAAGAATGCATCAGTATGCTCTTTTATACAATTTTAGGAGTATAACAGACATAAATTGTTACGTACATTTACAGGGTGGTAATGCCTTATTTGTTTTAATTATTTCTAAAGTGTGTTTCCAATGATGTAATTATTTGCTAAAAAAAATATAATTTACCAGCGTGTACCAGCGACATCGTTCGCGTCGAATTAATCATTTGTAATGGTGATGATAAAGCAAAGCAAGAATTTCCATTAACATACAAACTGGATAAAATTTTCTCACATTTATGTATGTCAGCATGAGAAAAAACAATATGGCGATATTATTATATAACTTGGTAATATTTGAGGAGTAGTTTCATCTCGTTGGAATTTAATAATAATAATAGCTCCCGTATATAGCGTTTAACGCCTTGGGAGTAGCAAGGTACAGCTTGCCACACTACGCTTCAACCACCTATTATTACCTATGAGAGGCGTTTGAGAGGCGTTTTCACCCTCTTGGAATTTAGGATTCGAGAAACCCCTCCTAATCGAACCTCCACACCCCACAGTCAATCCGTTTGCCAAAAATCAGCTTTAAACGTCAAGCAGTTTAAGCAGAATCGTGATTACTCAATGGTCATATTTTATGAAACACCCTGTATAAATTTATAAAAAATCTTAAAATATGTAAGACAACAAAATAAAATATACATGTTTAAGAGTTTTTCCGAAAAACTCACCGGTTTTAAATAAAAAATATTTTAATATTTGAGGGATAGTTCACCCTCTTAGAATTCAAGTTTCGAAAAATCCCTTCTTATCGAACCTCTACACCCTAAAGTTAATCTGTTTTCCAAAAATCAGCTTTTTACGTCAAGCGCTTTAAGCAGGATCGTGATTAATCAATGACCAGATTTTTCGAAACACCCTGTATATATTTTTAAAAAATCTTAAAATATGTACGAAAACAAAATAAAATATACGTGTTTAAGCGTTTTTTCGGAAACTTGACCGTTTTTTAAATAAAAAATATTGTAATATTAGAGGGGTGGTTTCACCCTCTTAGAACTGGAATTTCGAAAAATCCCTTCTTATCGAACCTCTACACCCTAGAATCAATCTGTATGCCAAAATTGAGCTTCTTACGTTTGAGTGGTTTGACCAGGATCGTGATTAATCAGTATGTCAGTCACTTAAGAATTTTATATATTAGTATAGATAGGCTCCATTTTATGAGAGTTGCATTTCATTTATTGTGATTGAAAGCAAGTACTAGTAGTGTTTTAAATGGCACATTCTCGTATAATAATCAAATTATAAAGTTTACTCTGTGACACCGAAAACGTAGCACAGACCGGTTTTACACAGGAATATAATGTATCTAAACTCTAAAAATAATTGAATATCACTTACTTTTCAACTGAAAGTAAATACAGCTTGTTTCAAAAAATATGTGCCATCTCTCGTGGGAAGATTCCTGACGTAAAAATAAGACTTATTTTTCATACCAACATACGTCTGACTGCTTTGTTTCGTACCAACAGGGTGTTAAAGTCTTAATATAATCTCTCGATTTATTATAAATTTTTCCCCAGTACTTTTAGTGATTCGAATGAAATTTTGAGGGTAGAAGTTACTATAAGTGCTACATATTTTAATGCTAAAAAAGGGACGTGCATATGGGTTATCAACTTGTGTCTAGACAAACCAATTCTACTTTGGCTTCGGAGCTTCCGCACATGCGCAGAGATTTATTTCGCGTTTTATCATAACCAATGAATTAACACCCTCCAAATAACCACGCTAACCAACCCGCCAAATAACTAAACCAATCCAACCAAAAAGAGTGAAACCAATGCAATCAAATCACGCTATAAGCAAAAAAATATATAAAAAGTCTTGGTCCGGCGTGAGATTTGATCCACGGACCATTCGCTTACGAAGCAATGGCCTCAATCACGGAGCCACAGGTGCTCTTGCGACACTGCCTATACCCAGGCGTTACTTTCCGCCGTAGTTGTTTAAGTAAGCAGATCAACTTATTACGCATGCGGAAGCTCGAAAGCCAAAATAGAATTGGTATCTCTAGACACAAATGGGTTATCACTTCCGAATATTTTTCAAAAAAACATGTGCGCCACTGACTTTCTTCTTTTGATATTAAAATTGTGGCTGTTTAATGCCAATTAAAAGTTATCTCTTGATATTTTGTCGAATTCGGCCTCCTTCATTAAATAAACGCAATTTTATTAATCACAATTAATAAAATTAAAATATAAATAAAATTAATAAATTATATATTTTACCTTATTTATTATTAAATATTATGATTATTAGTCCAACCAATTTTAAATAAAAATATAATGGTATTTAAGATAATTACAAAAAAACAAATCTTAAAAAGTTTTAACATCCTGTAGGTAACTCTAAAACTATGCATTTCCATACCCATGTTTATAGGAACTTTTTATCATATTTTTGACGAGGAATCAATGAGTACTTTTAATTAAATTTAAAACCTCATTACTGAACGATGAATGTTCGTGCCATGAACTTTGATACGGCTGATGTCGAGGATGCCTCTGTACAGCCGTCTCAGATACTAGCTTTTGTTAAAGCCCTGAGACTGTATGATGAATTATAACTAACTCGATATAACTCAAGAAACAGGAACACACAATAGATTTGTAAGGTCCCAGTGATTAACCCCTCTCCTAAACATTCTACATTCTATATTTCATTTTGCAAGTTAATGATATCATTTTTTTAAAGGTTGCTATTAGACTTGGACCGAGGGAAATTAATAAAATTACGTTTATCTCATCAAGGAGGCCGAAATCCACAAAATATCAAGAGACAACTTTAAATTTATTATTAAACTGCTTACACTACTTCGCTAACAACATAAAAAAAAGTCAGTGACGTACATGCTTCTTTTAGAAAAATATTTCAGTGATAACCCATATGCACGTCCCTGGTGAATATGTTGGCACCTTTTTAGCTTTAAGATATATTGCATTTATAATAACTTTTACCCTCAAAATTTCATTCGAAACGCTAAAAATACTTATTATAATTGTATATAGCACAATTGTATATAGCACACTGTATTTTCTGGTCGTAGATTGGGGGCCGATTTTGCTAACGAGTAGTACGCCCAGTTTGAGTGTAAATATTAGTATAAAGTATCATTCTGTCTATTCAAATCAAATATTGTCTACCGTCAAAAAACGTGCTTGTAATATACTGTACAAAGCGGCCGCTTCAGACAACGCCGCGCCGTGCCGTTTTTTCCGAGCCGAACGTTTTGGAGAAACACACAAATTGCAAGTACATACACGCTGTTTAGCAGTACCGCTTTGTAGGAAACCGAGGCTTTAATCCAACGGAGAACAAGTTGTCGGCGGTCGACAAAATTGAAAAACATTTGTGCGAACGTCAACGGTTTCTAATAGACGTATCTGTTAAAATCTAAAGAGAACTTGAATAATTATAGTTAGATATTTTAAATAGTTTTTTCTTTGTTCTTTGTGTTTTTTGTTTCCGACAAAGAGGGGAGATATACTTACTGAAAAATTTACACTTTTTTTGTCCGTTAGGCAAATTTGTTTTATTAGTAAAATACCGCTGACAAGTTGGTCTCCGTTGGATCATCAGTAGACCAGCAGCACTGTTTATAAAAAATAACTATTTTATTTTGTAGATTTTCTTACAGGGCAAGTGACGAAATACCCAGAAGACATTTTGGGAAAAGAAATTTCAAACGCGAAAATATTTGACATTCCTACTATTTTATCTCTGTTACCGTACTTTACCAATCTGGTAAACCTGATTTGACACCGGAATACAGCCTTTGGACCAAAATGCATCAAATTTATTTTATAAAAGTTGCAATATAAAAATATAAAATATTTAATATAGTACAGGGTTGAAGTAGTACCGTTTTAGTGTGTTTTACGGGGTTTTTCGTTTATGAGTAGAGATACACGATGCGGTTTTCACATTACTGTTATGAAATTAAAGATGCAACACACAGATTTGTCCTAGCCTTTTGGGTTTCTGAAATACACGGTAAATTTAAAAATCTTGCATTTATCGTTATTCGGTTATCGTATAATTTATCAAAATGGTGAAAATTGAATTCTATAATAGAGCTTATTATATGGAATCCTGTTGCGTAATTATTTTTTCGCGGGGTGCTGTCATTTTCGAAATATGAGTCAAACCTGTTTTTAATGGGACACTCCGTATATTATTGTTTAATTTTGATTCATTATTACAAAATGACAGATCCCAGCAAGAAAATGGTTAGGTCATCTTTAGTTTCATTAAAAGTGGCACAGTGATGTGAAAATCGCATCATAAACGAGAAATCCCATAAAATACACGAAAGTGGGACACTAAAAGTTACAACATTGGAAACACACTATCAGTTGTTAGCCAGAAGCGGAAAGAATTATGAGCATGATTATTAAGCAGTTGGAGAGTTTGATTGATTTAGTTTGGAACACTTTCACTTAAATTAAAATATTATCTTACTTTATTCCCATTTTACAAGCAAATATTTAGTATACGTTGTTGAGCCAACGTCAATGTTTTCAGCAAAAAATGAGAGATATACAAACCAAAACAGTCACTTTTCTTTGTCACTTCCGTATCGTCCCTGAGGTTATCTGAAACAACAATAATCACCAATTAGTATTGTTAGAACTCTATTATTTTATTGATTATATTACTTTGAATATGACAAACAATGATTCAATATTGAAACTAAAAGAAATTCGGACCTACTCCCCGGGTGACTTTATTTATTTTTGATTAACACAAGGTGTCGGTCAGAAGGATCACTGACCGTTATCAAGAGTAAATTAAACTAGTTCCTATAACTACTGAGTTTTTATACTGCGGCCAGGCAATAGTTGGGTGCAGTAAACCATGAGGTTTTAGAATGCACCCATTGGAGCGTTTTATCAGTGGTTGCCATATCGTAGATATTTCGGTACTAGGATTGCTAAAGAATGACATTATTGTTTGCTATAAAAACCTCTTCTTTAAATTTATGCTTTTTTCAATGAGGTTCCCTGTGGACAACCTGAGCTTCCGACTACTTTGTATTGCGCTGTATTGGCCAAACGTGGTCCGCGATACCTAATTTCATTGTTTCACCCTTTTGTACATGTTTTTTTGCTCGCTAAGTCGTGCACTTAGAAGACGTTTAGTATCTCCAATATACGACTCACCGCATTTACAAGTTACCTGGTAGATGCACTCTTTCTCTTTTTTAATGATTTCGGTCTTGTTTTTGTTAGAGCGCTTCTTAGAGTCGATCCAGGTTTGAAGTCAGTTTTTTAAAACAACTCGGTTATTTTGGGCTCATTTGAAAAACGGTAAAGGGAAAATATATTTCTTTATCTTTTATCGAGATCTACCAGCCTTGAAAATATTTGCACTTATTTAAGGCTCACCCTGTATCTCTGTATCTAAAAAACCTGACTGTTTTTTTACTTGACTTAAAGCCAAGAAAAAATTATACAGGGTGGTCCGAACTCTATTCCGGAAACTTCGGCAGCATATTCTGCAGATAAAAATAAGTGAAAAAGTTCGTATAAATGTATGTCCTAAAATGCTTCGTTTCGGAGATACAGGGTGTAGAAGTTTCATTTTTATTTCGATTTCTTCCAAATAATTTATGAAGTAACGTAAATATTTGAATGAAAATTGGTGTTTGGGGGTTTTTTGATATGAGAAATTTGATTTTGATATCAATTTGACTCATACTTTTAGAGGGCACCACCTACATATTTTTTAACTGGTTTGAAGAGTAATAACTTATAGTACATACCTGTATAAAACTACTGAGTAAAAAAAATATACATTTACGACATTTTTTGTATAAAAAAGGTCTCTTGGGAAAAATCGCTACAAGTAATGGTTCTCGAGATATTTGGAATCGAAATTATCAATACCTGTCATTATTTACATAAATTAAAAATGTTATCTAAATAGTTATTAGACTGAAATCATAAATTTGAAATGTTCTTATGCCAAAAGTTCAACAGAAACTGTATTATCATCATTTCTTGGCAGAAAAATTTATGATTAATTTATAAAAATAAAAATTTCCGGAATTTATTATTTCAGTCAAATAACTATCTACTCAACGTGTTTATTTTTTTGTCAATAATGGCATATATTGATTATTTCCATTCTAAATATCTTGAGAACGGTTACCCGAAGCGATTTTTACCAAGAGATTTTTTTTAAGTCGGAAAAATCGAAATAAAAATGAAATTTCTACACCGTGTAATTCCGAAACAAAGCATTTTAGGACATACATTTATACGAACTTTTTTACTTATTTTTATCTGGAGAATATGCTGCCGGAGATTCCGGAATAACAGTTCGGACCACCCTGTATAAAAAATATATATCGAGAGGTCAAAGAAAAGAATCAAAAAACATATCTATATATTCACTGAAATGTGCCATAACAGGTAGAAGGTGTGTTACTATAAAATTAGCAGGTACAATACAATAATATTTTAGATATTACCATTCCCACATTTATAATTCAAATGCATTAAAATAATTAATGACCAATAAATTTCTAATTTTATAATTTTTTAAATTTAATTTTAAAATTAAGTCCTAGAATTAGCTATTTTTCCAATTTTGTTTAAAAATCACACAATTACAGAAAAGCGTCCTCAAAAAGTTTATATTTTTAAATGTATTAATAATTCTAAAAATTTAATTTTTAAATTCGAGTAACGTCTCAATTTTCATAATAAAATTTAAATAACTATCTTATACTCAAATTGAAATTTGAGCTTCATAAACTTTTTTTTGACAAAAGCGTCACAAAATTTTAGAGATAAAAAATCTTTGCCCAAATTAGATTTAAAATTATTTTCGACATATCTCACTAAAAGATTAAACCACGAGTGGAATAAAAGCTTCCGGATAGAGGAAAATCCGAAAAAATACGCATATAAAACGAAATCTAGAGCGATTGAGCCTCGGAGAGCAATCACGACAGCGTAATCTAGTTGGGGATGTTCAGGTTTCTAAAATGTTAATTTTGATGCCAATGCAAATAGAATCTTTTTAACTTGGAATAATAGATTTTTACGTGATAAAAAACACAGTCTTCTTTTTTATAGTTGTGGTAGTGTTAATGGTTATCTTTTTGTTTTATATTTCATCCTACTATATATATAAATACTAAAAACATACTATAAATGTTAAATGTAAATCAGTTTTAAATATTTTTTTTATATTTTAACTTTGCTGATTATATTTGGATCCAAATTTTACAAAATATTTAATTAAATTGTAGAGTAATATACTAATATTGCAAACATTTGCTAGTTATTTGATAGGAATGATCTAATAAAACTTATAACCACAGTTATTTTAATTATATTGGAATTACTTAATGATCCATCCTCTAATTTTAGGATCTATTAGGTGTTCTATATCATGACTCTACTCAGCATAATAGAACATATTATGATTAGCACTTTTTACAATAACAGCTCAAGTGTAACTTTTTACATCAATAAAAACATTAATGTATATTTACTTCCTGTAAACGTTTAACATAGAAAATTTGTTTATTATTGTAAGCAACTGTAGTGTAACAACCCAAGTTTGTCAACAAATTTGAAGAGGTAATATTTTAGCCAACTGTAAAACAATTTAAATGAAAGAAAGGAACCTACGTTGTGCTAAATATATTTTTTATTGTGATTACCTCGGATGCGCCTCGACAGAAGCAATATTTTAGGAAATTTGAGGAGAATAGGTTATGTAAATGAAACGCTAAATTTGTAAATAGCCCTACTTATTTTATTAAATGAAATGAATGGAGTGCCCTACTCTGCCTGGAATTCACGAGTAAAAGAGCACTCAACAAGGCCCTTATTCTCACGCGGAACCACAAACATCGGCACGAATAGACAGTAAACGATTGTATTTAGATAACTTTAAACTGAAATTGAATATACATACACATGTTATATATTTTTATACATATTTTATATATCTCTGTTAAATCAAATAAATAAAGAAAGCTTTAGAATAGAATCACAACAAGAAAAATTCAATATATTCTTTAGTTAACAATAGTTAATTAATGAGAAAACATTTAGTTTACCTTTAATAACATTTTTTATCACAAAACTTAAGAACTAAAATAACAATGTTATTGATGCCATCAATGTCTCTCTAACGGTAGTCTAAAAGCTATTATTTAACAACTTAGCCTAAGAGCTGACGACATATTTAGAGAACATATTTTAGGCAAGCTAGAATAACTTAAAATGTATAGTTTATTAACTGGTGAACCCAGAATCCTAAGTCTGGCTGGGGGATTGGGGGTATTTCGCTACTGCGCAACCCCTAACATTTGCAAAAAAATAAATCCAAAAAACATTCTTTAGGCAACTTGAAATTTGTTTATTCTTAAATTTTAGCATCTATTTAACCTACAAATAAGTATGCCAGACTTTTTTTTCGGGTTTAAAGTGTAACCAGAGCATTCTATATAGAAAACATACTTTAGGCATTCTAAAATTTTTACAGCGTGTTTATTAGATGATATTAAAAAATATGTGTTAATTGCCAGACGAATTCAATGGGATTTAATACTTGCCAGACGCGAATAAAGAATTTAAATGAGCGCGATAAAAAAGTCTTATGAGTATCTATAAGCACAAGAAAGATAGTTTATTGTGACCCGTCGGCAGCCAATGCGGCTGACGTAACAGTATTTTGAAGTATTTACTTCAAATTTTCATAAAAACAATTTTTTTTCGGTTTCATTTCAATTATTTGCAGGCTTTTAATTCAGAGATTATTTTGTTGGAATTAGTTACCATGTACAAATATGTATTTATAATATAAATATTGACGTGCATATTGTAAATAGTTTAGAATAATTACTGTGAATAAATATTTTAGTAACTACTAATTTCGCTACTAACTACTAAATCACAATAGATAAAAAACATTTAAGTTGTGTAGTTTGTAAAAAAGTTACTATGCTGATGTATGCTTACTATACTGACAAAGTTATTGTTTTTGATGAAGGCAGACTACAAAAATGCAAAGAATTTTTAACAGTGCACCAACAACATGGTTTAAAATTTATAGAAGTGGTTTTACCAGAAAACGTAGTCCCGACAAAAGGGTACCATGTACAGTGCTAAAAAAATATGTATTCTGGAATTTTATTAAAGTTCCTACCATTGTTAATCTTTCTAAATAGATTCAAAAGTAAGTAAAAGTGCTTTACTTTTATGCTTAGGCGTTAAAATGCCTTTTTTATATTGTCAATCAGGTCGCAAAAATTAATAATAATATAATATGTCACAAAAGTATAATAATAATTATATTTTTGTGGCGTTTGAAAAAAATATATGTTATATTATGCTAATTTTTAAATAATTATTCGTCTTTTTATTCTTTCAGATACAAAATACTTAAATTAAAAAGTCTTCTTATTAAAAGGATTTCAATCATACATTTTTATTAAAAAATGTTTCTTTTTATTTATTCAATATTAGTAAGTTTTTTCTAAGGTTTTACGACTCCAAAATGCTGTTACGTCAGCCGCATCGGCTGCCGACCGGGTCTCAATAAACTATCTTTCTCGGGCTTATAGATACTCATATGACTTTAGATACTCATATGCGCTCATTTAAAATCTTTATTCGCGTCTGGCAAGTATTAAATCCCATTGAATTCGTCTGGCAATTAACAGATATTTTAACATTAAAAATGTTTCTGTTATCCTATATAAGGGAGCCCAAATCGAATTAAAATGCTACATTTGCCACACCATGACGTCATATATACAAGGGTATAGGAAATCTCGGCTCAGCGGCGGCAGTCGGCCAGCGCGCGCAAAAACCATTACATCGCTAATTGTTTATTGATATATCTTTATTAGTTTAAAAGCAAAAAATATGGGGTTTGCTTTGATACCTTGTCAAGACATGAGCGAAACTTTTAAATTGTTTCTTTTTTTCATTTAGGCCTTCGTTTTTCGTTAAATGAAAGTTATATTAAAAAAAAATCTCTATTTTTAAACCAAATTTTCGCATGATTGAAATGATTATTCATGTTTAAAGTTTTTTTTTGGTCATAAGCGCTAATGGAAATGTTTTTTTGTAAATAATTATAAAAAATTACTCCCTACGAAGACTTTATTCTGTACTGGATCAAAAAATAAGTATTTGTTTTCTCTATACGGTGGTATTAATATATCGATTTTTGATGATAGTGCCTTTTTACCCTGTTTAATTTTGTACTACTTTCGGAATAAGGGTCCCCATATCATGTACTGTGATGTACTGTACTTCCATCCCTGAAAAATTCAGCTTGTGACACCGAAGTGAGAGGTAACGTCAAAATAAGCTTTAATCTACCTACATCATCATAGGTAGGTGTAGGTACTCTAGGTAAATTCTACCTAGACAGTAGCTGAACTAGCTGACAGTAGTAATTAATTTGTTATCCGATAAGTAGTTGTCATTATATAAGTTTAATCGTCTTATACCTCCTATAACGGTAGGTTTTGGATTTTTCCTGATTGGTTTGTTAAACAAAAATATACTGGGCATATAAATGTCTGTTACAGGTTAATTCGTTAAAGAAATATGTTACACACATATTATTTTAATAATAATAGTATAATAGTAATGGCTATATTATGTTATAACACATTATTGAATTAACAATTGAAAACAGTATTGAATGTACTTATTTTAACCAATGCATTGTTTTGTTTTTTTAATCTCACAAATAAGAAATATTTTATAGTTTTTATTATAAAAAACAGTGATTATACAATTTATTTACACCCCTTACACTGTTTTCTGTAAGGGGTGTAACCAGGAGTATATTTCGTAACCTTTTACGATATAAGAGGGCACAAAGTGTTTTATTACTTAATGCTTAAAATTTAATAATATATTTGTACATAAAATAAAATAGACTAGAAAGTCAATTAATTAATATTGACGTAATTACTAAATAAGTACAAGATTTTTTTTCTAATTATTTTAGTGTATTTTTAGTCACCGAATTATAAAGGAGAGATATCCAACCATTGCATTATTTTACTCACAAATAAATGTTTTATGGTTTTTATTATAAAACAACGATTAATTTATTATACACCCCTTAACCCAAACACTCCAAGGAGGATATTTCGTGACCCCGTATTTAAAGTGGACAAGGTTTATTAGTCAATGTTTTAATTACCCAGCGTCTTTAATAAAAATCTAATGTAATTTTTCATAGAAATGATCTGACATGAAAAGCAAATTTTATCAAAAAACTTTTTGATTATCTACAAGGAGTAAACCGCTGACAAATGTCTGTATACTAATGCCAAAGTAATGCCAAAAATACAAATTAAATACCAAAATTTCTCATATAATGCCCCACTAATGCCAAGCTGATTCCAATATAATACCACTAATACCACGAATAATATGTAACACATTTGTTTCACGAATTAACCTGTAACAATACTGGTAGGTACGTGCACAGATTTTTTCCTAGGTAACTTAAAAGTCGTTAAAAAGTCTAATTATATTTAAAGAAGATATAATTCCAACAAATTACATTATAAGGCCAATAATGCACAAGTAATACCATTAAAATTTTAGCGTTTTTAACTTGTGTAACATATTTCTTTAACGAATTAACCTGTAACAATAGTGGTAGGTACGCGCACAGATTTTTTCGCTAGGTAACTTATTAAGTCGTTAAACAGGCCTATAAAAGCTATATCAACATAGGTAACTAATATTTATAATTTAATTCGAGTTTTAATCTCAAATAATAAATGTTTTTACTGGTGTATTTCTGAAGTGTTCATTATTAAAAGTAGATATTCTTCAAGTTATGCGAAGTAATAAGTAATGTTTCCGGTGACACCGCGTATATGTCAGCGGATTCTGGTTAGTATAAAGACTTTTTCTATAGAAAGAGTTTTTTCTATATTTTCCTTTCAAAATAAGTGTTTCTTTTTCCTAAAATGTTATACTTAATTTTCGCTTAAAATTAAAAAATCACAAATGGAGGAAAATATACGTTATTGAATAAAGTTTATACAAATCACTTTACCATAACAAAAAAGTAAAAACATGTCATGGCGGAAGATATTTAGGTGGCATTTCACACATTTATCTATTAAAATCGAGATTAAGATAATAAACTTGCGTAATATGTTATAAATGAGATAAAAAGTTTCAGAATCGATTAATACGCAATACGCTACGCAGTCAACTTGCTCCTCTGCGCGGATGAGCGTCTTCAGACTCCTCCATCAGCCAGGGTCACGACGCGACGCCGCACGCCTCCGAAGAGGAATCGGCCTACGTTTGGCTAAACAGGCTGGACACTGTGGACTACGATATTGGCGAGTCTGAATATTTATAAAAATTTGCAAAGTAAAATATGTTGGAAAAATAATTAATCCATACATATATAAAACCTCAAAGGTTTTTTTTGTTGCATCCATCCCGCCGAAACCGCTTCACCAATCTTGATGATTCTTTTTTTGAATGAAATGTATATATGTGTAGATTTGTTATGAAGTATTTTTATAGTGCTTAATGGCTATTTCTTTGTGTAAAACGACTAAATACTAAAACATACCTGAAAACACCTACACACAATACCTCCAGAAATAAATTATTTGTCATTGTCAGTGGTGTGTCAGTTAGATTATATTTTAAGTTTTTAGATATTTTAGGAGTGAGTTCATACCGCCAGGTTTAGATACATAAATATTAGCACAAAGGTTCGTTTAAACGCCATTAGTGAATTAGCTACACAAAGCGATTTTAGGAAATTCATCCTCTTAGAGAGTAAAATTATGTCGGAACAGTTTGCTGTATGAAAATTCCTTACTATTTGGTCTAGAAAAATGAAATCCTACAAAAATAATTAGAAGAAATTTTTGAAATTCATCAACCAAATGGGTAAAGTTAGTAAAAATTTATATAAAACTTGGTGACCTCTGGATTATACACATAAAAATTGGCACAAAGATAAAGCAAATTTATGAAATTTATACACTTAGGGAGTAGAAAAGGGAATGGAAGTTTCTGTACGAAAATGCAATACTATAACATTACAAACCAGACAGTATAAAATTTTATACAAGGGTTTATTTAGTGACATCATAACGAAATATATCTTCCTCAATTATCCTTCAAAGAATAAAAAATAACCTATAAAGAGAGTATTAGTGCTCTTAAATAAAAAAAATATGAGAAATAAAAAACATCTATGCTCATTAGCTCTCTATAAAGAAGTAAAAAATCATTTAAATCAATGCATGAACGATTCGAGGTGTAAAGCGAACGTAGTCGCGGGAAAAAGCTAGTAATTTATTAAATTATTTTATTTAACTGATTAATATTCATTGAAAAGGAATTTTTGTAATTCGCCACTATATTAGTTAAAAACTAAGAAACTCATATCAAATTTAAGTTTTGCGATTTTGACTTATACTTTTTAGAAAATCTGAACACATTTTAAAAGAAAAAAAGCTTTTGATAATATTTGTGTAGATTGACTAAAAGTTGTATAACATAAATTTCTACGACCGGTCTACCTAGTGGTCTGCAGCATCGCCTTGTGGTGCAAACGTGGGCCTGTTAATCTGGCACAACAGCCAAGAAAAACAGAAGCGTGGCTAAGAATTTAGTAATTTAAAAAAAATGTCTTTTAGATACAGTAGGAGGTATTAAAAAGTTTTGTGTTTAAATGGGGTTTGTCTTTAACAGTTAAAAAATTATATCGTAAAGTGTAACTTTCCGTAAGAATTCTTTATCTGTCATCGATCATGATCTGTCATCATGTTAACCTGATGTTTTGTATGTTATTTTGTTTTTTTGCTTGTTTGTTTTACGGTTAGGTGGCGATCGCATAATTATTATTGATAATGTTTTATTTAATGTTAACATTACTACTTTCTCAGAATCTTTAAAATCTGTTGTTTTTGTTGAAGTTCGTTATTTAAACATATGTATGTATGTAATACACTCATATTAACAATAATCATATTTTTACGTTTTTATTCATCATTTTCAATGCCCCCCAGTTGCATCTTTGTAAGGACTGTGAATTTTTAATATCATCTAATAAACACGCTGTACAAATTTTTAAAAATGCCTAAAAGTATGTTTTCTAGGTATAATAATTAAACATATTTGGAATGGTCTGGATTACACTTCTTAAACCCGAAAAAAAAAGTCTGGCATAGTTATTTTCTATGTTAAATAGATGCTAAAATTTAAGAATAAACAAATTTCAAGTTGCCTAAAGAATGTTTTTTGGATTTATTTTTTTGCAAATGTTAGGGGTTGCGCAGTAGCGAAATACCCCCAACCCCCCAGCCAGACTTAGGATTCTGGGTTCACCAGTTAATAAACTATACATTGTAAGTTATTCTAGCTTGCCTAAAATATGTTCTCTAAATATGTCGTCAGCTCTTAGGCTAACTATTATCTCTGTTCGTCGCCTGATTTCCCAGTCCCTAGTTTGTGAATAATTTTTCAAAAATCCATAATTTTATTTATACGTATACAGAGTGTCTTAAAATTAAATGTTTCGTATTTAAAGAAATATGTCTATTTTTAAATAGGCGGTTCATCTCACAATATCCAATATAGTAAGCAATATAATGGAATGGGAATATATAAATTGAATAATAAATTTAAATTAATATTGATTATAGCCAATAATTTAAATATTGTTTTTTTGTTCATTAAAAGTATACCGGGTGCGTCTCAAAAGTGGCTCACCCCTATAACTTTTTTATTTTTTAGTTAAAAACGAAATTTGGTATGTTAGTATATAACATAAATTAGCATTGATTGGCGTATTCAATTGTTTTCGGTCATTTCCGGTTTCACCGGAAATTACTACAACTTTTAATTTTTAAATGGCACCACAGGGATTTTTTTACTTTATTCTACAGAAAATGACACAACATATCATATGTCAACTTTTGACATTTTTGCATATGGTTTATTTGAAATTGTAATATGCGGTTCATAACGACAATTTGACTCGAAATACCAACTATCTGGTATCAAATTATTCGTAAAAAATGCTTTTTCTAAATATGCTAATGAACCACCCTCATTCCATTTGAAAAAATTGAGATATGATTAAAAATACGATTTGGGCATTTTCTAACCGGCCAGGACAAGGCACTAAAAACATTAGACCATCAAATATATTTTTCCAAGGCTCCTTGATGAAGAATTAGTGTTTTTAACATTGCCAGGGCACTCTAGATTGAATTTTAAAATTCAATTTTTTATTAAGCGAGAATGTCAAAAGTTGACATATGATATGACATTCTATTCAGAATGTCATTTTCTATCGAGTAAAGTAAAAAAATACCGAGGGTGCCATTTAAAAATCAAAAGTTGTAGTCATTTCCGGTGAAAGAGGAAATGACCAAAAAAATTGAATACACCAATCAATCCTAATTTATGTAATATACTAAATCTCGTTTTTTCATCTGAAAAAATAAAAAAGTTATAGGGGTGAACCACTTTTGAGATGCACCCGGTATACTGAAATATATTTTATATTATAAAGAATAGAAATATATATATATATATATATATATATATATATATATATATATATATATATATATATATATATATATATATATATATATATATATATATATATATATATATATATATATATATATATATATATATATATATATATATATATTTTTTATTTATATTAATTTATTAATCGATTTTACAACTATATTTATAACAATTATTCTGTATACCAAAAAAAAACAATTTAAAAATATAAGTTATTGAAAATGGACTGAAATTAACTATTAATCGTCTATTAGTAGTTATTATCCCTAAATCCCCACACAGCGTCCGCACACTGCAAGTCGTCTGGCTTTCACTTCAACTTTGGCTCTGGCTTTCACTTCAACTCCGCGTCGACCGCTAAACGACCCGTTTGTGGACCTACTATTATTTATGTAGGAAGTAAATGTATTAGTAGGGAATGAATGCAGGGGAGATTCGTTCCAAGATCGAGACTCTTCCACTTCGAGTTTGAGACGACCCGTGTGTGTCCGATCTTGGAACGAATCTCCCTCCACTCTACTTCCTACGTAAATAATAGTACATCCACGTGTATGGACCCTGGCTTTTGAAGTGGAAGCGTCTCGAACTCAGATGTGCAATTTCCCTCCGCTCTACCTCGTACATAAATAATAGTATCAATAACTTCAACTCCATGTCGACCGCCAAACGACCCCTTCGTGGACCTACTATTATTCGAGTTCGAGACGAACCGTGTGCGGACGCTCTGAGCTTAGTTCAATTTCCCCACAATTATAAGAATCAAGTTGTTATATCAAATTGTTGATAAATATTTTTATTTTTCCAAAAATTTCCTTGAGAATAACAAGGAAATATATTAAGCAAAATTGTTTTTTATATTTACTTCTTTTTTAAATGTAAATGTGAGAATATTTAAATATTGTTTTTTTTTAATTACAAGTTCAATATTCCTGTGGCTGCTTTAATAATTAAAATTGATAAAATATTCAAACACGTGTTAATCAACTTTATTAAAAAAATGTTATTCCCTAGAAAGTTAAAAATCAAATTCAACTATTCGGGATAGATAGAATTATATAATTATAAAAAAGTTTCAACTCAAAGTTAGTTTCTTCTGAATGAATTACCTTAAAAATTAAATTTGTCTAACGTCTCAATTTTTCTAATGGAATTTCAATTACTTTTCTATATTCTAATTGAAATTTTCGTAATTTTAAAGTTCGAAAAAAATTGCCACAAAAGTTTCCAGATAAAAAAAATCTTTGCCTAAATCAGATTTAAAATTATCTTTGACATATCTCACTAAAAGATTAAACCACGAGTGGAATAAAAGCTGCCGGATAGAGAAAAATCCGAAAAAATACGCATATAAAACGAAGGCTAGAGCAATTGAGCCTTGGAGAGCAATCACGACGACGTAATCTAGTTGGGGATGTTCGGGTGCCTAAAACGTTAATTTCAATGCAATGAATAGAATCTTTCTAATGCGGGAAAATAGAATTTTACGTATTAAAATGGCCTGATTTTCTTTTTTTAGTTCGGTGGAACTATTGAAATGGATTTTTCACGTACTAAATAAGACCTTTTTCTATTTTTAGTTTAGTTATAGTGTTGATATTAGTTATTCGTTTTGTATTTTTTACATAATTTGTCTATTTTATCGTTGAATCCAAACATCAGATGGTACTCAAGATGGTTTTGCTTGAGAGGCGGCTAAATGGCCCCTTTAATTTGGTTATATTTACAGAAATATTTTTTGAAGTAAGCAAAGCGGTGTATTTTTTAAATAAACAACTGCTGATCTACAGCTGCTTGATAAAAAATATATTTTTTCACTTCAAAAGCAGTTATTTTTTTTCTATGTTTATGAACCATAGATACATAATAATATAGAGTAGGATAGCTCTATATATTTATCATAATATAATAGTCTATGATGTACATTGTAAATAAAAAATTGTCAGTTAAATATTTATAATAAAATATAAATAGATGTTGAATAGATAATAAAAGTGTGTATAATAGTACGAGAGCTAGCAACGTCGGAAAAACAAGTATTTTAAGACGTCTGGCTTTTTGATATATCTTTTACTATGCTCTCTAGAACAGCATGCGGCCCGTCTGGCTGCCGGTAAACGTTGCGTTCTCTACTGCGCATTGAAAGAAGATACTGTATTTTTATTAGTCGTTTAAATTCTGGTATTGAATATTAATCGAACATGTCTCCATAGCGCAGTGCGTAGAGTTTCCGACCACAAACCGATGATTCAGAGTTCGAATCCGGGTCAGAGCAAAGACTTTTTTGTTTTATTTCCGTTTATATTCTGATAGTAAAGTATTAAATATTTGTTTTTGAATCACCATAATTATTTTTTAATACTTTACTATCAGAATATAAACGAAAATAAAATAAGAAAGTCTTTGACCTGACCCGGATTCGAATCTTCGGTTCGTGGTCGGAAACTCTACGCACTGCGCTATGGACATGTTCGATTTATATTCAATACTAGAATTTATAGGACTAAATTAATAAAAAAAAATATAAGATCTTCTTTCGATGCGCAGTAGTGAACGCAACGGGTATCGGCAACCAGACGTATGCTGTTCCAGAGAGCATAGTAAAATATATATCAAAGAGCCGTATCAGACGTATTAAAATACTTTCTCGAAAACGTTGCTAGCTCTTAGACTATAAGTAATATAAATAAAAGCAGGTTATTTTGGCAAAAACTTTAGTTTTAGTATACCTCTGTTATTTTAAATACTTTCAATATTTTATAGAATATAGGCACTGAATAGAGAATAAGTCAACTTAGGTCAGACTTAGGTTTAAATAGATATTATTGCAAATGTCATTTATAATTAATTTATGTATTAATACTTATATAATATTAACTATTAATTATAATTATATTAATTATTAATTATAATTATAACTATTTAATAAATATAGCTAAACATAATTTGATTGTCTAGACATACACGCTTTACCTGCGTAAAGATATTTTTCAAATAATAATATCTAGCTTTATAAAGATATTTTTCAAATAATAATATCTAGCTTTAATCATCTACTGCTTATGCTACATACATACATACATACATATAATTGTAACGCCAAATATTCCAACCCCCACCTGTAATATTAATGATGTATATCTACACTTAATTTTTCTTATATATTTTTGAGTGCCGTCCACAAAAATTTATAATTACAAAGATGTCCACTGTCTAAGCCAGAACAAATGCATCTGAAATGTTATATGTATATAGAATATTATTTCATACTTTTAATTTAAATGTTCACTTTGCGATATTTTACTATCCGCCAATAATCTACAGAGAATCAAAAATACTAAATATGAGAAGGTATATTAAATGAATAATATAGTTGTATTTTTGATTAGCCTGTCTGTTATCATTTATTATTTTGCATTCCTGTTATATTATTTTTGAAAAAAATCTTGAATATATTATATTACTCAGCATAATTGGTTAAATTATGAATAACATTTCTTTGTTATTTAAACCAATCTTATTAAAAATAAATGGAAACATACATTTCTAATCCACAATTAAGTTAGGTACCTTATAAAATTATTTCCGCTATTCCCACTTGACTTCCCAAAACACAGAGAAAATTAATATATTATTATAACAGAGATATGTAATATTTAACAAATGAAATTAATATAACTTCATATAACATTTAAAAAAGTGAGCAAGACCCTTAACCTTATACATAATAAAGAGCTAATATTTATTCTCTTTTACAAAACGAAACAAAACATATATGTTTTTTGCAACATCTAAATTTATAACACTTCAATATTAAATATATTTTTTGCTAAAGAAAATACAAATTAATAATTCTCTTATTCTTTAAATATTTTATTACATTTTAATTAACTCTCATCGGGTAGCAATTTCTTATTAACTTAAAGGGATTTTTAGAATATAAATTATCATTTTGGAAGTAAGATACTTCCGAAATTAAGTTGCAATATTATTTGACCACAAGATAAAATATTAAACTTGTTTATAATCACAAAGTACTTCATTCCTCAACTTGTTTACATAAACAAGCCATTAAATTTAGCAATCGAGCTAAAAATAAATATTTTATTCCCCTAATGAACATCTCAATTTAACAAATATATTACGTTCATCAAAAACATCTTTCAATGTCAAACACCAGAGATGTTTTTGTTTGTTTACTTTAGATATATTTTCGAAATATTTATACACCTCCGCGATTATTAAAAGTCCCATATACAGTTCACACCAAATAAATTTTAGTCGCGTGAATAAGCTTGACCGGCACAGCGTTGCCCACTTTTATATATTTTCTTTTAATCAAAATATTTAGGAAACCAAAATAAATGCATTATAAATATATAAACAGTTATTATTTACATCCACAAAATTCACCTTCTGAACAGCACTTAAGGGGCATAAAGGGCCATTACTACCACGTTTCCGTTCAAAATATTCTAAAAGAGTTACGATGAGTTTTTTTGCGGCTATTAAGCTATCTTGTACACTTTGAGCTAAAAGAGGTTCTAAAAAGAACAATGTTCGACTGCAAAGTCTGCTAGTAAACACTTTCAAGCTTAAAGTATCACAACACTATTTATTTAATCAAAAAACTCGTAATACAAAACTAAAATGTCAAAACGAATGACAATGTCAGGAAATAAATAAATGAATGCGGCAACTTGGTATTTTTTTACAGCAGAGTTACCACCTGAATCCCCAACGGGAAATTTAAATTCCAGTTAGTCAGTACGACGCCGAATATGTACATGGTTTGCAACAATGAATTTAAAAATCGCGCTCTCGATAACGTAACAAAATGTAATTGATATGAAATATACAATACAGTATCTTGAATCGCATGGATCAAACATTTACACTATATATCAAAATAGTTTTATTCAGTTGAGCTTAAATCATTAATGTCTACTCGGTTATACAATAAATTAATCTATAGTATGTCCAACGACTAAATCCTTGACCGATAGATGCGACTGTCATTTTAATTTCAAAGTTATTTATATTGGTGGCATTTCCGGAAATACCGGAAGTAGACAACAACTACAGCTTACTTTAAATGGGTGCCCCCATTCTTTATTACATACTTAAATTCTCTGTAAAATTCTATAAATACTGATGTTAAACACTCTATACCTAACTTTAGCCGTTTTTGAGAAAAAAAAATATTTAAAATTTTTGGACGAAAAAAACTACCTGTCAAAAAAATGTGTATAACCTAAAAGTCAAATTTAGTGATTACCACAGCCACTGTGACATAAAGAGAAGTCATGTAGCTATCTATTTTTAAAATTAAATTGTTCAAATGTCATATAATAATGGCGGTAGCTGTCATGGAATTGAGCGATTAAAAAATCGTCATAAATCATTTTTTTCAAATGGAAACCCAATTTTTTATTTCACTAAGGAAAAGGTTTTCCAATTTGTTACTTTTTAAGTATACATGTTCCTATAACCTAAAATGAATCGTTTTTAAGTTATTTAAGATTTAGGTACAAAACGTATATTTTTCTTGATTTTATCTAGCTTCCTTTGACATTAAGTGTCAAACGATCAGGCAATTTATTTCCACTGTCAGAAAACTAATTATTTGAAGTTCCTATATTATAAAATTTATAATATATTTATATATTTATTTATATATTTTTTATTTATACAAGCAATAGTATTATTTAATACTACTGCCTTAAGAGTTTAAAAAGTGTATTTATAAAAATATATCTCTTATTTTTGCTCTATAGTGATATTTAATAGTTGATATTATTAATAATATACCATATGACCAAAAAAAAACAGCGCAAAATTGGCTTGGAAATGATGATCGATAACATACTGCTTTTTTAAACACAGTGTCACAATATGACATGGCCAGGTCTATTGTTTTACATCACTTGACGTTTAAAGTCATAGGCTACTTGTTAAAATCAAGAAAAATATATGCTTTAAAACTAAATCTTAAATAACTTAAAAACAATTTATTTTAGGTATAGGAACATGTATAGTCAAAAAGTAACGAATTTAAAAGCCTTTTCATCAGTGAAATAAAAAAGTGGATTTCCATTGGAAAAAAATGATTTATGATAATTTTTTAATCGCTCTATCCCATGACAGCTGCGGTCACGACATTCGAACAATTTAATTTTTGAAATAGATAGCCACATATCTTCTCTTTGTAGCACAGTGGCTGTGGTAATCACTAATTTTGACGTTTAGGCTATACACATATTTTTGACAGGCAGTTTTTTTCGTCCAAAAATTTTAAATATTTTTTTGTTTCTTAAAAACGGTTAATCTTAGATATAAAGTGTTCAATATCAAAATTCATAAAATTTTACAGTGAATTTAAATATGTAATAAAAAATGGGGGCACCCATTTAAAATAAGAAAGTTGCTGCCAACTTCCGGTATTTCCGGAAGTGCCGCCATATTGAAAATATAATCGATAGATCTCGTTGTGAAACAATAATGTACCAAAAAATCTCCGATCTAGATATTGTAGTTCTCTAGAAACTTCTAATGCACGCTCAGCCTGGGACACCCTGTATATATCTGGTTATTATAAGTCATTAACTTGATTTAATACAGAATCTACGTAAAATTAAGCAAGCAGCTTTAATACTAGCACAGTGTATAAAATATACCTAAATTTTATATTTTATGTGCTGTTTTGCAACATAATGAATTTTCATGACTTTTCCAACATGAAAATTTACAAGTTGACGCTTAGGCATCCGCTTGTTTAGTACGCACGTGTTACTTCTAAACGTCGTGTAAATTTCATTAACATAACTAAACAACGTATAAAAAACATAACAAGTGAGACAAGTAATCTTAACCATTGCAAGTACCGGTATAATATCATGCAAAACACGATCTAGTTTATACTATTTAATGTACGTTTTGCTATAAAGAATTTTAATAAGGTTGAAGTGTGGTATTTTTCCGCTTGACAAGTAAATTTAATTCGCACTAAATTCAGATCCAAATCGCAGTCTTGGCGCAAAATGTACGAGACACCTCCGAGATTTTTAGGGCTTTTAAAAAGCCAACATCATTTCATTCGCACGTAGGATATAATTTATGATAGCGCAGCGATGTTGCTGACGCTGATTTTTGGGGCAAATCTTGTTGAAAAAATCAGATAAAGTATAGGTATAATTTATTGTTTTACAAAAATATATTTTAGTAATTGTGAATTACCATGTTTTTAGTTTTTAAAAATCAATAACTTAGGATAGAAAATTAATATACAGGGTGGTTGGAATTGTATTCAGGAAAGTATATGTTATAAAATGTTGTTTGTTCTAAAATGCTGAAATAAAGATGTTCTAAAATGCTTCCTTTCGGAGTTATAGGGTGTAGAATTTAATTTTTATTGCGATTTTTTCCAAATAATTTCTGAAGTAACGTCAATATTTGGATGAAAATTGGTGTCTGTCTGTAATATTGGTTTCGCTATCACTATTACTCCTACTTGTAAGACGCTAAGCCTACATAATTTTTAACTGGTTTGAAGAGTAATAACTTTTCGATCATGCCTATATAAAACTTCTAAGTAAAAAAATATACATTTTTGCCGTTCTTTATGTTAAAAATGCCTCTGGAGATATTTGAAATCGAAACAATCAATACATACCTATAATCATTAACAAAAATTGAACGATTTCACAAGATAGTTATTAAACTGAAATTATAAAAAATGTTTTTAATGAATAACGCTTTATTGTACTAAAAGCCAAAATAGTTTCATCGACAAAGCATTTACAAAACAAACAAAAGCACAAAAAATATACAAATAATAAAAAATATCATACACTTCACACACTATAACAAATCATACACTTCAAAAAAATGTAGGTCATTAAAATTACTACATTAATACATGGACATTGCAGAACACAAAAAAGGCGTATCAATAAAATTTTACAATAGGAAAATTGTAAATGGATATAATCATTTAAGAGTCATAAAATATTAAGTACTAGACTTTTAACTAGTGTGTGACTGATCAATATTTTAAAATTCAAAATTGTTCATGATTAAACATAAAGAAAAAAGTCGTTTACCGCATATAGGGCTCTCTCCAGTAAGTATGATTTCAGAGCTTTGCGAAATGCGGGAAAGAATGAAAGCGACTTGATATTCAAAGGCAGATGATTGTATAATTGTTTGGCATTGTACAGTATTGAGCTTTTAACTAGTTCTGAGCTCGGGGTTGGCAGATAAAGATCGTGCTCCGCATTCCTAAGTGAATAGTTGTGAGAATGCCTTTCGGGAATAGCAGATATCTGCTTGCGGATTAAGCGAACGGATTCAAAAATGAATAAAGAAGGAAGAGTCAGTATTTTGAAATTTTTAAATAAATGAAGTTTGAAAATAAGATCAAATGTTGTCGCGCAGCAAATACCCCAGAATGGAAGGGCATAACGAAGATGTGACTCAAAAAGGGCATAATAGACTATTCTAGAGATTGAGAAGTTAAGTTCTTTAGAAACTGATCTTAGCGCAAAACAGGCAGCGCTTAGTTTTTTTGATAAAGCTTGGATGTGCAAATCCCATTTTAACGAGTTGTCTACACCAAGTCCTAAGAATTTCACAGAGTCCACGATGTCAATAGTGGTGCTATTAAGTACAAAAGGTTGTATAGTACTTTTATATGACAAACGTTACAAGTTGTATGTTTAGTTTTTGATAGGTTGAGGCACAGGAGATTAGAATTGCACCAAGATTTAGTGGTGCGTAAGTTACTGGATATAGTATTAGGTATATAGTGCCGTAATATCTGAGCCGTTCCAATTTTTGTGCCAAAACGGTTCAACAGAAACTGTTTTATCATAATTTCTTCTAGAAAAAATTAGGATTAGTATGAAAAAGTACCCAAATTTATAATTTTTTGTCGATGGTGACATGTATTGGTAATTTACTTTCCAATTATCTTCAGAACGATTACTCGTAGCGATTTTTATCAAGAGGTCTTTTGTACGTATAAAATGGCGGAAATGTATATTTTTTCACTCACACACTTCACACACGTTTTATAGAGGTACGGACGTTAAAAAATGTGTAGGGGCGCCTAAAATCCCTCAAATCTGCCCTTTTTATGAAATAGCCCTTTATTTGCAGGGAGTCACTGATTTCTATATCAGTCCTGTAATATCAAGAAAGATTTTTTTTGGTTTTAATAAGATAGATATTCTAAATTACGAATTTTTAAGTTTACTATAGGCTTTTTTTATATATTATTGACAGTAGAACATCAAATGGCTGTGCTGGGTGTAAATGACACTCTTTTGCGCTCCACGAAAGGTGCGAACTACATCAATTTTCGGTAACGCTTGCACAACTATATTTGAATGGAAATTTTTATAATATTTAAAATTAGCCCTAAAAATGTAATAAGAAAAACAATGTGTGGATAAACATACGAAAAAAAATTAATTTGGATTTTTGTCAAGCTAAACATAGCATTTTGCCGTGTGCGCCGCCTAGAATGATGAGTAATATTGGCACCGAAAGCCCCAAATATCTTATGCCAAAAACCACCCAGACACCAGTTTTCATTCAAATATCGAAATTATTTTGATAAAATCGGAATAAAAACGAAATTTCTACACCCTATATTTCCGAAACGAAGCATTTTTTGTATAAATGTAAAACATACATTTATACGAAATTTTTTACTTATTTTTATCTGCAGAATATGCTGCCGAAGTTTCTCGAATGCAATTCGGACCACCCTGTAGATTAGATTTATTATTTTTTATATTCATAATTTTTTTTTTCATTTATTGGTTATTTATATCTTTAAATATAAAATTAAAAAGAAAATGAAGAACAATATTTGTCGTTTTTTATTTACTTTTCTAAAACAAGTTTCAGAACAAATCTTTTTCGTTTCTGAAACACACCTTTCTGTAAAAACGTAAAAGGTCTAAACATCGTAGGAGGCATAAAAGAGACAAAATCTGTCCGTCTCTGATCAGTAACCGTAACATGAATTTCGTCTTTCGAAATCTCCGGAAATAAATAAAATCTACCTACTCGATACACGTTTATTTATGTTTCAGATTATTTTTTATATTAAGACACATTTTACACGCCAACGAACGAATAGGAGAAAATAGATTGTTTTTTCACATAGGGACAGGTTAATAATAATTCGGCAATTTTGGACATATTGGAAAAGCAGCAAAAATGAAATATATTTGTTTGATCGAAATTTACCAGTCCCGAAAATATATGCACTTATTTAAGACTCACCTTGTATATACATATTTAAAACACACAAGCAAACTGGCAGCCACTCCGGTTAAAATGTAAATGCTAGGAAGTGAAAATTAGAATTAAAAAGAAAAAAATATATAACAATTTTTTTGTTAATTAACTCTTTGTATAAAATATTAGTAGAGTTTTTGTATCGTTACCGCTATTTATCAAAATTAATAGGAAAGTATAAATAAAATTATTTATTTATTTATTTGATTTATGTTGTATATTATTATAGGCACCCGATTTTCAAAATTTTATTGTTACTGCCATCGACATGCACAGACGCGAGCAAAAGACAAATATACCGGAATCTGCCTTCTGCCGGAATCTGTCACTCTTATTACATTTAATAAAGAACGAAGATATATTCTACATTTTTTAGTTTTAAATTTAAAGTGGCGTCACCTAGTGTGCCAGGAATGAACTTAACCTGGCGGAAAATTTGAATATACCATATTTTATTTATGTAAGTTGTTTGAAATGTAGATACAAAACAATCAGAAACAATCAGAATTTTAGAAATCGGTATAAAAACTTACATTCTTACATCTGATTGTCGCTGACTGGTTCGTAACTACTCTGGGAAAGAAGAAATTAATCAATAAAGGATTAGTGACGTAAGGTAAGGAAGTAGTGACAAATCACATTTTACAATACAGCTAAAAATAAATTAAAACTATAAGATAGATATTTATCAACAAAGCTAATATAAATAACCTACTTTCAAATATTTTCTTCGAAAAAACTTCCTCGAAATGGTTTTATAGCTACATTATTTTTTTAAAAAAATTAAGTGTAACAGTAACTTAAATATTCATAAAAATAGAAGAATTTAGAA